>NC_066834.1:4447118-4758481 GCF_001640805.2 Lates calcarifer
CAGAAAATGTCCTAGTATAATAAGGCGTCAAAAAACTTTATAGTAATGGGTCAAAAATCACCAAAAAATGTTATAGTATAGTATGGGTTCAAAAATGGTCAAAAATGGTCCAAAAATGTCATGGTATAGTATGGCGTCAAAAACCATCAGAAAATGTCCTAGTATAATAAGCTGTCAAAAATAGTCAAAAAATGTCATAGTGTAGTAAGACGTCAAAAAATTTCGTAGTATAGTAAGGGGTCAAAAATGGTCCAAAAATGTCATAGTGTAGTAAGGCGTCAAAAAATTTCGTAGTATAGTAAGGGGTCAAAAATCATCAGAAAATGTCCTAGTATAATAAGCCGTCAAAAAATGTCATAGTATAGTAAGGAGTCAAAAATAATCAGAAAATGTCCTAGTATAATAAGCCGTCAAAAAATGTCATAATGTAGTAAGGCGTCAAAAAATTTCGTAGTATAGTAAGGAGTCAAAAATCACCAAAAAAATGTCATAATATAGTAAGCTGTCAAAAATCATCAAAAAATGTCATAGTGTAGTAAGGGGTCAAAAATCATCAGAAAATGTCCTAGTATAATAAGGCGTCAAAAAACTATAGTAATGGGTCAAAAATCACCAAAAAATGTTATAGTATAGTATGGGTTCAAAAATGGTTAAAAATGGTCAAAAAATGCCATAATATAGTAAGATGTCAAAAACCATCAGAAAATGTCCTAGTATAATAAGCCGTCAAAAAATGTCATAGTGTAGTAAGGCGTCAAAAAATTTCGTAGTATAGTAATGGGTCAAAAATCACCAAAAAATATTATAGTATAGTATGGGTTCAAAAATGGTTAAAAATGGTCAAAAAATGCCATAATATAGTAAGATGTCAAAAACCATCAGAAAATGTCATAGTATAGTAAGGGGTCAAAAATGGTCCAAAAATGTCATAGTGTAGTAAGGCGTCAAAAAATTTCGTAGTATAGTAAGGGGTCAAAAATGGTTAAAAATGGTCAAAAAATGTTATAGTATGGGGTCAAAAATCATCAGAAAATGTCCTAGTATAATAAGCCGTCAAAAAATGTCATAATATAGTAAGGTGTCAAAAATCACCAAAAAATGTCATGGTATAGTAAGGTGTCAAAAATCACCAAAAAATGTCATGGTATAGTAAGGAGTCAAAAATCACCAAAAAAATGTCATAGTATGGGGTCAAAAATGGTTAAAAGTGGTCAAAAAATGTCATAGTATAGTAAGGCGTCAAAAATCATCAGAAAATGTCCTAGTATAATAAGCCGTCAAAAAATGTCATAATATAGTAAGCTATCAAAAATCATCAAAAAATGTCATAGTGTAGTAAGGCGTCAAAAAATTTCGTAGTATAGTAAGGGGTCAAAAATCATCAGAAAATGTCCTAGTATAATAAGGCGTCAAAAAACTTTATAGTAATGGGTCAAAAATCACCGAAAAATGTTATAGTATAGTATGGGTTCAAAAATGGTCAAAAATAATCAGAAAATGTCCTAGTATAATAAGCCGTCAAAAAATGTCATAGTGTAGTAAGACGTCAAAAAAATTCCGTAGTATAGTAAGGAGTCAAAAATGGTCAAAAAATGTCATAATATAGTAAGCTGTCAAAAATCATCAAAAAATGTTATAGTATAGTATGGGTTCAAAAATGGTTAAAAATGGTCAAAAAATGCCATAATATAGTAAGATGTCAAAAACCATCAGAAAATGTCCTAGTATAATAAGCTGTCAAAAATAGTCAAAAAATGTCATAGTGTAGTAAGGCGTCAAAAAATTTCGTAGTATAGTAAGGGGTCAAAAATGGTCCAAAAATGTCATAGTGTAGTAAGGCGTCAAAAAATTTCGTAGTATAGTAAGGGGTCAAAAATAATCAGAAAATGTCCTAGTATAATAAGACGTCAAAAATGGTCCAAAAATGTCATAATATAGTAAGCTGTCAAAAATCATCAGAAAATGTCCTAGTATAATAAGCCGTCAAAAAATGTCATAGTGTAGTAAGGCGTCAAAAAATTTCGTAGTATAGTAAGGAGTCAAAAATCACCAAAAAAATGTCCTAGCATAATAAGCCGTCAAAAATGGTCCAAAAATGTCATGGTATAGTATGGCGTCAAAAACCATCAGAAAATGTCCTAGTATAATAAGGCGTCAAAAAACTTTATAGTAATGGGTCAAAAATCACCAAAAAATGTTATAGTATGGGTTCAAAAATGGTCAAAAATCACCAAAAAATGTCCTAGTATAATAAGCCGTCAAAAAATGTCATAGTATAGTAAGGTGTCAAAAATGGTTAAAAATGGTCAAAAAATGTTATAGTATGGGGTCAAAAATCATCAGAAAATGTCCTAGTATAATAAGCCGTCAAAAAATGTCATAATATAGTAAGCTATCAAAAATCATCAAAAAATGTCATAGTGTAGTAAGGCGTCAAAAACCATCAGAAAATGTCCTAGTATAATAAGACGTCAAAAAATGTCATAGTGTAGTAAGGCGTCAAAAAATTTCGTAGTATAGTAAGGGGTCAAAAATCATCAGAAAATGTCCTAGTATAATAAGCCGTCAAAAAATGTCATAGTGTAGTAAGGCGTCAAAAAATTTCGTAGTATAGTAAGGAGTCAAAAATCACCAAAAAAATGTCATAGTGTAGTAAGGCGTCAAAAAATTTCGTAGTATAGTAATGGGTCAAAAATCACCAAAAAATATTATAGTATAGTATGGGTTCAAAAATGGTCAAAAATGGTCCAAAAATGTCATAGTGTAGTAAGGCGTCAAAAACCATCAGAAAATGTCCTAGTATAATAAGACGTCAAAAAAACTTCGTAGTATAGTAAGGAGTCAAAAATCACCAAAAAAATGTCATAGTGTAGTAAGGCGTCAAAAAATTTTGTAGTATAGTAAGGTGTCAAAAATCACCAAAAAATGTTATAGTATGGGGTCAAAAATCATCAGAAAATGTCCTAGTATAATAAGACGTCAAAAAATTTCGTAGTATAGTAAGGAGTCAAAAATCACCAAAAAAATGTCATAATATAGTAAGCTGTCAAAAATAGTCAAAAAATGTCATAGTATAGTATGGGGTCAAAAATGGTTAAAAGTGGTCAAAAAATGTCATAGTGTAGTAAGGCGTCAAAAATCATCAAAAAATTTCATAGTTTAGTGTGGCATGAAAAATTGTCATAGTAAGGTGGTAAAAACCGTCAAAACAAGTGGCTTAAAGCCATAAACCTAACTGTAACCTCTGGCTAAAAGTATTCAGTGTTGCAGCAGCAAAAAACAAGACAAGATATTTTAAAAAAAGAGGATTATAAAAAATATGAACAGGACTATGTACACAGTAATAGATTGGATTTGAGTACTGATATTGCGCTGTTTGAAATAGCAAAATGAAAATCTAACCTAAACCCACAAACACTGTGTAGAGGTGTTAGTGAGTGAATGTGTGTGTCTGTGGAAAGCAAAGGTAAGATGGCTATTTTAAGACAGTTCCTTTGTCTTAAGCCACGTTAAAGTATTAAGGCATAAAAACATCAAAAAATGTCAGAGAAAAGTATGTTGTAAAAATATTTAGATTTACTCATCACTTTCTATGATTAATATGTGTTCTTGTCTCTGCAGAAGGAGAAGACGGCAGCTGAAAACCTGAAGTGGATGAAAGGAAACATACATGTTACCAAGCTGTTAATTAGATAAAAGACCTCCACCATCTAACTGCTATAAACAGTGTTGGTTTCCTGTTGTTTAAGTAAAAACTCGACCATCTGTAATGTAGGCATGGGCACATTTTCCAAAGACTTTATTAAACACCGTTGAGAACATTCAACTGCTTATGATACAACTATTTAATTAATAATTGTATCACTAGCAATTAAATGATCACAAAGATGCTTAGTAGACATGTTCAGCTTTGGAAAATGTGCTCATAACTACATTAACTCTAACCAGCTCTAACAAGTGTTTCCTTGTGGTCAAATGTCTGTCATTCTCTTTGCTGTGATTTGTTAAATGTTGTCTGGAATAAAATCATTAAAAATGTCTCCCTAAACTTTTGAGATATATTTCTGATATTACTGATGTTATACAAATCTTTTTATTGCATTCATGTTTTAATTTTTAGACTTATTCTAAAACATTTTGAAAATATTTTTAAGGTTTTTTAAGATTTTTTAAACCTATTCCTTTAAGGTTTTATATTTATTTTAACACATATTTTAAAGGGTTTACATTTGATAGGTTTTCAATTTATTTATGAGAACTACTATATTTAAAAACTATTTATAAAAAGGGTATCTATTCTATTCTAAACTAAGGTTTTATATTTTCTGTTCTACATATACTTATTGTTATACATATCTTTTAGACTTACTGTTTTGCAGGTACATTACTGAAAAATACTAATTAAAACTGAAAAGTTACAGTAGCTTTAATTTGTTGCCATGAGGTTTTAAAGTGTTAAACTGCAGCTGAGATAACGAGGGTCAGACCGAAAAGAATAAAGTCACACTGACCTTCTGGAAATGTCTTCACGTCTGTCTTTTCTCTCTTATGGTTTAAGTTTGAATCCTGTGGAGAAAAACACAACAAACATTAATATAAAGATGTGACTTTTAACACATCAAAATAAAAGCACAGAGAGTTTCTGGGTATTGAACTTCAAACTATCACAAGTTAAAGAAGTAAAAGACACTAAATCTACAAAGAAACCAGAGTTTTCTAACTGGTTCTGGAATAATCAGAAATAGTCCCAAGTTAAATTAGCTTTATACACAAAGACAGAAGAAGCTGCTCTGACTGGAGAACTGACTCCACCAACTCCTGATATTCACACAATAGCAGTGGATGGAAATGTTTTTTTCTCCAAAGTCAGTTAAAATTTGGACAATAGAAGTCAAAATGAAGGAAAATGACAGTGTTTCTGGTGAAACACTGAACTGAGCATGTTTTTCACATATTTATGATTTACTATACTAATGAGAAAGACAGAGAGAGAAGGGGAAGGAGACAGAAAGAAAGAATGAGAATTAGTAAGAATAAAGCAGGGTACACACCAAAAGATAATTGGGCCGGTCATGTTTGTTTACTCTAAAGTCACATTTGACCATGTGAGATTTGGGAGTTTTGAGAGTTCAGACTCTAGTTGTTGGTGGTGAATCTGTAAGTGTGTGGTGGTCTTCTTGTTGCACATCACATGCTGTAAGGACAAAACTGTGAAATCGGACATTATTTGTCGTCCTGTGTGGTCTCTCACATATTCTAAATCAGGTAAGATTTTAAAAATCTTTTAGTGTGTGCCAGGCTTAAGAGAGGGAGGGAGAGATACAGAAAGACAGGGAGAGAGAGCTGATGTTTAAATTCTTAATTTTCTTTGACCTGTACATTCATGAACTGTGTAAATAAACTTGAATAATGAGTGAAGTCTTTTTGTGACAAACCAACTATTCAGACCAGTTACTGAAGATTTATCATTTCATGTCAGTGCTCTGTGTTGGACAGTTGATGTAAAGCTGTTTGTGAATTACCTGGAGGCCTCTGTCCTGCTCTCAAAGAACTTTTTCAATGTACAAAGAGTCTGCAATCGTGGACAGCATCTCTGCAATCGTGGACGGAGTGGTAAGACCTGGAGGAAATAAGAAGAGAAATATACAAAGGAAAATTATCAATACGCTATTACCTGTTCTTCAGCAACAATTTGACCCTAAAACATACATAAATATTCAACATTACAGCCAAACCAGAACATTTTCCAAACGTTAGAGGTGTGTCTCAGAAAATGGGCTGTTTACTGTCACATATGACAAGAAAAAGCATCACATCTTTAAGAATCCGACTTGTCTTTGACTTGAAGTCAGACATGTTTTCAGTGGGTGTTGGACTCCGCCAAGGGTGCCCCTTGTCTCTGATCTTATTTGTGATATTCATGGACAGAGTTTTCATAATAATTTCTAACTGTAATTTCAGCCCATATTGTGACCTACTCGTGAGTCTTAAATCTTGGAGGAGCACAGAATTAAAATCTACTTTTCAAGCTTGTATTTACCACAAAACTAAGCTCAATAAAGTCTCAGGTCACCACAAACAAATTTCTTCTCAATAATGTATACAACAGTGGATCAGTGGATGGTTATGGACAGATTACTACCAAAAAGCTAGAGACACACAAAACGACAAATAGCAAGAAACTGAGTCGCAAAATGATCAGGAGATGCTTAACTGCCACACTGAAACACAAAATGGCCACAAATAAAAGTTAAATGGCTAGGAATAGACTCCAAGCTGCAAAGACACAATACAATGCGAGACAACCACAAAGAATCTGACCATAAGTATTACAGCCAGCTAGAGACGCAAAACATGCAGTACCACCAAAAATGGACACACAATGATTACATCAACATGACAATCCGCCATAAACTTACTTAAAATTACCCAGATGGAGCACTAAATTACAAAGAAGCATTAAAGTGTCTCCAAAGTAATTGTAAAGAGATGCAAACGGTGCTGTAAACAAACTGAATGCTAAACAGTTACCACCCTCCACAACTCATGTCATGGACACTTTAGTCACAGAAACACAAAGTTTAACCAACGCAAATAAAAACAACGACAAGAAGGAAGAAAGCCCCATTATGAGAAGAAAGACATCGTTAAAAGATAAGGCTATTGCTAACGCTCGAAGCTGATGTTAACGTTCACCACTAATGCTATTAATAACGCACATATATAAAACAGCTAGGCAGAGAAGCAAAATTATATAAATTGATATAAAATGACCACAAATAGCCACAAACCCCATGACAAAGACGTGATAAACAATCAGAAACGAAGTTGAAATGATCAGTGTGGAACACAAAATAACAAAGAGACGCAAAATGTCGGTAAAGTGTAAAAAACAAACGGGGATTTACACATATAACTGGGACCCCGTCTGCCGACGTTAGGTGCCCACATCTCATGTCTGGGACGCCGCCGTCACAAAAACACGGACACACTCTTTGCCCACGCGGTAAAAACGCCTGAAAATGGAATTAAAGGATGTCATTACAAGGTAATGCTAATGCTAACACTCTCCGAAAACGCTAATCCTAACGCTAGCTGCTAACCGTTTGCCTTACCTTGGCACCGAAGGTGTGTTCAGAGTCCAGCTTCACTCTATGTTCGACAAAAAAAACCGCTCCAGAGTTTATTGTATCATCCTAACCTCCTCGGGAACGACGTTCTCTCACAGTACTGACAAACAGAAGCACCTTTTTCAAACTTGGTTTAAATCTGTTTTCCCGACTTCCTCTCTCCGCCTCTCTGTGCTCCGCCCAGAAAGTCATAGCCAATGACGGGACACGTCGCGACCAGTGACGTCATACGTCAGCTAACATTAGCAGAATACTATAAAATGGCAATAGAAACCATCAACTACATACAGAAACACAGTGTAATAGAACTTCCCATCACAGACAGGCATGTCATGTAGCCAGAATGACTTGACATGCCATTACTAAAGCAATGCTATGAAAACCCCATGAACACAGTACGGCAGGTCTCCAAACACTGCAGCCACAGCTGCTCCACACATATCATCTCCAGCAGAAGCATCTATATTAAGTACTAAAATGACAAAAACGTAAACAATAAAGGCAGATTTCTTTTAAGCTGACAACACAGGGCTGAAATCTAATTGGATAAAATCTCTAACATAAGCAGATAGCATACAGTATTAATGGAAAAAACATATATAAAACATAATTCAGTGATTGTGACAGTGTTTAGGCCAGCAGAGAGGGCTTTGCTGGCTGTGACAGCCCAACACTGTATTATAATAGGTTAACCTGCTTGCTATATAAAGTTAAATGCTCTATACTCTTTACCAGTATAGTCTGGTCATTTATGTTATATATAGCACACTGAACAGAGGTACTTCACATAATGAGTACTTTTACCTTTGATATTTCAAATACATTTTGATTCTAATACTTATTTACTTTTACATAGGCAAAACTTTTACTTGATTTTCTTTTACAGTCGGATTGCCAGTTTGTCTTAGGTAGAAGTTCTAAATACTTTCACCACTGGTTTTTCAGTTATGAGCTGTTAGTCGGTCAAAAATTGACAAAGATATTATCTTCTAAGAAACCTTGCTTTTACTACTTTTTGACATTCCAAAACTAGATCATTCATAAGATATTTGTTTGTGAAAATAATCTGAAGATTAATCAGTAATAATCACTAATTGCAGGCCTAATTGCAATGCTGTATAGAAAGGCAGCTGATATTGATGATTTGGTTTTTAAATGGTTATTTTAAAATGTGAAGTGATTCAATCAAATCCGCATCTCAGTTGTGATAACTGAGTTCAAAGATTTTTGATATATGAGGAATAACTTCTCTAAATAATATCTGCTGATATTTACATGCAGTAAAACAGTAAAATTCATTCTGCACTTTCAAACACAAGTGATCCAGTCATCTTTTAACACTATCTCAAATAAATTTTCTGACTAGGCACCATGAAGAGCAAACATTCAGTCTAATGTAGCCTGTTTGTTTTCAGGTAAATTGTGTGTATTTACTGCCTTGTATAATATTTCTAGTGTTCTATGTTTCACTCTGTGTGCACTGATGTTTCATGAACACTCTGTACTCATTTGTACCTTTCTTGAAATGATCATAATAATATCATTACTTGTAGCTAAAAATACTACATCTGCTCCAACCTCTGTCACAGTGTCATTTCTTATCATGTTTGCTTTTGTATGCAGTAGCAAAGTCGTGTTGAAAGTGGCATCCAAGACCCTGATCTACTAAATGTCTCATTCGTATAAGCTGCTGCTTCACTGCCTAATTAAGAAGCATGAATAAAGCAGCAGCTTGTGTCTTAAATGGAACTGGCAGTACGTCTGCCCTGGATGCAGAGAGCAGATGTGTCAGACCTCATTCAGAAACTGATGTTAAGCGGGACACCCACCTCGCAAAAGAGAACTATGGGAAAATAAAGTGTGTGGGAACTGGAGGAGAGGGGTGGAATTAGGTGGTGGTGTGCAGCAGAGGAAAAATATTAGGGGAGAAATTTAAGCATGACTTATGTGATCTGAAAATGTGAAATTTTGAAGGTTGGCTTGTCTGGCAAATGGGTCAGTGGCCATGGGGATGGTCCAAGCGGTGGCAGCCATGCTTGTGAGAGCCATGATAAGTAGGTCAGCAAATAAAATGGAGATCTTCCCCCAAAACATCATTGAAAGTGATGTTAGTAATGCTAAAACTGTTGGATGGATAAAAATGTAAGATTACAATTTTGTTTTACAAAGCAATAAATCAATTATATTAATAAAGTGTAAAAGGAAGGTATTTTTTTCTTTCCCCAGAAAAAAGAAAACCTTGACTGCACATTTTAAGGATTAGTGACAGTATGTCTTATCATCTCACTGCGTGCCAAATTAGCCCTGCATTGTGTGGCACACACTCTGCAAGACTGCCAAACACCAACTGACCTTCCAAGAGCAGATGTGATAAGGACAAAGACGATGAAGATGACAACATTCCTCTCTCTGGTCTTCAGGCACATCAGGGAGTAATTGATCCATTTCTGATGCAGACTTGTCACAACAAATGCTTTGTTCTGAAAATTATAAAAGGTGAAGATATTTGTTTTGTTATGTTTGCACTGGATTTATTTCATTGAAAAATCACCAACTGATATTTTGTGCCATTTACTCCTCTTTGTGGTGTTTCCACTCTTCTCATCATTTGATGTCTGATACTAATTTCATACTTTGTTCCCCATGCTCTTCAATTCTGTCTTTTTTATGTCATCTGCTGGTGTTTCTCAGCTCTGTTCTGACTGTCCTAGATATTTTTTTCCTACCAGACAGCAGGTTAACTTGACACCACAGCAGTACATCAAATAACATTTTCATAAACGTTAGACTCCCGCATACATATTTCAAGCTTATTTATGGTCACTTATCCTCAACACCTGATCCCAGTTCTCACCTTGGGGAGAATAAACCCAGCACTCATGGCTCATGTCCCAGGAAATTTAGATTTCAGGTCGACTTGGCAGACACCTACAACTGACACTGTGTCAGTCAAGATAAATTTAACTGATGTGCAAAATAAGGCACAGAAATTTATCTCAGTTTTTTATATAACTGCTCCATATCATGATAATATGCACCTGCTTACGGACTGTATTTGCAGGGAAAGATTGAAAATTATAACTGAAATAGTGAAATAACAAAAAATTGAGAAACTAAACTTCACCTTAGTGGGAGAGTAAGTTGTGAAAGAGAAGAGAGAGGAGGAGTGTCAGAGTGTTGAAAAAATAAGATGAGTGAGGAGGAAAGCCAGGGAGGGAAGGGATGAGAGGATTTATTGTGAAACCTGTGCTGTAGTCCTGTCTGATAATCTGGAAGCAGTGGGTGGGTAGACAGCGGGAAAACACTATATTGATGGGACTGTTTACCCCTTTCTCAGAGAGAAAAAAACGCTTGAACACAGAAAATGAGGGAGTGAGAAGGTACAGACTGCTGTCTCCAGGAGGTAGGAGATGTGTGTGTGCGTCATTGGGCCGTGCCTTTGGCTTACCACTAATGTCTGGAAACACACGTCAAGAAATGTAAAAAGTACCTATGGGACAGCAGGGTGGCTGAGATTGGTGCTCGTTGATGCTGGCTGTTCTCTTTCTATCTGGAAATGAAAAATGAAATAAATGAATAATAGAAATGATACAGCTCAGTCATGAATAAATGCAGGTTCTTAACCTTACTGTTGGATCCAAGCTGTGAATGTTCAGCAAAATATACCTGTGATTATCCATAATGTCTCTGCATTTTTACACTGTACAGGTCAACAGCAGCACTTGACCTGAAATCCATCTGTTGGCATCAGTACTGCTACTTCAGTTTGTAACAGTAATTGTATTTGTATATGGGCTAGCCTATGCATTGTAGACAGATGAGTGTTAGCTTTGTGTAGAAGGGATTTAACTAATGTTACATAGACCTCAGACTTGTGAGACTTGTGAGACCTGTGAGAAAGCTGAACACTGGGAGAGACTTTTCCATAAACAGAGTAATGCTTAGGATTCAAACCTGCTCCTCTGAGATGCACATCTTCCTTAGAAGAAGGGGAAATATAGTATCCACAAGTTAATGCTGATAAAAGTAATAAAACACATTACATTTATATAAATGATTTGCTGTTAATGTTATTCAGACATTATAAAATGAAAAAGACTAGGTTGAGGATGAGAGAGATGCCATTTGTTTTGCAGATATGGCACTGGGTAAGGTAAGGGATAATCAACAGCCATCAAAACCACAGATATTAATGTCATAGTGGCCCAAAGGACCGTACAGGTCGTCTTTTTTCCCAACACCCAAATACAAGGAGCATCACCTGAAATAGCACCCCAGTGGTGGCAGGTGTAGCGGCCTTTGGTCACCATGGTTACAATAATTAACACATGGAGCGTACCAGCAGTAGCATACCCAGCCTTTGTCTCAATGGATACAATGGATACAATGAGGATATATAATAATAATATAATAATTACCCCTACATAGACTTTCTTGCTCTTATACTATGTCACCTGACTTCCTCCTTCACTCCTGTCATTATATACTGCTGCAGAGATGACAGTCTCTTACCATGAATGTACCAAATTTCCTGGTAATTAGTAACTAATAGTTGTTGAAAAAGATATTTCAGTCTAGTGGAACATGGTGGACTGACAGACCCTCCTATCCAATGGGGATATCTAGCAGAGTGAAAAAATGGCAGGCTAAAAGACATTCACTTAATTTAAATTTATATAGATTTAGTGTTAATACCATTTAGACATCAGGCCAATAAAACTTGTTCAGAAAATGCAGTGTTACTATGGTAATAAGCTGTCTTTGATTAAAAATGACCTCACTCACATTTCACAACAATATATCTCCTTGACTCATTCAAAGGCATGTCCTGTGTTCAGAGTTAAGCTTCTGAAAACACTGGTTTTACCATGAACAACTTAAAGAGTGATACAAAGCCTTGCCTGCATCTGCACTGTGATGATTAAAGCTCCTGTCTAAGTTGAGGCTAAACGTTAGCCATTGTCAAGGTCACAGTAATAATTTTGAGTGAAACAGAAACCTCGATGGGAATATGAAATTAATCTCTGTATACGTTTAAGCAGTGCTCAGCACTATTCTTCTTAGGAGGTCCCAGGAGCCCTTCTTCAGTATGCAGAGATAAAAGACTCCAAAGACAACAGTTCATACTATCTGAGGCTTTACCTCTGAGTAATTCTGAAGACACCAAAGTGCATTGTAATTGGACTCATTCCAACACAGCAAAACTACTGAAATTAACGCCATTCAAAATACCCATCTTCACCTCTTTTTAAAATGCAAGAGTTCATTAATATTACCATTTCTTGTTCTCTGTGTGGGAAGTGAACAATGTCCTATTACTGTCCAGGTTTCTCAACTCCCAATTACCAGTAATGAAAAATGCCAAAGGCACAGTTTCTACAAAGAATAACTGCACTTTGAACACCTGTCCAAAATTAAACTTTAAACCATTATGATTTGTCAGTGTGGTTTAACTTCAATCCCTGGAAAATATTTCAACATGTCACATAATATTATCCAGCGCTTAATTGTTCAACCCTCTAAAAATGAACTTTTAAATGCTCTTTTTAAGTTAAATATTGCACAAACATTATGGATAGGCTCATGAATCTCTAAATAGTCCTTTTAAGAATTACTTGTATTTCCATTATGTTCTGGGAAAGCAAACATTTTGCAGCCAGAGCCAAAATTTATTTTTTATTGTGCATGTGTAATAACTGACTATTTGCACTGTGCGACAGTCTTATTTGGTGGCTTACGGGCTGTCCCCAAACATGTAAGCAAAGGTACGAGATAGGGACGCTTGTATAAATGCAGTAAAGATATCCGTAAAGTTAACAAAGATAACAGACATAAAGCATGAGCCACAGACAAAATTCTTCTGTTCGGGTACTAAGAAAGACCAAATCTGGTCTCACTGTAAGTTTAGCAGTCCAGTTGCTGCATGCACTTTGACCAACTTTGGACAGCCACTACAGTATGTGTTGAAATGTGAGGATTAAAGAGTAATAAATCAGTGCTTCATTCATTCAGATATAATGTAATTATATACAGGGATCACACAGGATTGTGCTGCCTAAGTATGGTTATCATGTACCTTGAAAGAATCATGAGTAATTTTGGTGTTCCTAAAAATTTAAGTTTAAATGATTACTCACAGCACACCAGTGGACGGAACCACAAGTATCACAGCTGACGTTACTGAAATCATTTAGACAGCATATCTGCAGTAACTGTGAGGTCTCTGTGAATTCATCTAGCCACTTGGAGAAGTAGATGATGCACTTAGGAGGAAAAGGACATTTGACAGACACATCCCATGGACAAAAAGGCAGAGTTAGAAGAGTCTGAGTTGGGTGCAGCTGCCCAAACTGGCAGACTCAAAGTGTGTTGATGTCTTACTCACCTGTATAAAGGATCATGAGACCAACTTCAAGATACAGACACTGACTGAAAATTGTCTGAGGACTGAGCAGAGTAAATCAAAGGTCTCAATTTAACACTCAGACCTTGTACCAACTCTCACCTGTGGGCACGACTGAACAAAGGTTGTGATCAAGGATTCAAGGTGATGAGATGAAGGCACAGTGTGGCCGGGTGAGAGGCTCTCAGATGGTGCAGCTCAAACCACTGATCGGGACAAAATCATGACCAAAACTCTGTCAGGTGTCAGACTCCTCATCTATGCTGCTTCACATATTGACCACCTCAAATCTGCACTGAAAGAAAGCTGGCCAAACATCATCAGGAACAGCTGTATAATCTTTATTTTTTATTATTTTATTAAAAAAGTATTAACATGTCATCTAATATATATTAAAGGATTGGCAGAAAAGAAATATACACCATTTTCTGATTAATTATCCTACATTATCTGTTTTAAAATCAAATTTGAGTTATAGCGAAAACTTGCAGTTTCCAAGGAAAAGCAGTGATTCATACTGTGGAAAAAATCATTTATAGCCACAAGAAAACATGAAACCCTGGATTACATGTCCCAGCAGGTCAGCCGAGGGGTGCAGCTCAATAAAATGACAGTTAGGCTGCTCTGCTTGCCACTTGAAGCCACTGTGAGCTTAACCAGAAGCAAGCGAGACAAAAAGGATGGATGACAATTCAAAGCCTCAGGACACTGCTGGAAAAAAGAGCTACATGCTGAGTCACTTATATGACTACGATAAACAGATTCTCAAGAATAAACTGATAAAAACAAATTTGTTGTAATGAAAAGAAAACTACAGTCTCTGATGTTTGTTTGTTCATAGTTTGCACCATCATTTCTATCAGTTATGATGACATTGTACTCATCTAAATAATTCCTGAGATCTCAGAATGCAGTAAAATCGCTAAAAAATTTTGTCAAACAAAAAAACACAAGCAGACAGACAGCCTAACAATGCTACTAATAATTGGAAAGGCAAATAGTTAATGCATTCAACTACGGCAAGTAGGGTAAGTCAAAGTTGAACCAGGAACTGTTTGTTAACTGTGATCGGTGTCTACAAGAGACAGTTTGGATCATAATTTAGCTGTTTGCATTCATTTTCTCTTCCAAACAAATTGTCAAATCTTGTTTAAAACCTGCCTGCCTTGGCTGCTTGTGTCTGTCTGATTTTTATCAATTTTTTAGTGTTTGAAGATCTCAGCAATTATACTTTGGCAGGTAAAATGTTATGACAAAGTCAGTAAATGACCCAAGCCATGAAAGTTAGAAGGTGCTATATGTAAGTTTTTACTACTGCTACATAGCCAATGTTAGCATAGCATTAACAGTTGTTTACTAACTAAGAGCTTCAGCCATCACTGCATTTGCAAGAGGTTAGAATACACCCTCTGGACAGCCCTACTTCTTCATCCTTTCATGTTGGACTGAGGGCAGACTGGATGCTACAGTGACTCACTATCACAAAGGTGTTTTATGAGATGGGATGGCTCAGGGCTACCTGGTTAGCATGCTGACCTCAGTAAAAGAAAAGAAGTGATTAAAATAGAAGAAAAACAAGAGTTAACATTGAGGCTGCTTTCCACCGCTGGAGACAGCTCCTGATAAGTAAAAGAATGAAGTTTGATGCTGAACGTTTCCTCTAGACTGGTATGTAAACAGCTGTTAATGCTAATGTTGGCTATGTAGCAATAGCAAAAATGTACATATAGCATCTTTAAAGTTGTAATAAAAAGTTGTCTTCTTTTACAGATAACTGTACAAAATTGTATGCATCATATGGATGTGATGCATGTATCACATGAATTTCTTTTTCAAATTACACATTCACTCTCCAAACTAAATACTAGACAGTAAATGTTATTCAAGAGGTTCTGACACATTGCAATGCCTGCAAGACAACACGTGTGGATTTGCAGTGCAGTTTTACTGACACAGGCATCAGCATCAGCATTTGGCCCATTCCCTACCTCCTCTGGATAACTATCTCAATATATAGCTATAATAATCACATAAGACATCAAATTGAACTTTTTTCTTTAAGTATGGGAGAGCCTGTATAACCTGACATCTACGTTTAGCCTCAAGGCACCTTCTGTCTCTGTGCCTGCTGCAGTGCTGCCTGTTATCTAGTTAGAGACCGAACACTATTATTTAATAGTATCATTAACACAGTTGTTCAAATGACAATAGCTCTGACTTTGAAGGTGCCAATTTCTGATATAACCAGTTTAGGGCAGTAGTTATGACTTAACAAAAGACTCCTATACAAGACATTAAATTGAGAGCACAGAAAGAAATGATGAGCATAATTAATCTCAAAGTCATCATTTCTAAACCTTGAGATGTAGTTGAAAAAGCTCTGGGCTATTCAAGTGGTTCAGATGCCCAAAACAGCCTTGAGTATATCATGATAAAAGTCTAACCTGGTATATTAATGGTGAAAAGGACTAATGACAACAATTACTATGCATGCTTTAGGATAACTGCAGCATGAGGAAGGTCGTGGTCTTTTAAAATGTGATCATACATGATCAAACAGAGTACCTGAGGATATTGTACCTTTGGCTGGAAAATAAAAAGCTGCAGCTGATTTGAAAAAAAAAAAAAAAGAATTTAAGGTGAAGATGAAATCCAATTTGCACTTTGCATTGCTCATTTCTACATAAAGATGAGCAGAATACTAGATGGTCACAGATCACATACACATTTATAAGTTTAAATAATTTGCAATATAACTCCATAAATTAAGGTCACATCATCTTAATAATAACGTTTACATCAATACAATTTATTACTGCTATTACAATATGAGGTGGTACAAATCTTTCTGTACACTTGAACCCAAATAGAAAAAAGGGTTAGTCTTGAGCCCCCCTGGAATGTCTCAGTTAATTTTTACAGTGTGATCTATTTACAGTAGCAGCTTTAATGTTTTCCTTGTTTATTTCTGTGGCATACATACTGTATATCAATAGCGAAAGTTGCCTATGAAGAGTACCATTTTAGCTTTACAGAATCTCAAAAGATGATTTTTGTTAGCTCTACGAGTAGCTCCCCAGCATATGCAAGCCAAAAAAACCAATTTACGGTGCCAGTGAGTACCTTTCTCTCTCAGCCACTGACCGGACATGCATGGCATATGTGAAACAAATCATTTTCCTTTTTTTCTGCACAGAAAACCTGCCAGCAACACACCAGTGGTATACGCAGTCAGGTAGAAGGTAGAAGCAATTGGATTCTTCCTCACCAGTAGCTCCAGGAGCTATCAGCTCCCATCCAGGCCTATGAAGGCAGAGGAGGATTGAGTTTGAAAGATGATAATAGACTCCTGAGGAAACTAATCTATTTCTTAAGAAGAAAGGAGTATGAATTCTCCTGCTCACCCCCTGCCCCCCTCTCCCAAACCTCCTCCTCCCTACCCCTCTCCTTCCACCGTGTCTCTCAGCAGTAGCATTATAGGTCAATTTTGCAATTGAAATATACCAATTAAACAGGCTCGGGGCAGCATGGTAGCTATTAACAGTGAAGAGAAGCAGGTGTCTTTTTTTCTTCCTACAATGTTGGAAAATGCACAAGAACATACAGTGCATATTTGATAGCTTACTGTAGGTTTTCTATAATGATTTGAAGCACAATCTGAAGCAAAGTTTGTATAAAAATGAGACTGTAAAAAAGTTAGATTTGTAGTCAGAAGGCATTCCTAGGATGGTATAGGAATAGGAGGCCAATTTAATTTGAGCTTGCACAAATATTGCAAATGCAGGAGATTTTTTTCAATTTCAAATCCAAAACCAAAGTTAACCTTTTAGGTTATTTGACTCTTTTCAGAGCAGTTGTAAAACAACCTGTACTGTAGAGTGCATTAAAGTGTGATATGCAGAAGCAAATTAATGCTTATATGTATCTACAGATCATATATATTATATGAAGATATACAATTAAATTAATACAAAACTTTTCCATGTTGTATATGCTGTAGTTATTTTTTTTAATCAGCTACGTAAGTTATTATTAGAGTTAATGAATGCCAGGTAACTGACTAAAAATAATCAGTTAATATTTGCAAAGCTGAACCATATATTGTCCTACAGAGGCACAGCACACAGTGTCATGTCATTTCCATTCAATTAATTCACTCCTACCGTGTTCTTCAGTGGGTGGAAGTGGTGCTCCATTACATACCGGAGCATGTTACATCCACTGGCCCTTTCATTTCTGGATAAATAAGCTTGAAATCAAGTCTTGAAAGTTTCATGCTGCAAAAAAGGCAGCTGTTACAAGGCCAGGAGCATATGTAAACAAGGCAATATCAAGACCCAGATGGCTCCTGTCAGTCTGAGGCCCCTGGATCTGCCCTCCATTTCTGAGTCCTCGACAGGTGGATGATGATGATAATGATGATGATGTTTGTGATCACCACTCACATCTGGACTCACTACGGAGAGAGCAGAAACCAACATGCCAGTCAGGAGGATGCTCGTTATCAATATAACATCATGGAAGATGTATAACTGTTATGTTAACATAAAAGGACAAGGCTGGTTTATTGTATGTTTTTCTTACTGTCCACAAATGTGTTGAACAAAAAAACAAAAATCAACAACAAAGGGTTAGCCCATCACTCAAAACATTCAGACTTCACTCTCCTGTCTGTGGCACTCAGCTCTATGCTGATTTGATCCTACTGAAGAGGCAGATCTGCAAAAATGGGTCACATATACCGTATACTGTGCAGTTTCATTTTTAAAGTAGTTAAAGAAATTTCCTTCAATGGCTGGGCACTGTAGTTTTTAGCCAACATTACTTAAACAGTGCATTTGGGACTATTTTCAGCAGTGGATTAACACACATTTTGTGCACTACTAAGTATTTATGGCAGCATATTGACTTAAACTACAGGGTCCATGGTTACTGTAATGAAGTTTTTCAGTTTTAATACTTTTAACAGTTTTGGACAACAATGGAGATCTATAGCACTGAGGATTAAGTGGGATCAATGCATTATGGGCATTGGTCTTTTATGGACTTTTTTGACAATAGAAAAATACAGAATATCGTAGGTAAATTTGAAAATGTTGACTGTTTTATATCATTATCATCATCTCTAAATTGAAAGATCATCCTATCATCAACCCCCAAATCTATGCACAGACATTTATTTATGTACCAACAGGTATCACAGAGTCTCGTTAAAGGCAGGATCATTTAACTCAAATATAAGTCATGCTTACAAACCGAATGGAAGCTAAAAGCCATTCTATCAGTTCCAAGTGCCTTAAAGATTTACACCATTCTCCAATCATTCTGAACTAACTAATATGTTTTTGGGTTTGTTAATAACTATAGCTGTATTGCCTCACACATCTTTCACAGCTGCAATACATTAGTGCACCCACTAAACCATTAAGGGAATTTGTTAATTTTCCACTACCCTATTTATAGTGAGCTGATTCAACTGTGGAGCACCTTCAGCGTCCATCTCTTCCCCCTGAGGTGTAGCGCAGAGCAGCTTGGGTGCTCCTTTGTGTCAACAACCATCAGGGTGTTTGTGTCGAGGTGTTAAAGCTGAATGCATGCACGGTCATTACAAACAATGACTGTAAAAATAGCACTAATTAACAGATGAATTTCTTTACAGGGAATATAATGTCCCATAGGTTTTTTATTTGCCACAAATTGTACTGTGCATTTTGCACATTTTGGCTTTGTTAAGGTCCCTACTTTGTTGTACAGTTAAATTTAAACAATTATGCTTAAGTGACATAATGATCATTTTGACTGTGCAGAAATCAAATCATGCTCTTCTTTATTACCATGTTGTGCTGACAATATAACTCTCTATAAATCTTAAAAGTGCATCCTTAAACTCAGTCAAACTGCTTACAAGTGCCCTTACAGGTAACATCCTTGCTGTCAGTCCATCACAGCTGGACACATTCTTTGACACACAAGATAAAGTTTGGATGAGGGTGAGGATGTATATTAAGATGACTCTTCAGGGAGGTCATTTGTTAATAATGTTTTTGCCTTCAACAGAACTTGCACTGGAGAGTGCAAGTGTAAGTGACAGCATTTAACCAAGACAAGAGACTCACCATACAGTATATGAAACAATGACTAAAAAACAGTCTATGTTTTTTTTTTTTTTTTTTTTATCTCTGACCTTCATATTATGTACATCAAACCTCCTGGTCTTGAACTGAAACACCCCCCGTTTGTCCACACCTTTGAAATTACACCTTAACAGCAACGAATATCAATTCAGCCAACTGCACCACACCAGCTGCCAACATCAATCTTGCTGTTTACATCTCTTTGGAGGCCTCAAGTGTTGAGGGGGGAAATTCAGTGTCTCTTCCTGAGTGAAATACAGCGTCCTCTTTAGCCCTGCTGATGTTACCTCAGGACACCTCAGACTCCATCCTACTTCATCCCCATAGGGAAGGAGGGAGGCTGGACCCCAATAGATGACCAGCTGCTCCAGGACCTTCCTGTTTTTCACTTAGGCTTCAGGGTCATAAGTCTGTCGTGGGCAGGATTACTCTAACCCAGACCCTTTCAGAGTATATAAAGGTTCTGTTATCAAACTTTATCTTACTAGCAGAAAAATAAGACCAGCTGCAGAGGTCATTTGTACTCTGGACTTCAATTCCACTTTTTATGGTGCAGTAGAAATAGCCTGTAATTCCTTTCCCCATAGCAGGAACTCAACAATTGCTTGTTGCTGTACTGACTAAATTTCTCTACAAGGATAATTAAAATGTAAACTAAAGTAATCTAACATAACATTATGTAAAATAATGTGAAGTGGTGTTACATCTAAGCTCATGAATGGACGCTTTTTTATAATCTTAAAGATTTTGCCAAATTTGCATCGCAAGTCTTCACAGAAATAGACGTGTTTATTACTGATTTATTCTGCCACATGTAAGGGCACATTTATGAGCTACCGTGAGAATACATGTGGCCTGAAATTAGCTATATATTGATTCTCTGCAGAGGTGTCCCCAGGACAGCTATTTGGAGGTCTACAGCTCACAGATAGTCAGTGAGTTTTGTACCCAAGAGCACTGAACTTCAGCAACTCAATCAATTCCTCTTACTGAAACCTCAAGGTTTCAAATGTCTTTCTGATGAATACATTTTGCAACACTGAAAGCACTTTTTAGCTGAAAATGCAGATGAAACAACAAGCAACTTGTTTTGACATAAAACCTCAAACAAACATTTAATTTAATCAACATCTCCATGAGTGTCACCAAAAATTGAACATTACAGGCAAAGCAGACATTATGGCAGAACAGTTGGAATGCATATAAAGTGGCCACTGACTGTGTTTACTATTATGTGATAAAAATGAGATGTAGTCTAATGTTGCATTACCAGCCTCTGCTCTTTATGTTTTTTTCATAAACTAATCACAGGTTGCTGTGTGTGGCCAACAATGCTGAGCATGATGGTCAGAAGGAATAGAGGAAGGAATGCAGCCACAGTTACAGTGCACAGTTTTGTATTAGGACACTATGAGGTTTCACATGCATGCACAGTCAGATCACTGAAGGTTGAGACTGAAGAAGAAAAAATAGGATGCAGAATTTGACAGGGCTCCACTTGCACGGATATGCATTAAAAGCAGTCTTTTAAGAATTGAAATAAATTCTAGCATGTAAGTAATAGAGGTCTCTTCATTTGGCACACGCATACTTAATTACAAGCACAGACAAATACATGTTATTTAATATCTCACATACACACACACAGTATTGACTCTGACTGTATTGGAGCTATTAATAACCATCATCACTGCTGAATCTTCTGGCTATAAGTGGGTTCTTTTTATGGATGATAATGAAGGTCCAAATGAAGGAGCATATTATCTCTCTAAAAGCATAGCAACTATATCCTCAATATAACAACCCAACAGAGCATACATCTTTCTTCTGCAACTGAAGTGTATGAGGCCGTAGCAAATTTAGTCTCCAAGAGCTAATGGCTGAAAAGAGCTATAATGGTCTGTCCTTTTTTTGGATCCACGCACAACCTATTTTGTAAATTTTCTTGAAAAGTGCTGCAGTAATGATATGTTTTAGTAAACCCTCAGCAGAGAGGTTAGGATGTTCCAAAAGGTGCTTGGTCTGGAGAGAGACATAGGTCAGAAAGAGAGGCTTACAACTGAAGTGAAATCAATACAAGCTGATTCCTGAGGACCTGGACCAACAATGATCAATACCACACTAACTGCACCAGGAAAAAACACCTAACAACTGCAGTGATGGAAAGAGCCTTTTGTGTGATTATAAGAGGGTCAGCCTTCAGAGCTTTAGAGCTTGAGTCCAAATCTTTGGGTTGTCTGTTTGAGTAAAAGGTTTATTACAAAAGTTTGTCAAACTTCATTACAGGCCCCATTTATGGCTTGCTCCAGTTTAGCAGTTTTATTACTTTAGGGAGGTATCTTACATGAAAATTGTCTTTGCCTGTCACTTTCTGGTGATTCCAGCTTGGCACTGAAAACATTGTGTTAAGTTGTAAGATTTTACAGTTAAAATTAAAACTGTACAGAGGCTGACATGACATGAGCATGATGAGAATATGAGCTGCTATTGTCTGCTCTTTTTGAAATGCTGCAAAGAAATAGTGTTAGAAGTCAGCGGTTTTAGAAGTGAAATATATCCAAGTATCAAAGTAAAAATAATCATTACAAAGAGTAGTAGGAGCTTTAATTGAATTTCTTCATGTCTTTACTGTACCTGTAAACAATATTTTACTGTAGCAAGTCCAGGTAGCACTAAATCTAAGTACAACTTTAATATACATTTCCAAAACTTAAATGATAGCTCCTTTAAAGACACTCATTTCAAGATATTGATCTCTCAGTACCACAGTTTATACAGTTAGATGTGTTGGGAAAGGCTCTGAAGAAGATAACTGATCCCCAACATATTATGGTGTACAATAAAAGCTTTCTGTAAACATACTTTAACATTAAATCTAAGTCAACATTGTCAAAGCTTTAGTGAGGAATATTTTGGGATAGTGGCAGGGGCTGAATCAATAAGCTGTATTGCATGAGGGAATCAACAAAGTAGTTCTGAGAACCAACAGCCCATTTAGCATACTTATTTGAAAGTGATTGGGTGTTACTCGTCATCTGGTAGTCAAGCAGGTGATGCATAAATAGGCCAGTAATACTGTGCATGAATGAAATGGCTGATGCCAATCAGCCAATGTGAGCACCACTTCAGTGCTCTGCCTTAACACATGTTCTGATCATATTTAATAGGCCACATAATCAAGCTGAAACAGGGCTGCTGACAATTTGGCAATACAAGATTTTTTTTTTATTTTTTATCTAGAGCGAGGGGTTGGTGACATGCGACAGAAGTTTGCATATTGTGGTTACCTGGTAAACGCCTCAACAAATCAATCATCAGGATTTCCCAATATAAGGCTTTTAACTGACAATGTTTTATTTATTTATTAGCTTGGTTCATGTTGAATGTGAAATTGCTATCTGCTTATCTAGTTAACATACAGTACCAAATGTAGCAGAGAAAAACATAAGATATTTATCTTTGAAAAATGCCATCCTGAAGGTATGGAATCGGTAGTTTACTGGGAGTATTTGGATTATAATTGCGTAAATGTACTTTATTGGAAGTTTATTTGTTGGACAATGCATTTGTAACTTTTGACAGTGTTGTTCTCATTTCTCATCAGGTCAGTCTTTCTCTGAATAAAAAAAGTGGATTCATGCCAGTTTATGTTAAAAAGAAATATCAGACAAATAGGCTTCCATTGGGGTTATTTTTGTTTTCAGAACTAATTAATCACATTGTGAAAGAGCTGGGTCCCTTCAGCTTCACTGTTGACTTCAGCCTGGGGTAGGTAGCTTCACCACCATTTAACCACATTGATTTCTGTGTTATTTGACAGTGTTATTAGACTGCTTGCTGCCAGAAATCAACCTGAGAATTGAACCTAAAAAGTCGCAGAATCTTCTTTTCAGCCTGCTGTGAAAAAGTAAGAGATTACACCAGTATTACATTAAAAGGAAGCAAAAACCGGTGGTTCAGTTTTCTAATCCTTCTTTTACTAAATGCTTCTATATATTTTGATGGTAAGAGGGTGGATAAATAATAGTCTATAATAGTCTCCAGACTGTAGTAACAAGATTTTTGAGTATATTTTAATCCTAAATAAGAATCCAATATTAATACTAGGATGGATGATAGCTTTTATCTGAAGCAAAAGTTCCTGTGGCACTGAAAGAAATCATCCCATTGTAATCTGTCTAAGGGAGTGTGAAAATGTGTGTGTGTTTGTGTGTGTAATTGCAAATGCATGTGTGAAGTGTTGCTCAAAAGCCTCCTTAGCATCATCACCAACAGCGTTGTTTGATTACACAACTGCTAAACTGTATGCAGTGGTTCATCATGGGATCGTACAAAATAAAAAACACTGCTTTTTTCATGTGCAAAAGCACATGATGCTATTCTGTCAATACAAAATTAAAACAGATGACAGAAAAAAGTGGGAAGAAAGTGTGAATGCTACAGCCTGGGGATTTATTAACATTTGGAAATTGAAATTGAACTGAAACATGTTACCAATCACAAATCACGATAAATATTGTATTGTATTCTACAAGCATCTGCTGTTGATAATAATACAGGATGCTAATCAAGCCGGTCTGGTTGCTATTGTCATTTTGTAAGTTGTTTTTAAAGCAATGAAAAAGAACAGGTTTTGAAAAAAATACTTTTTTTGTTGTGTGGACCCATAGTATATCAATACTGTATACCAACAGTGCTCAAACTCTTTCATCAAAGGTCCACTTATAAATTTTCTACATGGTCGAGGTCTGGAATGATGCCAGCACACACACACAGGAAATAAAAGTCAAGAAGTTGTTGAGCATGTAATACAAACTTCTATTTTTCAACAGCCAACCATATAAGTTAACTTAAACTACATACAGTGAACAAGACTTGGTGATTTGACTTGTATTTTGGCATGGCATCAGTTTTGGTACAGCTGCAAAATCCAGGAAAACTCTTGTGTGTTGTGTATACCAGAGAAGCACACATGAACGTATTTCTAACATTCATATCTGCTTTTGAATCTACATTTTCACTCATCTTGTCATGACTAACAAACTCATATAAAGGCCTACAAGGGAGGTGTGACAGCACGTGTGTAGTCAGCATTTATTGCATTTCCCTCACATTTTAACTGGTCCTTATTGTGGAGCTTTTAGGAGTTAGCCTGACACAGACTCCAGAATGTTGTTGTCCTCTCCGGTATCTCCATTAATCTTGTTGGTTGGGGCTCCTGAGCAGGGAGTTTATTTCTGGAACTTGTGTCTATCATTTGACACAAATAGAATTTTTTTTTTTTTGTCAAAACAGATGCTTCAGTCCCCTATCCTGTCCATCAAATCAGACAGCATAAGACAGGTGTATGCTGTTGTCATGTATCTGTAGATGTTTATGTCTTGTTTTAGCTGCCTGTGTGGTTGCAGATGATTTCCCCTGAACAAGTGCTACATCATCAGTCGCACTGAACGCTAACCGATATCTTTTTCCTGCACCATCGCTTCAGATGGCAATAAGAGCAACAGGACCCAGCAGCTCTGCTAGAAACCCTTCACTTTACAGCCCCGCAGGTGATAATGCAGAAAGCCCTGGGAAAAGGAAGGGTAAAATTATCCCTGTCACACTTTGAAACCCACATGCATGCAGACACAACACACACATTCTCACTTACGCTGACTGCACACGTATGCTGGTGCAGTGCAAGCAGCTAAGCTTCTTAAAATGAATTTTAATAATCGGCGTATATCCTAATCTACATATGGGATATAAAGCATGGCAAGTTGGATAAGTATAAATAAAAAAAAAAAGACACATGCACATTTCTGAGCCAGTTGTTTTCTCCCAGAATTGTTTTGTTTACACATAAACAAGATCAACTGAGGAGAGAAGCTAAATGAAGAGAAACCACCTGAGACCTCTTGGAGAGAAGGCTGAGTGCTCCCATTCTCAAACAGAACAATTGAATATAGCTCTGTGTTGCAGACGGCATCCCCTTTCAATTAGTTTCAGACGCCCAGAGAAAACGGAATAAATTAACTCTTTATCCACAGAAATCATATCATTTTGCACAATTTCATTCATTTACGTCGTCTGTACAATTACAGTGTTTAATGAATAGCCATTTTATGATGATTGATCCACCGTGAATGCTACTTTCTTGTCTTCTCTCTGCCTCTTTCTTGACATAATCAAGATGTGACACATCAGAATTTTTCCGCTGCCAGGTGTGTTTACTGTATAGCAGTGCCAGAGGAGGCCATAATAGTGTGCAACACTTGATTCAATGCAAGTGGATTCATTAACAGTCATTTACAGGCTAGATAAATGATACACACGGTCACACAAATGCATTCTTTACGGTATACGGCTGTAGTCTAAAGAGATAAGGCTGGTGTTATTCTACTTCTTTTTAGCTATGCTAGCAGAGTGTCTCTTGGGATGG
Organism: Lates calcarifer; assembly: GCF_001640805.2. Classification (NCBI taxonomy): domain Eukaryota; kingdom Metazoa; phylum Chordata; class Actinopteri; family Centropomidae; genus Lates; species Lates calcarifer. Next base: position 4,473,210 of record NC_066834.1, read on the forward strand.
CAGTGTGTTAGTAAGTCCACCATTTTGGTCTAGACTGGAACATCTTGACAACTATTTGATGAATTGCCATGAAATTTTGTACAGACATTTGTGGTCCTTAGAGGAAAAAGCCTAATGACTTTGGCAACAATGTGATTTTACCTGTAGCACAACCATTAGATTTATATTTGTTGCTTTTAGTGAAATGTCTTGACAACTCTTGAATGGATTGCCCTGAAAATTGTTACACACATTTCCATTCCCCGCAGGATGAATCTGTTAAATTCCAGTTTGTCCAGTATTTCAGTTTGTGGCCAAATACTTGCAAAACTAATGACATTCCCATCAGCCTCACCTGTTGTTTGTCTTTAGAGCTAATAAGCAAATGTTATCATGCTAACACACTAAACTAAGATCGTGACCAAGGACATCAGCGTGTTAAAACTGTCACTGTGATTATTTGGCAGGCTAACATTAGCATTTAGCTCACTGGAATGGACTCTTAGCCTTGTTTGTTCTTATCAGCAAAACCAACACTTTCCTCTCCTGTCTGTAACACCTGCAATCCTATTGGTTTCTACTAACGACATAAATCTTTCAAAATGGGTGACTTTTTAAAAAAGCTCAGTAATTTCAACTGGGTAGTAGAGTTTTTAACAAACACTTCCCAAACAGGACTAGATAGTGATTTATTGCGGGTTGTTTTAAGTAGTTGATTAAAACATGCTGGGTGCACAAGTGAGTTATTTATGATAACACATCAGCGTATAAAGTACAGTGTGTGCGTGTAAATATGTGTGCGCTCTTGGTAATGAAGGAACATGTCTCAGTGCGGCCCACTGATGTGTTTTTAATTATTTCTGGACAACAATGGAGCCCTGTGGCACAGAGGAATAAGCTACATCAGGATTTGGCAGCACAGACAATACTTGTTGGAGGATGAAGTCATGGGATTTGTTGGCAGTAAACAAAATATCAGATATCATCAAGCTTATCTTTAAAACCAGACTCATACTCTTGTTTATAAGAACATCACATCAAAAATGAATAAGAAGTCAAAAATGACTAACAAATTTCTAATTGTCTCCTAACTAACAAAGAGGGACAGCTCTGTCCAGAATCTCTGATGGTACATTTATTGCAATTCTTATATCCTTACTGAGAGGCAATCAGAGGACTGGCCAGGTTGGTAAACACAAACATACTGTGTTTACTGACAACACATCACATGATTGTTTGGGTAGTGATGATAAAACAAACAGATATCTATCTCTGCCTTCTGTGGCTGCTATCATGTGTAGTTACCTAACACAGTTAAATAACTACAGTATATTGAGCAAATAAACAGTGGTGTAATTACATAAAAAATCAGGGGTCAAAGCAAAATGATTAGTACAAGTTTTGCCAATAAGGTTTTTAAGTAACAAAAACAGAGACAGACAGTTTGCTCTCCCAGTATAAACACTGTCTGACAATCCCTTAATAGTCAGATCACCTTGAATCAGGTCAACCTGCCTTTTGTCTGATTTAATTTACCTCCTGTACTTAAAGCTAAAGTATTTCAAATGTCTGCTCTGACCCACAATAAAACCAGCATCCATCCTGTTTGTGCAATTATAGAGAAAAGCAGGATCAATGGAATCTAATTTAAGGCAGAAGCATTATTCTAAAACACAGAGCCTGGTGCATCTCTGCATGGAGCCAGCAGGATGATTAAGTGCCTTGGTTATATCCTGTATAGCTCTGCTGCACATGCCACAGTGAGAGTGTTCATGTCCTGGATCCCATCACCCCAGCCTCTATTACATCCTCAGAGCAGTCAATACTCAGCTCTGACCGCCAGTCAGTCACTCTCAGGTTGCACACACAGGCAGAATACAAATCAGCTTGGAAAACTCAAAGCTCTGCATCCGCTCTGTGTCCACACCTTTTCTTAGCAGGCTGCTGTTTGGACAGACCCTGCTGCAACTAATTTGGTATGTCACAAATTACATCAGTTAATTGTAAATAAGGCACAAATTTGACACATAAGCTGTAAATATAAGAATAGAGTCAAATATGGGCTAACACAGAAAACTTGTGATGAAATGTTCATTAATAGAGTGGTAGTGCTTCTGTTTCGGGTAATTGAAAATTGCAAGTCAGCGCTGTCTGAGAAAATGGACAACAACGGCCTTTATGCAGTCATCCGCTGAATGTGGATTTGAACTCGTCCAACACTCCCCATTCAGCTGATTTGGCACCATCAGACTACTGCTTCAGTGGTGGCCATTTTGACAGTGACGATGACGTCATCGCTGCTGCTCAGTGATGACTTGCAGTTTCTCAAATGTGATAATTTGTTGTTTTTCTTCTGCCAAAAAATCCAACAATATACACTTCACTCTCAGATATGACAATCTGAACACATCACTTTGGGCTATGGTAAATTGTAACAACCACTTTTCACTATTCTCTAATAGATTAATCAATAAGGAATATAGTCACAAACTAGAAGCTTGTGATGTATTAGTAACGCACCACAACTGTGGCAATACAATCTAATGGTAAAAACTAAATTAGAAAAAAAACTTCCTGGCAAGTGATAAAAAAGCAAGCTCAAAACAACCCCTTTAATATTGTATTACATGGAGTCAGTGAGTGTTAACAAAAGGAGGGGATGTGTTCAATTTTTCATGCACAGTTCCTTTTTTTCACAGAGGAAAACAAAACATAAGGGCCTGATCAAATTGACATGTGCTGGTAAAGGTCTCTGCAAACCTGCCCTTCTCCATCTCCCCCCTTCTTTTTTCTTTACCAGAAGCAGCTCACATCCTCAGAGTTAAGCCTCACTGAAGTCAACTTCATGCAACAGCAAGCTAAACACCTCTGGCACCACATAAACAGGACAAGGTCATTCAGCTATTTCGCATGTTGAGAAATATATATCTAACTATTAATGGAGGCATTAAAGGCCCTGAAAACCTATTTTCTGATTCACCCTCTTCTCTTGAGTGATTCAGTCCACATGAACACATAATATTTTGTCAAAGTTGCAGTTATGATTATTTTAGAAGTAAGACCTTCTGGATTTTGTGTTTCGTCTGAGCTCATCTCACTGGTTTCAAGTGGGTGGGGCTCAGTTGGACAAAGTTGATGTCCTGCATACCAATTAGGATTTAGCAACATTTGGATCATAACGTGATGACAGTTGTGTGATTGTTTCCTCATGTTGTGAGGCCACTGTGAAATCAAATCTGATCAAACCACATCCACACAGTCTTGATATGTCTTAATATCATCTTTCAGTTTTCAGGAACTTTAAGGGATGATCGCTCTTTGGGTACTGAGTATAAAAGCAGGATTTGTCCTGGTTAAAAAGCATTTCCTGTGTGATTAAAAATGTCAGTCAAATGTTCCAGAACAGCGTCATGTGATGATGAGGTGGGAATGCTTTTTTTGGCAAATGTTTCCTTTCCCATCTTGCTCTGTTTGTGGGGGTTGTTGACTGTGAATGAGAATCAGAGGGACGTACCGCACTCTGTTCCAGCCTTGCAGCTTTATGTACGGGTTAGCTGCTGAGCTCAGCATGATGTTAACTGCATCAGCAACCAATTGGAACGTACTGGTCCCAGTTTAGATTGTGTACACAATAAAGCACGCACGCACACACAGACAGAAAAGACTTGATTAAAAGAGAAGGATATTGCTAAGCCAAGCGGCTCACTGTTAATTCGACAGGTTTTAATGAAACACCTAGAAGAATTGTTTCACAGTTTGAGCAATCAGCTCATGTCGGCTTCATTAATAATGAAATCTTCTCTTCAAATTATACCTCAAAGGTGGATCTGTTTTAACCATACTAAAGACAATCTGCTAATTAGCATGACCAAATCACAACCAGATATTACTCTTTTCATAAAAACACAATTTGCATAATAAGGTTTTTGAATTTGCACTGTTCCCTCTCTTATTAACCTTCCATTAACCTTTGGATAAACAGAGGCAGCTCTGAGCATTATTCCCTGGGATCCCACACCAAAAGACTTGGCTCAAATTCATCAGACCAGCTGTGGAATCGCTTATGGGTGATTAGGCCACTGATAGCAGCTCGCCTCACTGAAGATGAAGATCTTGTGGAAGCTGCTCAGGAGCGAGGACATTACAGACAGCTAGAGCTCAAGCACAGATAATCTGAGGCATTCATTGATCAATTGGTGATAGGTAAACCAATACGAAAGGAAACATTCATGGTCACATCATTGTTTGGAATGAAGCAAAGCATGAAATGTATAATTATCCTGATTGAGGGCAGAGGAAAATCTAAAATGGTCTATACGTTTGGCTTGGCCCTTCCTTAGCAGTATTTATTTGGACATTTCAAAACTTAACTGACTGTAGACAAAAAACACAAAGAGGGAATCCTACTGGAACTTCAAGGACTGGACGCATCATGATCTGTTTTTTTTTTTAAAGAAGCCAATGATATGAACTATTTACAAATTTCAGTTTTCAGTTGAATAAAACATAGAACAACTGTTGGCTATCTTACAAACAAAGTTAATGTGTTAAAAATGAATCATCAGTAATTTTGATGCAGACACAACTGACCATGTCAAAGATGTAGAGAGCAAGTCCTCCACAGTAAATAACATAATCACCTGTTACTGCCTTCCAACATGATACAACACATTTTCTGATCTCAAGACCCTAGTAGCACTACAACATGGTTTGTCAATATAACCGCTATTAAAATTCCTTAGCCCCTTTTGGGACTGTCTCATCCACCAACAAGGTCGAGAGTCCCAACCTATATGACCCATGGGAGCATAGCATCGGTAGGCATACCGAACCTGAATCATTATGGTAAGAATAATAAACAGGAGGTTAAGGTGGTGGAACAGGCACAATTTTGTTGTGGTGCACCAAACTGTAATGGGCTCATTACCACTCCCTGAGGCCAGAGGACTGAAAATATTCCCTGGTACTTCAGGGCTGGTGAGAACAACTGTAATGGCCATAAGGGTAATGTTGAGCCTATTCCACATTCAAATACAAACTTTGAAGTGACGCAAAGGTGAGATTTACTGTATCCTTAAGCTGAAGTGTTTTTAAACAGTATTCATCAGTTTACAAAAGCTTTCGCTCCCAACAGATGAGAGTCATAATCCACATGACCACTAGAGGCTCTTGTGGCGTAAATGTAAACATGATTTTTCAAGCATTTTTTTCAAGCATATGAACCGTCTCAGTGGGGGAGTCGCATGTCTAACCCAACTACTAATGAGACAACCTGCATATGACAGAGACAGCCAAGTTGTTTGATACTTAAGCATGCAAAAATAACTTTAAAAAATAAAGAAGAGAAGAAGCCATGTTGGTTCCATGTGGGTTTCTTTTTATAGAAAACCACATTTCATGCTTGATTAAACAGTTTCTAAGCTACTATTACGGCAATTATATGCAAATCCTACATCTTTGAATACAAATAAGTATTTACTTGAATTGCATCTCTTGTCCTAGCACATACAACTGACTACTCTGGCAACAAGCTTGCAGACCCTTGATCACTGAGTGCATATACGACTTGCATGGAGTACCAACAGGGTCACTGTCGTTCAGTATAAGATATTGTGAAGCTGCAGTGAATGAAGTGTGAAGTCCCAAGGTCCATTTTGGTTGTCGGGGTCTTTAATAGAGCTTAAGAAACACACGTTTTCTCTGGTGGCACTTGAAAAAAAAGGAGGTTTAATGGAAAATGTAAAAATATAGTTTTGTTGATAGACGCAGAACGTATGTCGGTAGTGATTTTTAATTACTGCGTTCTACTTCTAATAGATTTTTTTGTCTCACACTTTTAATTAGTTAGTTGTATTAGTTGTATCCCTTATCCCTATTTATTTTTTGCATACTTCAAGCATTTTGTAACACTGGTTCTGACAAACAAACATTATTTTAATATGATTATATTATTACGAGTGTGCCATCATCTGTAAAGTTCCTATTTACATTCAGTTTGTGTGAAACTGTTGAAATTTATTCAATGGTTCAAATGGTCATTTTGGAGGATGTAGTTTGTGGTGCTGTTGAGTTTTGTCAATACTTAGTCTAGCCTCCTTTAAATAGATGGTGTGGAGTATTAGATTTAGATTTAGATTTTTTTTTTAATTATTACACTGGTTGTAGCTGCTGTGCGTGTACCTAATAAACCAGTAAATGACTGTTTGTTATTTACTGGACTTATGTAAGGAGAGGGTCTGGTTCTCTCTCTCTCTCTGTGTGTGTGTGTGTGTGTGTCTAATGGTTAAACCTATACCTCCAGTTCAGTCAGGCTCTCCCTGTGGTTGATTAACTTTGTGATCCATTAAGTGGCTTCATCCCCTCAGCAGGGACAAAGTGCCCTCCACCCTACCCTCCGAGGATTAGGGGAATCCCTTAGACATCATCAAAGGGACTCCAAGGTGAAGAGTGCTGCTGACTTTCTATGAAGTGTCAGTGAATTGAGCAGTAATTCTGCTGAATACGCTCAAATCCAAGGCTATGTCTTGTTGGGCCACTGGGGTTAACAGAAAACAGTTAACAGCAAAGGCATCGTTATGAAATGTTTAGAAATTACACATTAGTTTGTTGTCAGTGACTGAGGATCCATTTAGGATCCGTTCAGCATCTGACTTTTACGTTTTCATTTAGCTAGGAGGATTTGGTGCAATATGTTCTTTCAGAAGTCGACACCATTGTAAATGTCATCTTTGTGAACTTGCAGTTTCCCCAGATTAGCTCAGAATACACTGCCTGCATATACTGACACTAATTTTAGAAATCTGAGTTTTGAAAATCTCGAAGAACATATCCAAGAGGATATCACTTCTTGTCTGGAAACATTTGAAAGAACAAAATCTCCCATAGGAGCAGTGTGAAAAGCTTTTATGTGTGACAATTGACTTTAAAATTGCACTTGTTGGGGTCTCCTTGAATGCAGTGGCTGCTGTGAAATCAGTTTAAAAGAGTATGTTTTGCCATAGAAGTTATACAGTACAATCCTACATAAGGAGAAATGAACAAAAAAGAAAAAAGCATACTTTTTTCTTGGTGTTTTAAATGGTTCAGTTCTTCAGGATAAATTCTTCTAATTCTCATTTAGCCTATTTAGATAATCTAATTCTGCTGTCCTGAAGATAAAGGTACCATAGAAACAGATCAACAGAAACTGTAGCGGTCTGATAAATATTGGTGAAAGATTTGTACAGAGGAAAAAGTACTTTGATCTGTGTGATTATGAGAATACTGCAATTAACTGTAATTATGTTGATATGATTCAGTTCATAATCCAGATATTAATACCTCTACTGTATGAGGAAATGTGTGGAGATTTTGCAGGTGACACTTCTCTAACATCATGTTAAATTTTCACATCTGCAACCTCTGCATATACCCAGCCATCATGCAGAGTATATCCCAGCATGGTATAATATATAGAGGAAACCTTGGGGCAAAAATACATCTACAGTTTATAACAGGGGGGTAATATTTCACCACTAAGCATCAATGCAGAATTCTTTTAAAATATAAATACTTACTGAGGTATATAAACTACATATCAGATGATCTTTTATATCACTGATCATTTTGCATACCATCTCAGGTAATTTGTCATTTTATCAACAGACTGAGGCTCTAAACTAGAAATCAGCTGCAATCATCTCCCATATTTTCTTTCCTTCAGCAGAAAATTTTGACTGTGTATATGTTTCATTCCAACTCTGACATTTTTCTTGTGCACTCCCTGTAGAAGTAGAGTCAGAATTCATAGTGTTAGGACCATGATGCTCGAGCCGAACAGTGCTAGGAATTGTATGACGCTGCAAGGCCACAACTTTCATTTTAACTTTTCCTCAACAAGCCCAGACGAGGTGTGAATGTGGCATGAAATGAGGTATGGAAGCAGGGCCAATTGATATTTAATTAATGCTAGGCCTGACTGGAGGGCCTGGGCTCATCTGCTGCATGTCTCATCCAATATGCATGATTTACAAGCGGGCTTCTTGCCACAGCAAACTTTCCACGCAATAAGGAGCATCAATGTGAAGTGCTGTACACCGCCAGCACAGAGGGAAGCAAGTACTCAGGAGCAACACTCTGTAAATCTTGACAAATGCTATGAGGGCTATGCCAACATGCAGTATATTTAATGCATAAGATCCAAACATATCAAATACCTGGGAGCACTAAATGCAGTGAAATGTCAAAGGACCTTAGAACTTTTCGATCTTTGTATATCAGAATGAAGATTTGTCTTAAAAGGCCTTTGTAATTTCATTTGAAATATTTATAAGCAAAGCAAAGCATAAACACCTTTGCTGTTTTGGGAAGCACTGAGTTGCAGAGGACACCTTTTCTTTTTTAAACCCTCCTGTTTTATTAATGAGTATGCACTATAAAGATGAATCTGCTGCTGCTTGAACTCAAGTAAAATTTCTCGAATTCCAAGTTTGCAGGATAGCATGAATAAAGTGTTTATCCATAGTAACTCAACTACTGTTATTATTATGGACTATACAACGCACACTCTCTTTTTTCCAGAATAATTGGAGAGAGTCGCTTAGCTACAAATCCTGACAAAGTAATATCCACACACTTTCAGTGCAACACTCAAAATACAGCACAGAGATTGTACAGAGCTCCTATAAATAATGTCAAATGAGGCTTCAAATTATGACACAACTAAAAGGCTTGCATGTTTTATGATTGAGGAAATCGATATGCTAAACACTATTCATCCAAACCACTGCTGATTTGTTTTAAGGATAGATGATTCTGATCATTTCTAGCTGGACTTCTGTGCTATTATGGTGTCATTGTGTATTTCTCTACATGGAAGCATTATTCAGATCATTTTGGGCTGATGAAGTTTTACAGGATACACTGATATAAAACTGAATTTCATCTCAAATGCTCAGGACGAATCAGCTGATGATCAGCCTTCCATGTTATATTGGTGGGTGATGATGGTGATCTTGTTTCAACCACTGATAACTGGGTGGCATGATGATAATGGCTTACATGTGCACCAGGTCTGGTGGTTTGTCATTGGTGCATTTTTTCAATGTGAGCTTGTGTATATGAATAACTATTTGACTGAAAAATATTATCTCTGTACAGGCAGAATTTTTGGCTGAGCTGTGGTTGTGTGTTGGATTGCATCGGATCTTTTAACGGGGCCACTGTTTGTTTTTTAACAAAATAATGCAGAAACATGGCTGAACATATCTACAAATGCAGGCTTCATTAAGTAGAGGTGGTTGTGGGCAGTGGAGTCAGTGGAGACAGCTTATAATTCTACAGTGTTTACTGTGCTTCCAAAAATGTACACAAAGAAATGAAATGAGTTGACATCTTCATATACATTTATATTTTAATCCCTACAGAGCGTTTAAGGCAGTGCATTCCTTCTCAGGCTGCTGTCCTATATGAATTCAGCAGGTAGAGGAAAAACAGGACATCATTTCTCCTGCCTGGGCCATCTGTCAGCCCCCCAACATTGCCCACGTTACATTAAATAAATGCCTGGCTTTTCTCAGGAGTCCACAGCAGCGTTATTAAACTGCCTACCTGTGTTACGATGATAGATCTCTCCCAAACTTTGGACCCCCAGCAAGCCCAGGTTACCCATAAATGCAGAACATAAAGAGATTGCTTGTGCGGACAACCGGTGTAAGCAATGAAATCAGGCTGCACACAGCTGACTGGGTCTCTATTTAGATGAAGGCCAGTGAAGGGGATCGAATGATAAGCAGCCAGCAATGAAAGGTCTTTGATAGTAACATGTCAGGGAAAAGAGTAAAACAATAAATCCTAATGATAGTAAAATACTGTTAGTTAATAAGTTAAAAAATTAACATTGCCCCCAGTAGTAAATTAAGAATAGGAAGGGGAGAATACCTTTAGAGAGGACAAAGTCTATGTGTTGCACTTACATTTATCATGATCAAAGTTGTCGAAATTATAGAGCATCATTAACTGCGAGGAGTGGATCACTAACTGGGAAAAGTGGGCAACTGCCCTGGAGCCCCAGACCCCCCCCCCCCCCCCCCTTTTTTTTTCAGCAATAGCCATTAAATATATTTACATTCTGCAATTACCTTTATTTAAAGTGGTTTTCATCGTTAGTGGCGGAGCCCACCATTCCCAGAGCAGATTCAAATCACCTTCACAAGCACCAAAGATCACTGTTTACTCCTCTACAGCCATGTCACACCTAAAGCAAACTTAACATTTCCCACTGCTGCTGCTTCACTTTAGAAACACCCAACTAGCAAAACACAGGGCAGATTATGGGCAAAAGGCAGATTATTGACTGCTCCACTAAAATAATATACATTTTTTAAGTTGCACTGCACATGGATTCATTGGCTGCTTTTCTATTGTATTCCTGACAAAGTATCCACTCAAGCAGCGTTTTAAACTGGCACTTTGCCGTTACAACTTTAATCAAATTTCCAAAAACTAATTCATACAAAGATAACCTGGGGCCAGGTAGTATTACATGGGAATACGTATAATGAAGTATAATGAAGCTGTCATATATTGTGCACAAAAGGTGGGTGGAGATTCAACAGGGGCTCTACAACAAATTCTTGCCCTTGGGCCTCCTGAAAGCTTAATCCGGCCATGACCACTGCAAATCCATATGAAGTTTCAATTCATTTACAAGTGACAACCCAAGAAAAAAGAAATGTAAGGAGGAAACGTTACAAGGAACAAAAAATAAAATAAAACAGCACTTTACAGGCAAAGCTTAATCCACAGACTTAATGCATATTGTAAAACACACATATTGTAGCTGATTCAAAACAAACAAGAGGGTAGCTCACACACATAAAACAACATTCATACATATTCTAAGCTGCAACAAACCCACACAGTATGGACCATAGTCGATTAATTATGCAATAGCTTGCTGACAGAAACTAGAGAACCTAAATCTGCTTCTGCCTCACAGTCACAATCATGTCTGCTTGCCAATTTCCCACCAGGCCTTAGTGACAAGCCTGTGGATGGCGAGTGTGATAATGGATGGTTCTAATGGTCAAGCCTGGACCGCACATTAGGAATCCGGTCGATTCTCAGTATTGCACACAGGAAGTGCTGCCAGCAATCAATGCTAGGCTAATGTGCGAAAAGGAGTAAGTTGAATGTCAGTGTTGCTAATCAATATCTATTCATTTTCAGCAACCGCATTTCTACAAATAGGACACTTAATATTGTGCGATTGGATAATTACCATGCCCAATTAAGGATGCGTGACACTAAGCGACGGATGGTTGATGGAAAACATCTGCCACAAGGTGCTAATGGAGACACGCGCCAGACGCTGATCGACAGTCGGGAGATGGATCTTGATGTCTGCAAACTGTGGGATGCCAGCTCAACCTGCAGGAGTCAGATAATCCCCTCTCTCTACCTCCACGGCACCAGAGATAATGGATGTCCATCCTCTCAGATTCTGCCCTAACAGGAATACGCTGCTCCAAAGGGAAAATGACACAACCACTTTGCTACCACTACATTTGTTGCTAATCCTACACACTTTTCAGAGTTTTTAAACATTTCTCCTATTGCTGACTTTTTTCATATCAATAATAGATGTTGTTGTTATCCTCAAAAAAATACTCATATTTCTTACTATTACAGAAACAGAAACCATCATATAATTTCTTCCAGTTCCAGCACTACTGTAGCCTCCTTTGGTGACAGAGTCTGAGCTGACTCAAACACATTTGGGGCCAAAGCGACAGAAGGTCACTACAGATTATCTTGTAGTGGGATGGAGTGACATCTCAATCTCTTTCCTCCCAATCCAGCTGAATCCAACCCATTCCCTGCTGATAACGTCAACATATTTAATTTTTATGACTGCACACACACGCACACAGACAGACACACACACACACACACACACAGAAAGTCTAGTACTGTAGGGCCAGCATGGCATTCAAACATCTGAAATTACAAGCAGCACACTCCTGCCCTGCAGCAGATCTAACTTTCTGACAGTATGTGCAGTGAAATACATTACGTCTTCCTTTTTTTTAAAAAAAAAGATTTTTATCTGGTGAGCGTCATCTCTACATGCCATCTTTAAAGCTTCCTCTCACATTCACAGCCAACTTGACCAACAGCCTCTCTGCAACAATACTGCTGGCTAATAACATCATTCAGTGCACAAACTATACATGTACTGAGCTCACACTAGCACAGTAACAACTAGTGTACACTAACTGTTTCAACTTCGCAAGTTACATCATCTTTGACTTCACCAGTGAACACAGACAAGTTAAACAACAGGAAACTTGTCACCCGCTGAAATGTAACTGAGCCCGAGGAGACCCATTGCAATTATGACAAAGGCTAATGACCATTATATTGTCATTTTAGTGATTTCATCATTTTTGTAATCCAACTCCAGGTTGTTTACTCTCAGCTGAAATGCAATAACTGAATTAGATGCATGATAGGATGAGAATCTCTGTGACTCTGAGACGGGAAGCACTTTGGTGGACCATCAGTGCCTCACTCCCTGTGGAGAACGCTGTCACATATTTTAACTTATTGTATATCAGTCATTTTTTTCCGTATGAAGGATCCAGTTTTACTGTCCGTCAATAACAGAGGCAGAGGTGCAGATTAAAATAATATACTTGTTAACCTAGAATACAGATTCATGATATTTATTCACTTTGGGGCAATAAAGTCCATGAATGGTGGTACTAACTGATTTTTATTTCTTTTGATTCATCATAAGTAATTCACCTCATGACTCAAGATCCCTATTTGTAAACATAGTACAAGTGCAATGAAATGCTTTTTTCCCCCCTAATAGTCTCCAGCTGTATGTAAAAACCAAAGCAAACAGTCCAGTACTGTAGGCAAGAAATATAAAAACAGAAATAACAGAAATATATGAACTAACTATAGATGAAAAACGTAACAAAAAATGTGCAGCTGGGACAGAAATGCGCAACCAAGTAACTACCTAAAATAATGCAACATCTATCTATCCATATATCTATCTATTTATTTAATTCATAAATTGAAAACCAAATATAATTCAGCATAAGGAGAGGTCACCACAGTACAACTTTAAAACAAAGCTATTAACATAATTCATATTCATTTTTAAGTTTTTATCAAATACTTAGAAACCTTTCTTTAATAGACACTTCTTCAATCACATGGTGAGGCAGGTTATCACCAACAGCAGTATTTTAAATTTAAGATACTGTGCATATAATTTAACAGTCTTTCACTGTGAATTTGGATGTTACTTTCCAAACTTTCTGAGGCATTACTCATAGGGTCCATGGGAATTCTTCCATTCATTTACTGGCAGAAATGTGAAATGTGATGAAACCTCTTCAGTGTGTAGTGCACTGGGAGGCTGTATCCAGGAAATTCTTAATAAAAGCAATGTCAAGTCTGCTTTTTAAAGTAAAATTCAAAAAGTGATGGGAGAGATAATAGATGCTTTCAATATGAGTCTTAATGGAGAATTTAATTGCTCAAAACCCACCCACACCATTAACTTTGCCTTTATTTCACTCTCACTTTGCAAGAACGTGTTTGTGAGTAGCAATGAAATCAATTTCAGGCAAACTGTTGTGATCAGTGAGGCATTACTTTGATTACTCTACAGGCATTCTGGACTTGAGTGATGAAAAAAAAATTGTTTGGTTCCACTGTGTTGTGTTTGCTAAAGAAAACACATTTCAGCAATAAATACTCAGTTCTGACAGCCACAGATTCTGATAGTATTTTTCTTTTTTTTTTAACTCAGCCTAAATGTGAGTTAAAGACAGAAAATTAGCCTCTTGTGTTTGATGGAACAATTACTGGTGAGTAACTGTTCATCATTCTTTGGCAGCAAACAAGCTGAAACCATTAAACAGCTTGCAAAAGCTGACCCTATTAACAGGTTTTCAGTGCACATAAAAAGGACCCAAAGCATTTGTTTTATTACTGTGCTTTTTCCTCATATGGTTTTGGCAGAGGTGGACACATGTTGACTAATACAGCATTTTGTAATTCAGGTCTTTAGGAAAAAAAAAAAAGGATCTGCTGTTCCAAAAATGTTTTATTTCTCTCTCATTGTTAGGCACAGCCTCAACCCCTCTGAGTTAATTGAAAAGGAATAAAGAAAACCTACTGCAGAAAGCACAAAAAATCTCCTGTGTGCGCCAATTGCTTCAGTGTTGGCATGTGTGCCTCTTAGTGTGCAATCATTCATTCATTGGAGGCATTCAAATGAAAATATGAATTTTGGCCTAAGATGGAAAACATTTTCTCCTGCTCCAAGAGGAAGCACAAAGGACAGTTAAACTGTTTGCTTTAATATGACTCCTTCTCCGCTGGGCTTCTCAGCTCCGGGGTTTACTGTTTACCCAGTTGACAATATGGTGCAATATTTAGGCTGAAACCTACAATTATTCTTCATCAAAACCTAAACTGATAAAGTATTTCCAGCCCTTTCAGATTCCACAATCCTACTGCTTCCAAACAGGACAACGTGTACGTGACTATACTATGAATTTAATGTATCTCCAAGACATGCTGGCAGTTAAATTCTGCCTGGCTTGCTATCCAAAACATCTGGCAGCATAAAGACTTGTCATCTTTTAAAAACATTTAGGAGTCATTTTTCATACAACAAGTACCCAATCCATTAGAAAACTCTAATTCAAACTAAATCTTTTCAGAGTAGTTTGCAAAGCCAGCTCCTGTGCCACCTTCTGTTTTGTGTTGCAGCAGGAGAAGATTATGAGAACAACATTCAAACCAATTCCTCCAGTTCAAAGTTTCACTCAAATAAGTAGCGCTGTGTGGCTTGTATGTATGCCAAACTGAATAACAACTTCCACAGATACAGATTTCTTCCTGGGGCTTTGAGCAAATACTGGCAGTGTGAGAGAGACAGAGAGCAGAGCAGGCAACAATTGACTACATATGTGAGCTTTTCACACTTAGATTTGCACAAGTTTTGATTTGTTGAAAGGAACCTTCTACCACTGTATAAACATTTGGTTTATGTTGTTACAGCAAACTGAATTATGAAATTATACCAGAGTTTTTGCTTGAGCATGTCCTGTCAAAACATGACCCCTTCGATGTAATCTAGGGGAAATAGTGTGTAATAGTGTTGTGTGTTCATTTTCCCCTTCCTTTTACTGTTATATGTTATAGGCAATATATTTTATTTTGGCATTTTTCTCACTCTACAGGCTGTCATTCTGTTTTCAGAGTACTGTGTGAATTTGAATGCATCTATAAACAAGACAGATCTGTATTCCTGCTTTGCAAACTGTGACAACAGGAATGAGAGTGAAGCCCTGCATATATAATGGATGCATATATAAGTCATAAATCATCAATTAGTTCGACAAGATAAAAATGATGCTGATAAAGGATTGTGTTCTGCAATAATACTGATAAACTGTGTGTAATGCTTCATTTGTATTTACTGCTGTTGTTTACCACAGGAAAGAGTTTCCTGTGCACACACTAGTTTGGGGGAGTTTATTACTTTATTTGGAAAAGAGCAGAGGAAATATTATTTTGTTTTTTACTCAGTAATCTTAGGTCAAAACTTACTGATTAATGTGTATTTTAATTAATGTACAATCATTCATATATAATACACATAAATATGAAATCATGTCCGATCTGGGGTTAATTAAATTTGGAGGGGAGCTGAAGCCTACTGCATGGAATCAATTTTGAATCACAGTGCTTCATACACCACAAATCTAAACAGGTATTAAATATCATATGTGTGAAATAGATATATATTTCTTACATTTTCCATTGCAGTTGACATTTGACTCAACCTATTATTGCTCAGAGAGAAACTTGCAGGTGTAACTATAAGTTTTCCTGTTGAATTTGTGTGTGTGTGTGTTCTTGTACGTCTTGGCCATTAATTGACTGCGATTCGAGAGATGTGAGAGTGTTTGAGAGCTGCACAGTGTTGTGACATTCAATCACTCTGACGTGGAAAATGAGTCATTGTGGGACTTGAGGAGGCAAACTCAGGGAGAAAAAAAATGTGACTCCCAGAGGGGGATCACAGATCACTGACACATATCAGCTCTCTGATATCTGACTGATATGATCGTGCGGTTGCAATACTGTTGACACTTACATTTTCTGTTCCAGATGGTTATCACTGTCAATTGCTCAGTCGTCTCCTCAGCCTCTGCAGCTTGAGAAGCTGCATTTTGTTAGTTCAAATAATATTATCTGTCTTGTTTCTGAGAGAGAGTTTCTGCACATGAATCTATGTGGTTAGTACTCAGCATTTAATAGCACATACAGTAGACAGGGACTAAGAGGTCAGAACTGTTTGATTAATCACAAGAATAGGAAGAAAATGTGGGCAGCTGTCCCTGCTAGATTGGGCATGCTTGTGCACCAGACCATCTAGAGTTTAAAGTGACTGAAATAGTAAAGAGCAATATGCAGTCTGTAGCAATTTTGTAGGTGAAAACATCTCGTCAGTAGGAGAGGTCAAAGGAAATTGGCAGGAGTCGTTCAGGCTAACAGGAAGGGGTAAAGTACATGAATAAAAGTGGAGCACAACACAGAGGTGCAGGAGGCCGTTTCACTGCCACATCTTGTTGAACCTTGAAAACGTGTGGGTTGTAGCACCTACACACCCTACAGGGCTTCACTGCTGACAACTAATAAGAAGGAAATGAGGCTACAGAGGGCATGTATGCACCCAACCTGATGACCTTACATTTCTGTTGCAACATGTTGATGGTAGAGCAGGGATTTATTTTAAATAGCATCCTAAATCTATCCGGTCTAGGAACAAACTGGTGATGTAAGTGAAGGTCTGTGAGTTGTGTTTCTTGGCACACATTAGACCCTTTAATGCCAACTGAGCATCATTTAAATGCTACACCATTCTTAGCTGCTGACCAGGATCATCCCTTCATGGCCACAGACTACCCTTTTTCAAAAGGATACTTCCAGCAGGATAATGGACCGTGTAACAAAGTACTCATTATCTCTAGAAGCGTCCAAGAAACTGACAGTGACTTAAGTCTACTCCACAGGCCTTCACAGTCACCAGAGTTCAACCCAACAGAGCACCTTTGAGATGGGATGCAATGGGAGGTTTGAAGTGTGAATGCATTTCCACAAGGATTTGCGGGAACTGAGTGACACCATCGACTGAGTGTGAACTGCAATTCCTAACAAAACAACTTGTGAATTCAAGTCTGGAAAGTGCTTTTTTTCCCCTGTAAAGTGAACAGAATAAGAAGGCAAAATAAACGAGCTAACATATTGTCATCTATATAGTATGTTTACTGTTGAAAGGTGTTGTTTGTGTGTCATGGTATGGTCACATGACCTGTTTGCAAACAATTCATGTCATCATTCATTCATTCTGATTAAAACAAATGTTTGAAAAAATGATGAACAACAGTGTTCATCTAAATACTTTAATACAAATTTAATACAAATTTAAACAAATGTCCTTTTAATGTATGAGGACCACAGGCTGAACCAGTGGAATACTGGCTTAAACAAAAAACACTGATTACTAATGTATCATGCAACTTTTTTGTTTGTTTTTTAATCTACTTTGAGATATTTAAAATTTCTGGAATATGTTTGTCTTAATCTAACTGCAAATAGATCATCATTAAAAACAATGTAGAAGTAACAACTACTATCCAGCATATGACCAATATGTTGTTTATGTGCCCTATTGCACAGAAAAGAAATGATGTGTGAAACTGAGCAGAATGGAGAGTTTTATAATACATCCTTAACACCACAAAAAGCTATTTCTCTCTGATGCAGACCAAAGGCAATCAAAGGCAGATTATTTAACCTGAAGGATTGTGTACACATTTATTCATTATTCATTGAGAATCCATGTTTTTAGTGATAATGTAACTGCTGCTGCACAATAAATCACGACCATAATTTAACCTTAAAGCATAACGTCAAGCCTGTCCTCTTCATTCGTGACCATGACAAACATCAAGCTGCTGCGGTGATGTTTCCTGCCTGGATATCAGCCTTTTCCATTATTTCTCATCCATTATCACTGAAGGTCAACACAGAACATCAGTCTGAGTAGACTCAGACACCTTGTTCCTGTTGGGCGACTCAGATTTTCACCGGTTCACCTGATGTGTTTCTGTCAGCGAGTGTGTGTGTGTGTGTGTGTGTGTGTGTGTGTGTGTGTGTGTCCATGCATAGCTGTGTATAAATGTGTTTGTGGGTGTGCAAACTATTCAAAAAGAGGGTGAGCTGAGGGCTTTTGCAGTAGACATACAGTAGATAGTAGGTTTTTTTCTGCCTGGCAGGTCAGGCAGACTGAGAGGAGGGATGATGGGAGAGCGACGCGTGGGTCTGCCAAGGCCACTGATGCACATCTAAGGATGACCTTGGAGGTCTGAGGATGAAGGCTGAGTGAAATTTTCAGAGGACATGAAGAGGAAGGAGACAAAACCTGTCTGTCATATGTCACCATGCTGACAAGTGGTGTGGGTCATGCAAAGACCACTTTGACGTTGCAACAAGCTGCAATATACAATTATGTAGAAAAAAAAGGGCTGACAGTGGTAGATTCCAGTTGATTAAAGTGGTAATCAACTATAAATGCTTTTTCCAAAGTAAGACGACATTTCTGATCTTGCTGAATGATCTGACACAAAGGTAAATGATGATTCATGCTATTGTACATGAAGTGGATTTTAGAACAGTTACAACCACTTTCAAACCACTGTCAAACATAAAATGGTGCTGCATGGTAGCAGAATTGAATTTAGTCATCACTGAGGCTACACCACAAATGCTTTTTTCTGAGTCATTGTAACTGTGTGGCTCAGTGGAGGACAAAATCGATCGGCTGGTCAGTCGACCACTTTGGTCCATACTGAAATATCTTCACTGACTCCTGGATGGATTGTTCAGACACTGATGAGTCCACAGAGGATGAATCCTACTGACTTTGGTGATACCCTGACATTTCCATTTTTAGTTTTGAGTGAAATGTCTCTTCAACTACTACAACAGATCGCCATGTAATTTAGTACACACATTCTCCATCAGATGATTGTAGCCCTTTGGTGATGGCCTGACTTTTAAGCTAGTATGACCGCACAAAATGAAAATCAGGTTTACCCACAACATTCCAATACATACATGCAAATAACATATTAGACTTTGTTGGGGTCTTGAACTTACTTCCATTTAAATTTATCAAGACATAAGCATTCAACCTCCAACATTAACATGTTAGAAAATAAGGCTGAAAAATGAGTTAAAAATAAGTATTACAGCAGAGAAACTGTGGCCAGTCAAACCTTGAGAGCATCTGCTTGGTCGCACACAGACAGTGTAAGAGCCAGAGAGGATAGGAGTAGACATGCAGAAGGAAGAGGGTCAGAGTCGATTGCCTGTTGGTCCATCAGAGAGTTAGTTGTCTTAATGAAACGTTCAGCGTCTGTGCTTATTGATAGAGCAGACTTTTGGTAGCTGGGCTGTGTGTCTGACACCGAACTGATTATTAAAACAGTTCACACAACAATGTGTGTTTGCCCTTTTCATGGTTCATTAATACAATGAGATGTCCTTCCACATGCAAGCCGCAGCTCATTAAGCCGGCCATTAAATCATGCGAGGTATGAG
This sequence comes from Lates calcarifer, assembly GCF_001640805.2. Classification (NCBI taxonomy): domain Eukaryota; kingdom Metazoa; phylum Chordata; class Actinopteri; family Centropomidae; genus Lates; species Lates calcarifer. The sequence continues at coordinate 4,492,875 of NC_066834.1, forward strand.
AAAATGATTGAAAAACAGGAATGTGTCCATTGAAGATAATGACAACTTACTGGGGTTAAAAAAGCTTTGCCTAAAAATAAATAAATAAATAAAATAACACAAACACCTGGAAGGGAAATGATAAAGAAAATGCAAGGTTTCTATTATCTTACAATAAAAGTGTCATTATGTTTACTGTGGCAAATCAAAAAGCAATTGCATTTCATTTTGCTCCACGCATGGTTTGAGTTAGAGCGGGCACTGACGTTCAAAGCACGTACTCTGTGTGTATTTCATCTGAAACAGAATCCAATCTGAGCTGTGACCATATGTTAATACACAGCAGATATTAATCTGTATGCTTTCATCTGCCTGCTTTTACGCTTTACTTATGTGAAAGGGTATAATTTTTTTTATTCATAAACACGCAGCAGCAATTTTTTTGTGTACTTGAACAAGGACATTAAAAAAACCAGACAAAAAAAGAAACTAAAAAACCCCGAAGTATTTGGATAGTAGAAGGCAGTCTGGTCATACCTTATGTCTGTGATCTACAATCTATACTATTACTAATTGATTATTATTGTTTACTGTTTACTGTTTACTATTATCTATTGAAAAAAATATATATATAAATATAGATTCAGGCTGCCCAGGGTTCATGGGACCTTATTGTGGTTTGGCACAAACCTACATTAAGGTAAAATGTTAACATGCATTTGAATGCAGTGTTAAACAGTAACACTGCACAGCTTCAGACAGCAACTTTGTTTTGCTTACAATACCTCCCTAATTTTAGCTTGATCAAAACAACAAAGTCACTCACATCTATCATTTCTAATAGTTGAAAGCAGGCTGAGTTGGTAAAGGGTGCACGATTATCCATATGAGTTGGATAAGCCCACAGCAAACGGGGGAGGCATTCGTGATGAGTCACAAGAGACTGATTACATAAACTAATCCCACAGTGAAGCTAAAACCTTGAACAATCTGTGAGATGAGGAGGAGGCAGTGGGGTTAATATGTTGTTTAAGGTAGTTTAGTAATCTAGGGCATGTCAAGGTGACCTGAATTTAACATAGAAAGCAACATAAACATAGAACACATAACATGTAACCAAGGAAACATATATTCTGGCCTATTTATAGCTTTGAAGAACTGACCTTCATTTGGGAGGATATAAGTTGATTTTTGCTGTTCTGTATCTACAAACATGTACTTGTTAAGGGACTGAGACCAGACTCTTTTTGTTTCCTGAGTGTCTTGGTTTGAAGGTTTCACAGCTCTCCACAGCTTGTTAAGCAGTACAAATGTAATGAAATGTTTAACCTAGTCGCTGTGGACTGACACTGCAGCAGTGGAGCATGATCAACGAGGCCAGAGCAGCCTTTTTTTTTTTTTTTTTTTTTGCTACAAAATTTACCACTCAGCTTCCTGCAACAGTGCATCACAACATGTGAGCATATGTAAACATTTGGGTCTGAAACATTACACAGAAAGGAGGTCATATTGTATTTCATAAATAATAGACCACCCATTTCAATTAGGGCAACCAATTTGCATTGAGCCTAGTAGCACATTTCCACCAAAGGAACTTTCCCAGGGGACCAAGAACATTTTGAGGACATTTGTTGCTGGTTTATAATATTAAAAACAAAGTTAAGCTTTGTCATCTGTTTCCAAACTAGTTTTAAAAAAAGAATACTTCACAGTAAGATCATAGTGATTAATATCATCACCATAACAAACCAGTAATTTCTAGATGGAAAATTGTCAGTCACTGAATCAAAATACTGTCTATGGGAGAGAGTAGCTTTCCAAAATTGCTGATTTAAGACTATATACTCGTTATCGAATCATTTACTCCATAAGTTCTGGACCCCTCTAATGGCAGATGGTGTCTTTTTCTGGTAATCTCTAGCAGCCACCTCATCTGTCTGCGATGACAGGAGCCATTTTCCTAATGTACTCATGAATGCTTCGTGTTTCATACAGTGTCCTTGACGCTCACCTCAACTGTCTCCAGCTGCAGTGGAGGGTGATGGATTTTGGGTAGAATCCGCTGTATAGTGTGAGGATTTCCTGTTTCCAAATATGAAAAGCTTTGGTGTCCTTTTTTTGCTTGAATATTTGACAACCAGTAGGGCATACTAGTTTGTACTGAGGTGATACATCTACTTCTGTGCCTTGGACGCTGCTGCCTATACGCTGGGTCTGAAGTATGCCTGAGGTGTGCACATTCTCGCCACATATTCTTCTTTTATAAATATAAAAATAATTAATGAGTTGAAGATGGTGTATGCATGGTTTCTGTGCATACTCATCATTTATCCATCTGGCCCCAGGTTCCTGCAGCTGTCCTGTCTTCAGTCTGTTATTTGGCCTTCTGATAGTTCAACCCCTTCAGGTCCAATTATTCTCCCTCCATTTGCTCCCACCCAGTCACATTTTTCCACTCCAAATAGCTCTCCAGTGTCACTGCTGTAGATCCTCTTGTCATTCTGCTTGATAGCTCGCATGTAGACGAGGTGACTGGTGGTAGCCCCCCTTCATGTGCCTGTATCCAGCATTCAGGGTGATCTCACTGAAAGGGTTAAAGTCTATGTGGAAGACAAGGCTGCAGAAATCAGCACATTAGGTTGGTATGTGAACTGCAATGCCTTTGAAAGAGAGGCGTTTCTGTTATTTAGTCTACTCCCATTGATACAAACTGAATGGACAAAATAATAGAAACGTGTCAGTATAATGCAGTACAGTCCAACAGCACCGCAAATTACATCCTCCAAAATGATCACACAGTTGAATCAGCACCTCTCTAAAACAGTTGCAACAAAAAGTGAACATTATAACCTTCATGAAGGGAGAATGTATTGCCAGACTGTTGCATTAGACTGCATTAGTTTAAGATAGGTGTACCTAATAAACTTGCAAATGAGTGAATATATGCATGTGTATGTCCAAACTAAGGATAACTGTGTACCACTATGATGAGGTGCATGAGGACATTCTTCACTCTGGTTAAACACAAACTTCCTAAACTAATTTTTGTTTTTACAGTTTGCTTAAAAACATGAATTCTGGCAACAAAGTTTTATTAATATAAAATATCACCCTGTCCTAATCCCACTGGTGGAGAATAAGTACTGTGCTTAAGTACACACTTGAGATACCTGTGCTTTTGTTTTCATCCAACTTTATACTTCTACTCCACTACAAATGAAGTAGAACAAAGAATCACAGGTATATTACAACTTAAGTTTGTAGTTACTTTGCAAATTAATATTTTGCATACAAAACATATGATATAAAATATAATAATACCCAGTTGGATGTAAAACTAATCCAATCGCAGCCAACTCGAACATACTCATACACAAGTGGACTGGTAAAAAAAAACAAAAAACAAACAACTGTTAGTACAATAACAGTCTTCAGGGCCTATTTATTGCAGTACTTTGTCAAATTTTGACGACTTCTTACATACTATAAGTTATATTTTCTAGTTCTTCTGGAATGAGTTACATAAAGTTCTGCAAATTTCTTCCACCACTGTCTAATCCTAACTGTGCTCAGGTTCATCTGTTTCAACTTGATGTCTTACAGTGACAGCTCTGTTTTCACTAACTGGTGCTTTGGGCTTCTAGTGTTGTTTCCAATCCCCCACTGAGCTTTGCTCATGTATTGACACTCGCATGTCCCCTCAGCTCCAAGACTTTGATGTCTGACAGGAGTGTCCATGTTGGACAGTAGCTGGATGCTGCTATGCCCCTGTGGAGATCTTTCATGACCAGTATTGTTCTGCCTTGTGTTACACAGTCAGGGAGGGAGTCTGCTGTTAGTAAATGATTCATTTATGCTATGTCATTAATGCAGCACTCTTCAACCAGTGGGTGTGGATTATTTGAGGACCAATTTGGTTTTCTAATGGTGACTGGCTCCTGCTCTAGAAGACCGCAATGGTCTGGTTTTTGGGTCAATCAGCCACTGAGAATTAGTGTTGCCTGATGAACCCAAACATGTATTTTCATGGGTCGAGTCCCAAAGTCTGAACCAAAGTCGTATTTCAACAGTAGCTACATAACCACATAATATTCAGCAACAGCTACAGCAGCGGTTTAAGCCACAGCAGCTCCTCAATCAAAGACTGACATTTAAGACAACAGGAGCACTGCCACCCAGCCAAAACACAAAAGACAGCACCTCCAGTCTCCTGTGTTACGTGACTACTCGGCCGCAATTAAGGCAGATCATTTTTGATAATAAATAAATAATACATAATAATATTTTTGAAACAGATCTTTTCTTTTAATATTAAAAATAAATGACAATAAATTCTGCCTCATTAAAAATCTAAACCTGAAAATAATGAGCTCTAACCACAATACACAATGTGTTGTACTGAACTGATACTTTACATAAGACGGTGACAGTGTCATTTAGCTGTACCCAATTTACCTATTAAGTTACAGCCACTTGCTTTTCTGTTTGAACAATGTGTAAATACTCACAAGTACTTTGCAACTGACATACAGCATTTCAGGTGAACTACACTTTTTGTAAAGGTATAATAGCACAGTCGTCCTGACACACAAAAGTCTTTGATGAATCCCTTAGTTATTAATTAGTTCAGCAGGTTAATTAAATCGAGTGATAATCAGGCAACCAAGGAGTCCACCCAATAAAGTTTGCTGGTCAAAAGCTCATGAGCCTAACCGCTGTAAATGATTTTGATCCCATTATCACTGGCACAGAGGAGGGCAGGAGTCACAGCAGGTGACCTAATTTGATCTCACATTGTAATGAGGATAAAGATCTTTCTAATAGGCACAGCCAAGTATTACAAGGCCTGTTAGGAAAACTCCAAATGGCTCCCAGTGATGGGCCTATTACTGTATATGTCCAACAAAGTGGCCTTGATGTAATTCCCTATCTCTCAGATCTCTCATTTAGAGCTAGAACATACACACCACCATAAACTATGACAGAAAATTGTTTTTACTAAATGTGTGCTGATCCCTGTACCCTGGATCCCTGATGAATGCTGTTATGCCCATTATTACTTGACATTAGATAGTGGAAGAGTTCTACATACAACAGCTGTATTCACTACTGGACTGCGGGGGAGAAGCTCAGATAGCATCAAATACTCTCCTGCTGAGACACTGTTAATTAATAAGACTCATGCTAAAGGAGCCTCTCCCCTTCCCCTCATTGTGCTTACCTGCTAGAAATCGATTTGTGTCTCTCACGCTGCCACTGCGCCTGACAGATGCCTTTCTGCAGTACAATGCTCACGCTGCAAGCAATCACAGTGTCTACAGCTAAACCATACTGGGCCAGATAAGAGGCCTGGAGCTGCCTGTTGGGCTTGGAGCATGAGAGAACCTCTTATTTGTTCTCCACTGCAGGCATTGTGGACAGGTCAGAGAAATCTAAGATTTAGTAGGAACGGCAGATAAGTTTGTGTAAAACTTTTTTAAGCCATTGCCAGTGGGACAGCTCTAGGGATGCAATGTCAGTCAGTCAGTCCACCACTATAGTCCTGACTGAAATATCTAAAAAAAAATATAGGATAGATAGCCATAGGCAAAGGCACAAATGGTAACTGTGGTGAAGAGTTTTCTTCTAGTGCTACCAGCAGTTTCACAGTTGTGGTGCTGATTCCATGTCTCAACAAATATTGGACGGATTGCCATGAATTTAGCAAATATTAACATCCCAACACATTAAACTGTGAACATGACAAACTTCAAATTGTCATTGTGAGCATGTTTGTGTTCTGATGTTAACATTTAGCCTAAAGCAGCACTGTGTTTGAGTACAGCCTCACAAAGCCTTTAACATGGCTGTAGGCTTTTCTGTTATTATCTCACAACTGATTAATAAGCCACCGTGGCTAATATGGTAAAACTGGATTTATTATATTCAAAGATGAGCCTGGCAAGGTTTTTATGTGATTAAACCAGGTGTATAATTAGCTCATCAGCCTCAATCATAAAGCAGGGCTGCAGGAGTGAACTGTCTCATCCCAACTACTTGAGACCCATTGGCTTCACCTTATTTACCAAAATGACGTTGTGGATATCAAAGCTAAAATTTCTCCTCTCACTGTTATTTGGGTGTGTAAAGGTGTCTAATTACACTGAGCTCTGAATTTGTACAATAAGTGAATTAAGGGAGTTTAACCCCTCTACACTTACACAAAGCACACACAACCAGAGGCTAGAAGAGTACAGCTCTACAGACATACTATCATGGAGGCTGGAAGCTTTTATCTTGTGATATTGGACTTCTTTATGCCTGTGTTTGACCTGCAGGAGAACAACCAGCCTCACAGACTCAAGTACAGCAGAGAATTTCTCATTGAGTGCTGCATCACAGCAATGGAACCAGGTGCTGTTATACCACTGGTGACCCTGAAGGAAGGAAGGAACTGTTTGGGTGAGGAAGAAGGGAGGGAAGGGTGAAGTGCACCAGGGATTAAGGAGACAACAGCTCCCTCTGTTATATTCGCTAATGTGCAGTCTCCAAGGGAACTAACAGTAAGTGTGAAGTTTCTGTCAGAGCAAAGAAATGATGCATCTTTGCCCTCACTGAAACGTGGCTCAAAGAACTCAGATCTTGAAATTGAAGGCTAGGGGCAGGCCACAAGCTCGTATCGGGTCACTCAAAAGACTGGAAAACTACATGGACCAGATGTTTGTTTACACCTGCTGGTGTAAGACTATGGTCTGATATCAAGTTAACAGTTTCTCTATGCGCCTTTTATCTACCAAGAGAATTTCCACAATTATTTATCACAGTTGTTTATATCCACCCCAAAGCAAATGTGGCCTTCACTGGTGTGATGCAGCATTTGCAAAACATACTTCCCAATGCACCTAACCTTATTATGCTCAATGAATAAGTCAGTCATTTCAGTCATGTTTTTTCAATATGTTACCTGTTCTACTAGACATGGCAAGGTGCAGGACCTTTGTTATGGGACTATCACAGGAGCCTATGAATCCCACTGCAAAGCTCCTTTCAGCACCTCTAATCAGAACTCTGTTCATCTAGTCCCGGTCTACCAGCTGATTCTGAACAGGGGAAAAACGGAGCACAGGGATATAACGGTGTGGTCTGAGAGTCTATTCATGACTTAAATCGCCCTTTTGAAAGGGCGAACCGGAACATTTTCAAATAATCCTGTTCAGATTTGGATGAACTTACTGACATAGTATCATGTTAGATTAGTTTCAGTTAAAATATGGTCATCTCACCTAAAACCTGTACAAGCTTCTCTAATATTAAGCCTTATATGAATAAATCCCTTAAACAACTACTGAATCAGAGGAAACTAACCTTTTTCTGGGGGACAGCGCTCAAAAAAAGGAGATCCTAAAGTGCATTAAGAGGGAGATAAAACTAGCCAAAGTATTAACATAAAATTGAGAGCAAACAGAAATGGCAACTTATGTGCAGCTTGGAAATGCATCAAATCTATGGTTGCAGGGCAGAATAAAGAGAGAAATGTAGAGTGTTTTGATATGTCTACAAAAAGTTTTGAGGTCTGATGCACACAATTTTAATCATGAACTCTCTGAGTTCTGAGACAGGGTAGAGGGCTGTGAGATACTGACTGATGAAGCCACAGTATGTAAATATTTCAGCCTTATCAAGCAGAGGAAAAGTCCTGCTGTCCTGTTTACTCCACAGTGGGAGTAAACTCCTGAAATGCTGTGCTAGACAACTAAGTGTCATTTTTATGTATATCTCTCAGTCTTTTTTGGAACAGCAGAAGGTACCCAGTCACATTGCCATGGTCATTAAATGATTTATCGCCCTGTAGCTCTCACCTCCTGTGTAATGAAAATCTTTGAATGAATTGTTAAAAACAAGATTTTAGATATCACACAAGACAGATTGGACCCCCTCTAGTTTTCTTCTAAGCCAAGAGGCGGGTTTGAAGATGCTACTGCAACCCTGTTAAAACTTATTTTGAGGCATCTAGACAAGAACAAAAAAACATGCAAGACTGCTCCTCATTGATTTCTCCTCAGTTTTTAATTGTATACGACCCCAGATCCTTGCACAAAGGCTGCTGTTAAACTTTAACTTGGATTTTTACATTGTTTGTTGGTTAATTGATTTTTTGACGAACAGAGCAGAGAGTTTCGAGTAAATGGGTCTCTGTCTTGGACACTTACCAGGTGCCCTCAGGGCTAAGTCCTTTCCCTGCTTTTATTTGTTTTGTACACTAATGACTGTCAGACTTATAATGAAGACAGGTACATTTTTTAATATGTGGATGACATGACACAGTCATGGTCCAGTGGTAGAAAAATTTGTCCACTGGTGTGAAAGAGATCTCTTGCACTGACCGTTGTTAAAGGGGAGCCTGTGATTGCAGTAAAAATAGAGATTGTTTTTCTTAAGGAAGCTCAGAAGTTTTAATGTTGACAAGTGTCTGTGTTTTATACTCCTTCTATTGAGCTAGTTTTAACTGTTGCTATGATCTGTTGGTTTGTGAATGGGTATAAACTTAAATAATTAAGTCAGGGCCATACAGGTCATCTTATTGGGCTCCCACCACCTTTTATATTGTGAGTTTAATTTACTCCCACATGGCTTTTTAAACAAATGTGACCTGACCTGTGACTAGCTGTGGTTGTGATGCAGTGACCACTTACCTTTTCTATTTCCCATTATTTATCTGTTTATTGTAGTTAGTAGTCTACTGATCTCTGATGGTTCTGGTGACAAGTGACAAAACGGTGACACTGTTGTTTACCTGTGTATGTATATACGTTGTAAGGATAATTCCTGTTATGTCGACATATTATAATTATGATCCATACACATCACTGTGATATGGAGGTGCTAGTTCTCATTAGTGTTAAATGATCATTTCATTTAATTAATGAGGAAAAGTCAGATGTGTGTTTGCTGAGCCGTCTGGTGGGTGTTTAACAACTGCAAAAACACGGCCTGATGTGAGAAGAAAATGCATGAAAGCTCCTGGATGCAGGCTCTATCTGGCATGTCCTGGACTCCTGAGTTTTCTTTAGCCTGTGTTACCTAACGAGCTGAGAGGAATCAGCGCATGTTAAACGGGGTTTTTCACGTTTTTCACTCTGTGAATTCAATAATCCTCACACACACACTCACAAAAACAACCAAACAGAAAAAAAAACATATCAGCTGAGTTGTATTTTAACAAAAAAAGGCGAATCGGTCAGGTAGCCCAGCAATCTGTCTGGACAGTGCGGTGAATACAACCCTGCAACAACTGCTACACATTCAAAAATCCTTGAGATATTACTGAAGGATGAAATGCTTGCATTGTGGCTTCTTGTCACATACATCACATTTTCACACAACAGTAATTCTGCTTAATGAGGATAATCCCTTAAATCAGACTTGTATTGTCAGTATTGAGCTTATCCCATTTTATTTCCTTATCATGCTGATCTATCGTCAGCATGTTGTGCTGATAAACATCAAAGACACAAAGGAGAGGGATTATGGATAATTGCAGAGAAAGAAATCACATTAAATTATACATGGTGTTTAAGCTCTGTATCTGGCATTGAGATGGGAATATCACTCTACTCTATATACTTTTATAGACTTGCACACTTGCTATTAAAAGCAGCTAGAAATATATCACACAGTCCTGTACCTTCTATGCAGTCCAAGATTTAAAAACTCAGACTTTACTGTACAAACACTGTGAAAAAGATCAGAATACAAACCACAACACTACATTATTTAACACTCATCTCTCTCACTTTTCCTGTGATTCCATTCGCGTCGGATTAATTCCACAATGACAACTATGTTATAATAAGTTCTATTCAGCACCATTTGTGATCACATGTTTGGCGAGATGTTGTTAGCGCGATGGTTTATATCTCACCTTCATGGATTTTTTAAGGTGGCTCTGTAGTTGTATTTGGTTCTGGCTCTGTAGTTGTATTTAATATTGTATTTCTGCCTCTTCGGCTTTCTGTTTTGAAGCTTTGTGCGAAGACTGGAATAAAAAAAAAAAAGTTCATTAATACTGTATCTCCACCACAGTGATTTGGCCTCATGGTAGCCAATTTATCAGCTCTGTTGCTACAGTGAGTTGTAACAACTTTTTGAGACTCAACTGTACCTCTAGCAACAAATAAAACTACATTAATTTCATTTTTATCAAACATGCAGGAGAATGTTAATGTGTTGACTCTCAAGCATTTGGCGACAGCTCAGTGCAGCTGATGCTGATTTGCACTACTTGCTTGTCTGATCTGAACGAGTGTGATGATCACAGTGTATCTTAGACACAGTAAACTCTCTCCCTGCACTGAGAACCATGTACTGCAGCAAACCAATCTGTGTGCTATTTATCATGTCATCAAGCACCTTCTAATGACTTTACTCAATGCTTTGATTGTGAAATACTTTGTGATTAGTATCTGTGAAAGGTGCTGTATAAATAAACTTTGCTTTGCTTTAATTTAACTTGGAACATTTTTCAGGTTGCCTGTTCCTTAAAACAGCTATAAACAATATTTCTAGAGTAACTAAAAATGTGAAAATGTGACTATGTCAAAACAATATGACAGTGTGAAAGTCACTCGTAGAGATGAACCTACAGAGAATTATCACCTAAATCTGCAGCTCCCTCTTCTTTACAGAGCTTTATAATGAGTTTCAGCACATGGTTTAGCTGTCAGGTAACACGTTTACTGTTTTAGTTTTTAGGCTGCTGTTTTCAGAGAAAAACTACAGTTTAGTGACTGGATGGTGAACATAGTGGAGCATTTAGCAGCCTAAGAGCTAGACATTTCCCTCAGGAGTTGGTCGATACCAAAAACTGAGCTAAAAAGAGAGCAAACATTGGACTTGCATCCATCACTTGACAAGAAACATAGATGAACAATAATACGGTTTCATAACCGCTGGGTGTGTAAATAAGCAACAAATTAAGGTGACGAAATTTTCAAAGTTTTGTTTACCGTTTGTTTCTGTTGCCCCCTTGTGGCCAAAACAAACAAACAAACAATCAAACAAAAAACACTGCTGCAAGTTTAGGCAATTACTACACAGGTTTTAACAATAACTACAGGATTATTCTTCAGTTACAACAGAACAATCACAGGATTATTACAAACTCTGTAACTGATATTTGTGCCAACTTCAAGTGAGTTTTGTAGGTTTAGAACAAAACAAATTATCTGAATTCAATCTGCATGCAGCACCAACATTTAATAAAAGTTAAATGCTAACATTTCTTCTTCTAACTACATATGCAGACTGGTTATAATGTACATCGCAAAGACCAAGTGTTCATTCATCACTAACATTCTCATATGATCGGTCGAATGAGGATTTAACATTTGTTCATTAACTTGTCTCATACGTCAGTTAGTGTCGGAAAGTGCTTTATGTCGACTTGAGTTACAATGACGGCGGAGAATGATTCAACGGACAGTGGGTTGCTTGTTTATCTGTAACCTTTATTCACTCCTACAGACTGAAGAGGTGTTTTGGATTAAATCGCCTGTGTTGTACTTTCTGTTTAAATCACGCCAGCAGATAAAAACACTGACTGAACAATATTAGGTCATATATAAAAACATTATGGTGAACTGATTCAATTAAGACTGCTGTCAATTATCAGTATGATTTGAGGACATATTTGTGTTTCTATTCACAATATAAAATGGATTTACAGTAGTAAAGTATTCGCTGTGCTTCTAAGCTCCTTTATATTGTATAAGACTCTTTTTCAGTGAGGCAACAATAAAACATTATGCTTTTAGTCCTGCTGTATCCTTGGCTTGCAAATTTCACTAATCCATTTAATTCTACTACCACAATAATACCCAAAGAAAAACAGCCATACCAAACAGCCATAAAAAAGGAAAAAAAACAAACAAACAAGCCATTTTGTAGCAATAAAGGCAAAAATCTGCAGAATCCAGAATCCTGCAGGGCCTGACCAGAGGTCTGGTTCAGGTGGGGAATCCTGAGTGTTTGTGTGAGGGTCAGGCAGCAGGGGACAGATGCTCGACAAGAGGTCACAACAGACAGTGGGTCATAAATATGGGAGACAGGCTGATCTGGCCTACGACAAGGAAAGGGCGACTCTACTGTAATGGGTGATAAATGTCAGAGCCTCCCTACAGCCTCAGATGAGCGATTGTTAAGCAGCTTCCTGAGCCCATGCTGCTGAAGCCTCGAGACAGACTGACAAGCAGTAGAGGAAACATTTACACAGATAGAACGGCTTGTTTGGATGACCCCCACACCCACCCTCCCTGTCGCCATAGGCAAAATGAGAGAGGTGATTAATCAGATTGTTAGCATGTTTGATGGAGAGTAGAGGAGAGAAGAGAGATGAGGAATCAATGTGCTGAGAGGTGCAGAGAGTGTGAAAGGTAACAAAATGAAGAGGAAGGCTCTGCCACTGTGATTCATCAGGGGTTACTGATCCTCTGGGGAGCAATAATTTCAGTAATTTCTAAAGTAACGGGCCTTGATTGCAATAATGTCCCCATAGCAACTATTATCTTTAATGACTATTATTATGACTGTCATAAAATGAACACTGGAGCCAGTCTTATTAAAATATAGCATTATGCAACCGCACCTTTGAAGGCCTTCTCTGATCAAAAAGTAGTTTTCATTTTTAAATTCAGCAACTTTAAAAAAGATGAATGGGTAAAAGGCAAAAATTAACACATGCATTGAAAATTAAAAAGTATAAGAACATACAAATATATATTATTTATCATGGTATATGTCTAAGATGATATTTGTCTGCAGGCTTACACAACAACCAGAGAACCAATTTACACAAAACTTGGTGGAGGGGGGAGGCATGGGCCAGGGAAGAAGTCATTATATTTTGGTGCGGATCTGGTTAAAGGGGTGGATCCAGGACTCTTTAATCATATTCCTTAACATTGCAGCATTTTCATCAGTTTCTCGGGATATAATGTATGGATCTTAATGTAAAAAATCTGACATATTTATGGTGGTGAGACCTATGAGTTTGTATCGATCTACACAAGATATTGGCAGATATATGTGCCCTACTGAGTGCCATTACAATGTTATTCTTTTGGTCTGATCTGTGCTTTGTGAAACATGATTACTTTCCTCATATTATTGTCTAATTCACTGTAAATCTGTGTTATATGTCTTGAAAGAGAGGAGGCGCTTCATTCCAGATGTTGCAACTCTCCACTTTCTATCTCTATTCACTCAGCAGGTAAAGACAAACACTACTGCTATTATTACAGTTAATATAAATTAAAATAAAAAATACAAAAATACTAAATGCAGTCAGTCACATCCAGGCATTCATCAAAATTTAAACTGTTACACCCAATCCTGTACAATGTAAACACTCATTCTGACTCAAATGTTATATTCTTGCCATATAACCCTTCCTCCATAGGGCAAAATATGGGGTGCTTGGGTAATGACATGGTTAACCGCTTAATTCTTCAATTAAATTACAAGAGAATGAGACTTACTTTTGGAGACTCTGGAGACTTTCCTTTTAACCTCACCACCACCCGAACCAACGCAACCGTCCTCATCATCGCAGTCACCGCTGTAATGTCCCTCTGCGTCTCCACTGCCTGTTTCAATCTGATCCAATGACCCCAGTTTAGGAATGGACTTTCCCTGCAACAGCTGGTTGTGAAAAGCAAAAACAGAAAAATACACATTTTGTGTTAGTTACATAAGTAAATAGGTTAAAAGCAGTTTATTTGCCCACACAGTAAAAGTTGCTGTGTTTCCTGCTGCAAGAACCATTTTATTGACATTAAATGCATATCATATTCCACATTCAATATTCACAGCAGGATACAGTGAACAAGGTCCTCTAATGGCAAGGACAGTAGAGAATATGCTTTCAGAAAATGAGGTGGAAAAAAGAGGGAGGAAAATGCAAAGGAGCTGCTGATTATGCTGCTAATCAGCCACAGTCCTCTGGGTAATAGAAAACTAAGAGTGTACAATATGAGTGCATTGCAAATGTTATTCTTTTGTAAAAATTTCTGCCCAGATTTCTGCTCTCATCCTGATCTTTTCACACACTTTTAAGCTCTGTTTGATTTTTTTAAAAACTAAAATAGGAGGGCTACACTGTAGATTCCTAGGTTGGTGAATTAATGTTGAGACTCAACAACCATCCTGATCACCACCTTTTACAAATGACACTTTAATGAATCAATAGTATGAGTTACATGATGCTAACCCTTCTTGGCTGCAGTGGCCTGCGGGGCAGCTAAACTTTCTGCTTTATTGCTGTGCAGGAGAATCTCAATCAAAGACTTTGTGAACTCGATACCAGGGGAAATGCATACGCTAATTGGCTAATTTAAATTCATGGTGCGTCACTGGAAACAAGAGAGAATGCTTTGTGTTGATCAGAAAGGTAGTGTCTATGCTAATTAGTTACTGTTGTGGTTCAGTGCAGGCGAGCAAAAGTGTCAGGGCTGCTGCCATGGCTGAGCTGGGACAAACCTGTGCTGGTAATTAGCCTGTCTGGAGTCTCAGCTACTCAATAGTGACAGGTAAGACGATGGAGAATATTGAAGGTTTGGGCAATCTAATGTCTCCTTTCATGTGTGTAATTCGAGTGATTTTCTTTCCAATTATATCAAAAATCAGACTAAACCTTTCGTACATTATGTTGATTAATGAGTTTTTGTGGTGCAAAAGATTAGCCTGATCTGGGAGAAGCAAAGGACTGCTCATGACAAGTCCCGATCACTTATCCCTACCTTTGGATACAACCCATAGTAGCCATATCAGCGTTAGGCATACTAGACCTTCATCATCATGGCAGGAACAATAAACGCGTTTAAGGTTGTGTGAACAACAATCTGTTGTTCTACAGACCAAAGCCCTTATAATTTCCCTGACTACCACTTCCTCCTTTTCTCCTGTCATAATTACTACAGCTGCTGGGGGTAGCCTAACAATAAAACGTAACAATGGTTTATAATAACCTGCTTACACAGAAGACCTGCGGGCTCCAACATTTTTACAGGAGAACAATCTCACCGCTCAAGGGCTCAGTATGTGAAGTTCAAAGGCTGTCAACTCTGAACCTTGTTTGCAAATGAAACAGCATCTTTTAATAATCAGTCCACTTATGGAAGACAATTTGCAGTCTGAGCCTTAAGATTCACTTACTCATAGCTTACATAGAGGTGAAAGCTTAAGATGTACATATACATGAGCCTGTGTGTGAGAGCAAGTGGGTAAAGTGCTGCTTTCATTCACACATACACAGATTAACTCAATCACAAGTGGTCTCAAATCACAACTTTATTCTGCAAAAACTAACATGCATGAGAAGAATCACAGTAGAGCTGTGCAGAGCAGGGTCCAGGTTTTTTAATCAATTATTTAGCTGTTTTTTCTGTAAAATCATGGTTTATATTAATGATGCCAACCACCATCCTCACTCTCAACAAGTGCTGTCATTTCTTCAGTAGGAGTCAATGGGCTTAGGCATCACTCAGACTAAGTGTCACAGTCTGTAAGTACTGACAGACTGTAACATTTTTAGGGTGAACATTATCCATTAAATTGACTCAAATGAAAGCATCTCACAAAAAAATTGAATTATCACAAAAAAAAGCAGAGAGGAATAATGTGAGACCAAAATGGTCTCATCAGTTCTGTAGTCAAAGACTGGTTCTGTGCAAACACCACACATTTTCCAAGTTCAGCTGTAAATTGTGGCGTACAGACATCAGTAATTTATCTTTAGTTAAATTTCTTTCTTTTATAAATTCAAAAGAGGATCCAAGCATGTGTTTTGGTTTGCATGGTTACTGGCAGATGACATGATTTGCATCAAACAGTAGTAATTAAGTAATCAAGTCTTGTTAGCTAATATTTCACAGCAAAGGCGTTTGTTCCAAAGCTGAGGAAACATTATGTTTGACCAAATCTGTCAGTCAGTCAGTTCTTTTTCTCTTGTTGGCCAGGGGAGTAACTGCTGCACGTCTGATTGTATTGAACAGCTGTACACCTGTTTCTGACACACAGTGAAGTGAGCCTGAATGGCCTAACTGTGGTTTTGGCCTCACTTCTCTGTATGATGTGTTTGTCTTACACTGGCCGTGAGACAGGTGCTCTGATTAATTCAATGCATCTCCACAGGAGAAACCGCTCTGACCAGGCGCCCTTGGGCAGGCCTCTGGCTGTTACTGCAGTGTGTGGAGAGTTAGTGATGACCAAATAATACCAATTACTCTTTTCAAAAACAAAACTGCCCACATGCTAATAAACTGCTCTATAGTGCACCTTCCAGAAGACAGAGGTTGCTTGGTAATTGGTCATTTTCTTTTCTTTCAAAATTCTTGCACCAATTAAGCAGCTAACCCTATGAGATAATGATAAACAACAGCTTTTCTGCAAGTCCTATCGGTTAAAAATCCACAGTACACAAGCTCATGGTCAGGTGTTAGGTGCTAGGTGTTAATATTTAATAAAAATATAAAGATATGTGGAGGCATCCGTGTGGGAAGAAAGAAGATACACAAGATACTGTGAGATTATGAGTTCTGCACAAAGTTATACTAACCTCTATACTATACTGTACTTTCGAATACTGGGAATTATTCACCTGAACTAAAGAGAGAACTCGGCCTTCATTTGACACAGACTATTATTAGAGATAGGGATTTGTATCTGACTCCTCTTTATTAGTAGTTATATTTTACCTCCCATCTGCAGTGTTAATTCGCTGCAGCTGCTGCTTAATGCAAATTCAAACACTTTCCCTATCTGTTTGACATTAAATTACTTCTAATTGTAAGTAAGCATTCAAAGACAGACATCAGAGAGAACCTTTTAAAATGTATATTTAAATTATACATTTATATTGTGATTGTGCGCGTAGTATGACACAAGTGTTGCACAGTATCTACTGGATTGTGCAACCACAGGTTTGCAGCGATTCAGAAATGGCTCATCCACCTCTCAACTTAAAAAGTAAAATAAATGCACAGGCAAATGTCACATTGGTAACCATGGCAACCACTACGCAGTCAGCTAACATTTCATCAGCTGTCCTCTGGAGTTACTGCTTGATCAATGGCAGGAAACACACTCAGGAGAAAGACTGCTGAGTCTCTGCTGTTTGCTGTTAATAATGATGAAGATTTAAAAAAAAGTGTTACAGGAGATGAGAGAGGAACCAACTGGAGTGTAATGGAAATTAGAAAAGTGGATGAACAACAAACATTAACAAAAGCACTGTTACAAACAGTGACCATACAGCCCAGACTCCAGACCCAAACTATAGGAAACACAATTCAAAAAGCTATGTAAGTTTAATTATATTGTGGACAGTCTGCTTGTCTTTGTTTGCCTGGTATTTACTCATTAACACACTGTTCAGTTCACAGATGAAAGTAGTTTCACTGATGTGGTTTATAACACCTATAATATACATATGTTTTCTTTTAAATGTTCACGCATAAGATCCCCTGATCTTCAGTGTGAATTAGTGAATGTTCGCATGCTAACCCACTAAACTAAGATGATGGTCTTTGTGTTAATGTTAGTATTCTGACGTTAACATTTAACTCAAACTGTCTTCCTGTGCAGCTTCATGGTGGCTGCAGTCTTGGTATTACTATAAAAAAAAAAAAAAAAAAATCAATACATTTTGTTGTCAACATGTTTCTGTTTCCCGTCTCTAGTAACCTCCAATTCTCACCCACAAAACAAGCTTGGCCACCTGATATATTTCATAAATGTCTAAACTCACCACCCATCACAAACTTTTCCATAATAGCAGCTGCTTCCTCAGAAAATCACAACAAAGACTGTAGTTTGTGAGGCGTCTCAAAAGATTTGGCATGGGAACCGAGCCTTGGCTTAACTTTCATCTCTGCACCATAGAGACTGTATTCTGACAGGCTGCATCACAGTGTATGGTTTGGCAGTTTTGACTGTGCACGACTGGAAATGGTTGCAGAAACACTGTAAAGCCAGCATCAAAAATTTACTGGCAAAGACCTACTACGGCTCTATGATATCTTCATTACCCACTGCATAGGGAAAGCCCAAAGCATCATCAAGGACACCAGTCATCCAGCCCACACACTATTCTCACTCCTGCCATCTGGAAAATGCTACTGGAGCATTAAATCACGCACCGCCCGTTTTCAGAGACAGTTTCTTCCCACAGGTAGTCAGAATAATGAATAGGACCCACACACACACACACACACACACACACACACACACACTCACAGACACTAAAACTGTGCCTACAATGTGTACAGCTCTATATACTCTATTGCATGTTTTTATTTCTTCTTCAAGGTTGAGAACGCCACAGTGCAACAAATGTATTTATTTGTTAATACAGGTGAACTTGATACTGGCATATGCCTGTGGAGTAAACAAACACAGGTGTTACAGGTAAAACTAAAAGATTAGGGTGATTAAACTCTTCGTTATGTATTTTTGCCTGTAAGCGTATGTGTTTGATCTCTAGATACAGTCATTAAAAAAAATAACATTTTGGTCCAGCATCTCTAAAACAATGTCAGGGTAGAAAATCTCATCGCATTACTGTCTAATGCTTGAAAATTTTCACTCGGCTGTGAACTCCAATTTGTGACCTCAGACCATTAAGGTATGTACTTTAGCTGTGTCTACAGTAATGGACCAAGATGATGGTAATGTTACTCTGTATCTTGTAAATGTAAGGGCATTATGACGATATCCATCCTGCCTACACAACCATTCAGTCTACTTCTCCCACCACAGACAAATGTAGGTGTAGTCCCAAAAAAACTGTGACAAGTAGTAATATACATGTAATGATTAAAATGTACAGCGTGCATTATGTATGGGGCACATTTCCTAAAGAGGTGCTGGGTGTCGTGGCAAAATGAATCACACCTTCACAGATCCAAGAGATGAATCGAGCTGTGTGTGGATTTTTAAGCTCATTAGTATTCTCTTTGAACATATTCCACTATCTGTAAATAGAGGGTGGAGGAGAGATCTTACAATGATCATATTTGCCAGTCAGAGGAGAAAAGTGTCAGGATGTGTGCTGGTCCCAAGACACACACTGTCGTTTTCCATCTCCCTCACTGCAGCGGCAGCACTGACAGGGTGTTTATCCAGACCAAGTGCAGCAGCAGCAAAGAGGCGGCAGGTCAGTGAGTGAGAGGCCAGGGTAGAAATTAGAATGTAGTGTGAATTTTAGAATAATATTACCATTCAAATTACCCCTTTAACCCATGACTCAACATTTGTAGAGTTTCAGGAATAATGCTGGCGATATTCTCAATTTTTCTTGCTAGCAAATCCAATGACAAGACCAAATCTGACAGTGAAGTGATGCATCACAGATAGAGCTCGTAGACATACACACATAAACAATAGTGAGAAGAAATTAAAGTATATATTGTAAATACTTTTTTTTTCTTTTTTCTATTTTTAAAAATTTAAGTCTTCAGTGGGAACCAGTGGGCTTGGGGCTAAGAGACACAAACCAGCCTTATCCTTTAACAATTACTATCACATTTCAGAACCTAAGCCAAGTATTTTCAGTTATCTACACTTATATCATCATATCCTACCGTAGCCTCGCTTCATGTTATGTTATGAGTGGGTATGGTAGGAGAAAGAAAAGCAGTAATGACATAAAAACAACAAAATAAGTAACTGTGAAAACTGTGAATATGTGAGCATTTTCCACTGAACAAATCACATTTGGTGATATTACCATAAAATATTGGTTGTGAACATGAAGCAAATGTGTTCATGTTGATATAAATTGTGTTGGCATTACATTTCCCCTGAAGCCATTTTGCTGCCACAGAAAATAAATACACATTGATGTAATTCTTAGAAGAAAAGGTTGTTTACTTTAAAAGTATGTATTATTCAAATGCAATTTTCCTATATTTTCTAATATTGTAAAACTTGAATGTAGCAACTTATGACCAATTACACAAAGAGGATTATCCTGCTGTTGCTCAAACTGGATTTTAATCATGGATAACCACATGAAATCATTTAAGATAAAGCTGTTATCTACAGGTATGCAGCTTAGCTGGATTTGCCTTTGAATGTTTTTATTTACTGCTTTTACCTCATGGGTATAATGAACAACACAATGAATGTGGGTTAAAAAACAAATTATTATGCTGCAGGTTTTGAGGTTTGTCTCTAATTAAGAGCTGCTTGCACAGTCCTGACTTTACGGACTCCTTGCTGGATACCAACATGAATTCATCGAAGTCAGTGGATTTGGTGTGTTAAGTATCTCCAGAAAACATGACGATGGTTATAACCAAGGTTGTCTTTGCTCGTTAAGTGGACTTCTTTTATGATGGGATATGCACATTTAAGGACTCAACAAATAAAATGTGAATATATTCTCAGTGTTAATCCTTTGGTCTAAGAGGAAAGAGGGCATGAATAATTCAAAAGCAAAACTGCTGGTCAACCACCACATCAATGACTGGTAAATAATTCAGATCGCAGACTGGATGAGGAGCTGCTTGCCCCTGATTTTGATTGAGAGACACAGGGACAGGACCTACTTATAGATTCTTGATGGGTTTTACCACATCAAGAGGAGAGGACAGGCAAGGAGGAGAGGAGCCAACAAATAATTCATAGGAAAGAGCTGCTGATGAGCAAGATGATGAAATCTAGAGTTTGTACGCTCAGATTGCATGATGAATTTGTCAATAGCTGCATTGCTGTTTTGTGTTTTCCTGCAGTCTTGGCTGTGGAATAGTAATGATACATTTCCATTTAGTCCTGGGGAAACTGGGAGCTGTTTCCGCACTTCAGTTAGTCAAGGTCAGGGGGTGGATAAATGGAAATAGTAAAGAACGTTTCTGATATGTAGATGAAAAACATGAAAATCAACATTTGCATGGACACACCATTCTTATCCTCATAAAAATGCCCAGCCCTGGCCTCTTTAAGGGTAATAGAATTTCACTTTCATCCATATTCAAGTGTACACTTCCCTCTTTCTCTCCAGCCATTCAAACAGTCAACTTGCCACTCATGCACACATACACATGTACTTTAAGGTAAGTTTCATCATATTAATAAGGTGCCCCAATACTATAGTGATTTATAGAAGTAATATACTGTGTAGGGTACACCCAGCTGTGCACACAGTCACTCATGTGTACAATGGAATAGGTGTGTGCACTGGTATATGTAATTGATGTTTTTGCTGGTCATAAACTGAGTAGCCATTAACCCTCCCATACACACACACACACACACACACACACACACAGTTTCCATCTACCACACATAAATTCAACAAATTTAAATTTCAAAGAATCATCATTTAACACTGCCTACATTTTAAATCACAATGTTCTGAACATGACCCACATATCTACCTCAAGCCCCAGTTTCCATTTTAAATAGCACCATCGTCAGTGAATCATGCGAATGACTCCCTGTTGTGTCAAAACACACTGCATGCCTCATAACATATGTCATCAACACCTAAAAGACAGCAGAGGAATAAGATACGAGAGATGAAACTTGATGTTAAATGACAATTCAGGTCATACACACAAGCTGACACTCATGTCGCACTTCACCAGCTAATGAGATGCCAATCAGAACTATTTGCAAATCAGGCCCATTTGCAAATCAAGTCCCTGTGCGATGATAATGCAAACTAGGCTCAAGGACTGTGAACACACAAGCTGTTAAATGAATTGTACCAGATGTATAATATAAAGGTCTGCAATTCTTAGACACAGCCTTGTTTTTGTTAGAGTTCACCTTCTTTTTTTATTGACTTCTAGTATGAAAACACAAGTAATTTCTCTGCAGTAACAATACAGGTTATTTCAGTCTCTGCAGGAACCATTTTAGATGCCATGTTGATTAATTAGCCCTCTTGAACATTTCCTGCTTCAGAAAGCCTGGGTTCAGCAGTATGATACAATCTTCAACTCCTGTGTTGAAGTCACAACCTTCAACACCCTTTAAAGTCCCTCAGTCTAATATTATATATAATTAATTCTATTTTATCATGTATCAATCCACACTGGCTCCAAAAGACACAAGCCCTTGAATTTAACATTCATAACACTCTCATTGGGAATTTAGACTAGAAACAGTCCTGCATCAAAACAGTACAGAGGGCAGCGTTGGTGGGAAAGTGATGTTTAAAGTATCATAAAGGCAATGAAATATGATCCAGGGAGTCCAACTTGAGAAACAGATTAATGTTTGAAGGGTCTGACAGCTCTGAAAAGTTCAACACAGCAGAGACTATTTTATTTTTCATTGCAACAATCAGCCGACAAACAGTAGGAATGGAGCCTTCCTGTGACAAAATAATCTACCAGTAATGTGCACAATGCATGTATTTTGTGGAGTAGGCATGGGATGATTTGAAAATTTCATGTCACGATTATTATGGCCAAAATAATTGTGATAAATTATATTATCAGGTTAAAAATATGCTTTAAACTCCTCAAATGGCTCCAAAACACACTGGAATCACTTTTCATTACATTTTGGTAAGAAACAAACATTTTCACTGCATGACAGATAGGACACATCTATTTTAGTGAACATCCTTTTTAGTGAAAAACAATCAAACTATCTTTGGGTAACTATAAATCCTGAGGTCCCCCTTCAAAAGAAAAGGAAAATAAACAAAATAGGCTACGTCAAATGAGAAGATGGATTTTCTGTCAAAGTAAATAAATTCTAATTGATTTGAACTGTTCCTTATGGACTGTAGTTAAATTAGTTGAAAGGGAAAAACTAGTACACTGCAGTCAGTCCTCTGGAGACCGCAGCTCTGCTCCGGTCTGAGTCACCGGAGCTATTTGCTGTTTAACTACATCGTTATCTGGCTAACGTTAGCTTAATTCACCGGTGACCAAAACAACATCACAACATAACAAGCATTTAGATAAACGTCAAACGTTAGTGTAACTGAGCCAACACGTAACGGACAGTAACGTTAGTTAATTTTACCTTGAGTCCTTTGTTTTGGAATCAACAGTATTACCACACATCCGATTTAACTTTATTTTGGGGGGGAAACAAAGAGCAAACCGAGCCTTCAGCCATGGTGACATGCGTAGTCTTTTAAAAAGACTGAAGAGATGCAGGCTCCCCCTTGTGGCAATTCAGTAGAAATCAATACAGGACTGTATGCGGGCAAGCTATACAGCTTTTCTGTTGTTAACGATTATCGCCATTCACGATTATCCCGATGATGGAAATTCACTATGATCAACTTACTGTGAGTGTTTTTGTTGTTGTTGTTGTTGGTTTTTTTTTTCGCGAGGGGAGGTTAAAATCGTATATCGTCCCATACCTATAATGGTCAAAGGCAGTGTAGGGCTCAAGTTGGCCTAAACACAGCCTTCATCTATTTTCTTTACCCTGACATGCTAAGTGGAGGGCCAGCTATTAAAATCACACAAATCTGCTGCTCTCTGTATGTTGTGAACTTAACTGCTATTACTACCAGTGCATACATTTATCTGGTAGGACTTACACATGTCTTGTTAAGAAAAAAAGCACTCTTTAAATCTCTTTAAGTACTTCTACTGTAGCACTGAACATGCCTCTAGTTTATTTGTTTAAAGGGGATATATTGCTGGGGTGACATGTTGGCTGAATCGTTAGGGTGTAGACCATATGGGCGCACACCCTGAGCAGCTGGTCCTTGGTTCAACTCCCAAATGGCTCGACCCTTTGCTGTATGTCTTTCCCCTCATTGCCTCTCTCTCTCTATTGGGATACACTCCCAAATTTAGATGATTTTGAGCTCTTGCTCTTGATTAATGTGAATGGATTCATCATACATTGCTTTGGACAAAAGTGTCTATCACATGAATGCAATTCACTGTAACTGACAAGCAGTTGATTTAGAGGACAGCAACCATCCAACACTTATCAGTGTCAGTGGACAGAATGAGGGGATCATTTAGCATCTTGCATCGGGTGTGAATTAACAGCATCTCACAAATTCTAACTTTGCGAGTGAAAAAGGATGTTGGCATCTGTCCTAAATAGAGACAGAAGCCACTTTTTAAAATCTTATCTGTACAGCTCTGTCTACCTTTATTGAGACAGATTTGATAATACTTTGAGATACTGCCTGTTTCTAATTCACTGGAGTGACTGGGATAAAACATACACTGTGATAAATGATTTTGCAAATCAGTGCATTATGTAACTCATATGAGGCTTCCAAGTAGAACAACAAAGCACTTCCCTTTGATAATCACTTTGACCCAGTGATAGAGTGTAATTTGGCTTGAGTGCACTTGAGATGTTGCTACAATTAATTTATGGTTATTTGCATCTTGAATTCCCATAAAATCCAAACAAAGTCTTGGAACAGCTTATTGAACATAATATCTGGATGGTTACCATCATGACTACAAACAAAACAGACAAAGGTTCAGTATTTACCCCACTACACAGGCACAGTATCTTTATATTCATTCCATCTGCGTGTGATGGGGGCAGTGCTGGCACAGAGTGTGAGGATTTGGCAAACAGCACTTCTGCAGAAGGGCAAACGTTGAATTTAAACACAAGTAGATTTTAACTACAAAATCAAACTTTAGAGAGCCCTTCACAAAAACTGCTTTTTGAACACCGCTGAGGGGAGCTATCATACTTCAACCAATCACTTCTGGACAAGATTTTAAATTGTCTGCATTCAGACTCAACAAGAAAAGTAAACAGAAAAGGATGGCAGCAAAATCTTGAGGCTGGGCTGCAATTGTGATCTGGTTGGTAGCCTCTTCAAATTTTGTGTTGAATCATTGATGGATTTGGTGTCTCAACCAGCTTGCTGGACCTACAGATGTAAAATCCTTCTTTTTAAAAAAACATGTAAATGACATGAAACTTAAAAAGTTATTTTGTATAAAAATTTGTTCTATGACATTACACTATGTTAATTTCAGTAGCTACTGGAAAACTAGCAATGTTCTAAAAAAATTGACTGGTATTGTACACAAAAACTGACTCCTACCTTGCATTTTATTCCATTTCCACTGTCATTTCCTTAGAGAGTTGATCTGGATGCTATTTATACAACTAATTAGCACCACCTCTTTGTTGTGGTTTCTAACTGTGATTGATGAAGACTGTCAAAAGTGGTGGTGAAATAAGGAGAAACATTTGTGTTCTTAAGCTCCAAGAAACATTATACATACATATATATATATATATATATATATATATATATATATATATATATATATATATATATATATATATATATATATATATATATATATATAGATGTAATAATATAGATTTATGTTTGACAGCTCAACCCAGTCCCATCCATGTTTGAAATAAACACTCTTCAAAATCTATGAATCCTTTTAAGACCATGGATCATCTGCACTCAATTGTTCTTCCTCATCAACCAGATGTATGTCTCAGTAAACTGAATTTGAAAAACAAGAGCTGAGTTTGAATTGTGAGAAGTGAATGTGGAAATATGGAGAGCTGAATTTTCATTGAGGATCAAACTCAGCTTCAGAGCAAATGAATTCAACTTCATAATACTATATTCAGTTTCAACTTCGTTGGTATTCAGTTCCAAACTAATAAATTCAATTTTAAATCATGCAATTCAGATTCAGTTTTTCTGATGCAAGTATTCAAGTTGAGCAATTCAAATTCAAACATAAATTATTAAATTCAGTTTCTACTATTTCTGTTCTTATGAAATGACCAACTAATCAGTGCAACTGAACAACAGAGTCATACCACTGGAGTGGCTAAAAATACAGCGATCGTGTGTTTTCAGACATGGTTGCTAAAAGGGGAGAATCATGACAGAGACATGAACATAACAGGGAGAAAAACAAATCTTGTAAATCAGCTTTGGTTGAAAAAAATGTTGTTGTTGTTTTTTTTTTTCATTTCATGCTGTCTTTGCCGAGTAAATTCTGTAAATGCATTTACATTTAAGTGAATTCACAGCTGACTGATTTTTAAGGACAGCTGACAGCCTGTGAGTCGGTATTGGATGTTTGATTTTCATTCGTTTTCTATTCATGTATTAATAAACTACTTCTAGTTTATTTCCAAGTTAACTTGGGAGAAGTGTTCCTAAAAAAAACCATAGTCAGAACTTTTTGACAGAAATTGTGCATCTGCTCTGTCATTGCATTTGAATTGTTCCAGGGGCGGCTTCAAAAATTCAACACATTACAAAGACTACTGTGCAGGTGTTGAAAACAGAATATTATTCTAAAACTGAAGGCAAAAAAACACAGCTTAGACATACTGCTGCAAAGTACTGGTTTTGTACAAGCTGTGAATCTGAAAATCAAATGTCACGCTGTGAGTGTTTTTTTTCTCCGTTGCTTCTTCACTACAAGTCAGACCAACCTCTGTTAGTTTCTTTATGCACCAGAGACTCAACTCTCAGCTCTAAAACAAAGCAAAGCAAATGTAAGTGGAATATTTAAAGATAGAAATGGAAAGAAAAAAGAAAAAGAAAAAGACAAGACAAAAAATAAAGAACGAAAAGACACATAATCAGTAACATTTTGACCTTGAGAATTCAACTGACCATAGCTGACAGTGAGGTTTAGCTGCTTACCTGTTGTGTTAGAATTACTTCTGTAAAAACCTTTGGCAGTGTCAGGAAGCATTAAGAAAATTAAATGTACTTCTCATCTAATATTATTCCACATAGAATGTCAGTCTAGCTGGGAGGAACAGGCCTATATGTGGTAGTGTTTGTATTGTACCTTTAAAGTGGCCATAACCAATATTTTATATCAAGAATGGATCAGTGGCCTGGGTGTACTGTGAAGGAGCTTGATCCTTCTGAATCATCACATGACTCTATACTTCTCTCAGCTCTGTGGAGCATTTCAGCATCTTTCGTCTATGTTTTTGTTTTACTGTATTGGTTTACCCACCGCTTTTATCAAACTCCAGA
Source organism: Lates calcarifer (assembly GCF_001640805.2). Lineage (NCBI taxonomy): Eukaryota > Metazoa > Chordata > Actinopteri > Centropomidae > Lates > Lates calcarifer. The sequence continues at coordinate 4,519,831 of NC_066834.1, forward strand.
CACAGCAAGCGGCTGTATTCAGTGAAAAAAAACCTGAATGTCGTCTGTACAATACTTGCTCAGAACCAAATGCCAGATAAATAGAGTTAATGACTAGCTAGTGAACGCAGTGCAGCACTGAACACCTACAGAGACAGGTATTTCCAAAAGGAAGTGGTGGAGACCAAAAGCAGAGCAAATAAGCAAGTGAATTTGAAGTGAAGTGAATTCATCAGGTGGAAATAAGCACAACTCCAAATAAATCCTGATATTACTCTGTATCTGCTGGATGAGGAAATAATCAACTGCTTGTTAACAAGTTTGCCATACAAAAGGTGCTGATATGTCAATGTTGTGTTTACTGCTTTTTTTCCACTGCCCCCAAGTGGCCAAAACATATAGATACATGGAAGTAATCTGTGCAAAGAACACAAATGTGCTGTCATTAGAGACAGATGTTCATCTACACGTCTTGAAGCAGACGATAATGATGAAGTTAAATCTTCAAGTCCCCAACTGATTGAGACTATGGACTATGCAAGAACAAGAGGAACAGGCTGCAAGCTAATGACACTGATTAAAGTGGTATTATTTAAATGAGCAGTTAGCAGAGAGAAAGATGAACAGAAAATCTGGTCAAAAAGAGGAAAAGTAAAAAAAATAGAGGGTTTTAAAGTTACACTCACTGAAGTATTTGCTCGCAGCAGATTATAAATGATTACATAATCTGGGCTGAGCTGTTTCATAGTAGTTACAGTAAATCAGCAGATAAACAATTTCCGAGTATTCAAGCTCATAAAACAGCCTTTCTCCTGTAGGTAAAAATTCACAGAACCACAAGGACATTCGAGGAAGCACATTTAAGATGCAAACAGTAAAAGCACACAGAAAAAGACACATCCACACTGAATGTCAACAAGGCAGATCAGGAGCTCTCAGATGGTTATGATATAGATTTATGAGTTCTGACATCCCACAGATGGTGTGAATTAGTCAGGGAGGGGGTGCCAGCATGAGGTCAAGAGGGATGACCTGGCCTTCAGCCTGCCACTTGGGAAACCAAAGTACTAGACACACGGAGCTGCTGCTGCTGCTGCTGCACTGAAACAGCCCAGAGATGGCTGCAGCAGCTGTTACTGAAGCTACAGAAGAGAAAGTGCTCCCGTAAACTGCCCTAATCTCATCATCCTGAGAGATAAACAGCACTGAAAGGAGCCACAGCAGCACAAATGTGCATCAATGCAGACCGGGTGATAGAAAGGCTACATTGATTTTGACAAAGAGCAGAAAAAGAATTTTGTAAATATGAAGACACACAGAACAGATCAAATGGGTTTGTAAATGTGTAATGATTGATTTTGTTTCTCATTGCCTAGAGATGATTTTGCATTTGAGACTTGTTTTCTATTAACCTGTACTTACTGGTAATATGAAGGATGAAATAAATGATTTTTTTGTCGAGGATTATTCAAAGGTAAAGTGTAGAGGGCTTCAGCTTTGCAAGCAGTAATTTCCAATGTAATGTAATGTTCCAAAAACTAAGAATTAACAGACTGCATCTGGAGATATTTACCATATGAGTGACAGAATGAGGGATGGAAAAACAGAATTCAGTAAAAGAAGAGACTGTATAGCATACATAAGGTAAATATGTACAGAGAATGAGAGAGTCTCACCTGATTGATGTGTTTCAGTTTGTCAATGATTTGATTTATCACAGGATCTGCCTCCTTCACTTTAACTTCAGGGTTGGCACTCTGAGCTTTGATCCCATTGCCGACCACACGGAGGGTATAACTGTGAACAAAGTACAGAAGACAGAGTAGTCTAAGTATTTTCAGACATTCTCCTGCCACGCTGAAGCATGAGATGAGAAATACTAATGGTGGAAAGTAACTAAGTACATTTACTCAAGTACTATAAAAGGACAAATTCTTGAACTTGTACTTTACTTCATTTTATGACACTACATTTCAGAGGGCTATGGTGTACTTTTTACTCCACTACATTTAGAGGAGTAGTTACTACTTAATTTTCACATTCAGTTTATACATCTAAAACATTACGCATTGTTAGTAAATACAAAAACACCAGTGTCTAGTTGGAGCTGCTGGTTGTGTTTCACTTGTCTATTAGTTGTAGTTTAATTACAATGCTTGAGGGCCACAAAGGTAAAACCCTCCAATATTTCACAAACAGCAACAATTAGAGAACAAAAAAATTTAACACAGGTTTGTGTGGCTGAAAATAGTTTTTTCTTTCCTCCTCACACCCACTCAGATTTATCTTGTGATGCATTAAAGGGGCAATAAACTATCTAATACACTTAGTATGTATATGTAGATGCAGGTCTTTTTAATCATGGGTAAAAACCAGCTAAAAAGGCAGGATCACTCTTTTCCCATTGCCAGGAGACGAGTTTTCCTTTTGTTATATTTTTGTTTTTGTCTGATGTGTCATGTTCCATGCTACGAACAGAGTGAAAAACAGGGTTAGTAAACAGCAGAAGGCAACATGGAGGCCAGGGACTAGGTTACAGTGGTTCCTTTGTATATCTTTTCATTCTGTTCAGACTCAACATTGACTATTTGTGGCTGAGATGGTTCGCAGAAGTTACAGACTGAGGCAACAAGTCTTCATTGCCACCATGAAAACTACTGTTGATAGTAGGGTCCCCAACTGGTCATCATGCTGGAAAAGGGTGTCATGTCTCCATCACTGCCAATGGGAGCTGGAGCCGATAAATAGCCATAACTCCTGCAGAGTCAGTTGACTGAGGAATGAGTGTCGATTTTATCCTTTCACACTGAAGACAAAAGCCAGATGTTAGTGGGGTTTTTTGTCTAGTGTAAAAGGGGATTAACTTTATACAAGGTACTTATTCTGCTTATTTATGGACATGTCAGTATTCATTATCTAACAATGTTATATGTAAGAAAAAAAAATGTATTTTTACTTCTGATACTTTAAATGCATTTTGTTTGTGATGGAATCTACATTATAGTGATAGTACTTTTACTTATGTAAAGAAATTGAGTACTTTTTCCACTACTGCAGGCAATGTGTCAGAAAAGCAAACTCGACACTCTCACTGGCTAAAAATCCAACATATTATCTCTTCTTCTCTTCAGGCACAATACTAAAAGATGATCAATATTCTGAACTCACACAGAGGTGATGGTATAATTCATTTGTAGGCATATCCTGGGGTTAAAGTGGGATTTGTGTTGTGGAGGAAACATGATTCATCTGCACATGTGCTCTCTGCTGCAGTGCTAAGGCTGCACATTATATGAACGGTTTATCAAAACCTTCATGATATCTCCCAGAGATGAAACTATTAAACTACACAGTGAGTATAGTACACACTGCACTGTGGTATTCATTTATAATTTGTGCCTTAACATTTAAATACGCTGCATTAATCCTTCTTTTAAAGCAGTTCATTGTTGTTATAGCTTGGTAATAGGCTTCAGTTCACATCAAGGACTCCTCACTCTTTAGTTCCAGCACAGTCTGTCAGCTGTAATGACTCTGACCATGGCGGCTGGTGAATGAGCACAACTCACTCACATCTCAATCACTGGCATATCATTTAATCAAACTAGTAGATCAAGGTAAAGTCACTCATGGCTGAAAGTTCTGCTGAGTACGTGTTTGCAGCAGTTCTGACAAAGAGCAGTGCACTAAGGCGTTGACCTGATGTCACTTTAAACTTAAATTATCTGGATTGAACAATTAAAAATTAAACATAAAAAAAACAATCAGCAGCTAAAACGACTGGTGGGTGATTTGGTAGCAGCTAACACAAATTGGGTGTGCACCTCAAGCAATACAAGGTCAGAAAGAAAAAAAATATATGAATAAATAAAGTGCAGGAAGCATGGGTGCCTAATTTATTTAAAAGAAAAGGTGGGTGGCAGAATTCAAATTCAGGCCGGATGTCTGGGTCCCTGAGATGTAATTTTGATGTTAATTTCCTGCAAATTTGCACTCCTAAATGTGATTAGTTTTGGAGAAAATACAGCTGCCATTCAACCTTTTTTTACTTTTTAATCAGTGTTAGTCTGTTATCGACACAATATTTCTTATTAGGCTCTTTCTTCTCTTTTTTGTGGCCTCTGTCCTTGTCGTCTCTGCTGTGGTCAGTGTCTTTCTTCTGGCAGTCAAGTCAAATAAAATATTAAAATGAACATTTCAAATCTGTCTGCAATAGCAGCTCTTTGGTGATTTAAAGAACAGATGCTCAGACTTGTATTTATGAAAATGAATTTGTTTGGCAGATTTATAAAAAGGTTTATTGTTGGGTTCATTTGGGCTCAGATTCACTCCATCATGTGTGACTCGTGTCATTTAATTATCTTCAAAATGAATTTTAATATCAGGTGTTAAAAGAATCAATTTATTCCATGTGCCTTGATCAAAAATATGCTGGTGTGTTGACCTTTCTGCAACCAAAACTGACTAAATACGGAAATGGTTTGTTCACATGAAAGAGAGTCAGGATGTGAGAGACCAGAAAACATCATCACCGGCTGCGTGTCGGGTTTTTCAGTACCCAGCTTATGGCAGTGCCTGTCAGCAGCAAGTGATCGACCAAAATGTAAGAGTGAAAGTGAAGGCCCTGTTCGCTCGATGTGGTAAGGTGCCTGCGGCCGGAGTCTGACGAGTTGGGACTAAGCTGCACCTGAACCGTGTGTGCCAGAGCCATGATCCAGCTGCCTGCAGCTCTGTTTAATCCCTGGACACGCCTGCTGAGATTGAGATTGTATTTGTAAGAACTGAAAGTGTTGGGTCTGGCGCCACTATCAATTGTTAAGGGTCCCCCTGTTAAAAAAAAAAGGGTAAAAAATCTATAGTAAAGGGAGATTACTAGGCTCACTCGGACTTGTAGCCTTTGATAATCTCATAGGTTGCTTAAAGTTATCAGGAAATGACATCCTATGTAACAAATAGCACAAAATCCACCCCTTTGTGACCTTTACTGCAGTCTTTTTCCTCCTTTCTGTACAGTGTGATTAATAGCAGATTGAAGAGATTACATCAGAGCCATCTGTGCCCAGTTCCACCCAATGAAAATGGTTACAGCCGCACATCTGTATAAAAAAACTGCATGTATCACAGAAAAGTGTTTTATATTGTGAAGACCACTGACGTGCATGAATTTAGATGCAGTTTAATGTGAGGAACATATAAAATATCATTGGTATCCATGCACACTCACTCACTCACACACACACACATATGTGTACAAAGCTCTTCTTGCATTCAGTAAGCAATGTATTACATTATGCCACTGGGATCCATAACCTGAAACACATACAATCTCTTGTAACATGCTGCAGGGCTGGCAATGCAACACAAAGACTCTCGAGGGGTTGCAACACCAGAAAATAAGGGTCTGCTCTTTAAAAAGTAGTCATAGATAAAAAACATTGATCATAGTCATCATATATTCTTCAGGGTGAGTAAAAAGCCTACAGTAGCATCAAGCACAACCTACAAGAGGATATCAAACAGCTGAGTGATTGCCTGTGTCTCTGTGGACCAGCAGCAGGATCCTATAATCCATATCCTTCTCCCCAAAGGGACGCTTGGTTTGCATCTCATCTCTGCTCACACTGCTTTTCAGCCCTAGATTGAAAATTTCAATCATTTTATTCTTGGCTCTTATCCCTATCTCACTCAGCTATATTTGTCTGTAAGTGCAAAACCTTCACGTCTGGAACAAAGAAATCTGAGGCCCTCTTTGCCTTATTCCTTGACTTCAGGACAGAGTAGGATTGGTACGTCAAAGTAATTTACTCTGATCATAGCACAGGAGGAGCATGACTCTTCTCCTCTGACATCCTCTATCCAGTCTACTGTGATGCTGTGGTCGTGCATAAAACATAGATGCGAGCTACTGTGAAGAATTTGACCCTTTCTATTTGTAATATTTTTGTCTCAAGTGCATTTTCTTATCTGCATCCATTTGATTAGGACTGTGACGATGAGGAATGTTTGAGAGCTAGGCACAAATTTGACTGTCACACATCACACTGCAACTTTAGAAAACTCATCCAAATAGGCAAAACACAATCAAATGCAGAGATGGAAAACATCCTTATAGCATAATAAGATGTACTGCAAGTACAGATCCAAAAATGCTGCAAGTTATACTGAAGTTATAAAATGAAGTTTCCAGAGGACACTAAAAACTGATTAACACACTGAAATTGCTGCTACAGTTGTGGCTCATGGAGTTACTTATTCTATTTATTTATTGCAATACAGACTATGCTAGCCTGTACACACTACATACACTTGCTATGCACAAGGTGTAAAGCAGATATATAGAATATAAGAATCCTAAAACTAAAATAAACTTAAATCTGCGATAATCGATTTTTTGCAACTTGGGAACAAGTGGTGAAAACAACACTGACATATCAGCACCATTATGATGTAGAGAACTTGTTAGCAAACAGTTGCTTACAAGATCAGAAGCTGGAGTCATGTCCACCTATCCAATACTCACTCTCTTTTTAGCTCTGTTTTTGCTTTCTACAAACTCCCTGAGGGGTTTATCTGGCTCTCTGGCAGCTAAATGCTCAGCACCACCTAGTCGCTAACTGTGTCTGTCTGTTGTTATAGGTGCTGAGCTGGTAGTGTACAGTGGGTTTTTAGAGCTCTTTGGCTGAAAACAGCTGCGTGCTGCGGCTGAAAATGACACCATGAAAGCAGTGAGAGTGAACCAAAACAGCTGAGGCCGGACAGCTAAACAATGAGCTGAAACTTGCTGTAAGGGTCAGTAAAGCAGAGGGGAGCTGCAGAGTTAGGCAGGCTCACGAGGGGCCCCTTTCACATTGTCACACACTCATTTGATGTATTGTCATTATAAAAGTAGTGATTACAGCTCACAGTGTGTTTCTGTGTTCAGTTGTGTTTCCTATTTTTGTTGGTTGTCGAACTGGTGAAGATGTTTACTATAGGTTGTTACTATAGGTGGTTCACTGATCACAATTCACAACATCAATTAACCAGCAAGTCACAGTCTGCTCATTCTGTTTTAGATCTATTACTATGTTTCTGTTGCCCTTGAGGTACCAATAATGAGTTGCAACTGAGCATGCCTGTTAGTTATCGATAGTCAAACCATCTGTCTTTCAGTTGTGGGTTCACATGAATAATTACTGTGGTGATAAATAAGAGTGTAATTTAAACGGAAACTCTTTATTTTACATTTTCTCTGCTGTACATGCTAAGCTATTTAAAAACTGCTAAAGAAGAATAAAAGCAACAACAAGGCGAGAGCCAATTACGTTCAGTCGGTCAGTTATCTAGTTGATATGCGTGTTGTTTTTTTCTTTTTTACAAAGCTCTGTGAAAATTAAAAAGAAAAGTTGGCTGTCTAAATGCAAAAATGTATTTTTCCTGAGAGCACCTTCATCATTATGGAAAGACGAGTTCAGTGGCTCAGGAGATAAAGGAGCTCGACCATGCACACTGTTCATGGATGGCTGAGTGAGAAACAAAGCAGGCCTGCGGTTAGTAGGCTAGAAGGCAATACCTGCCTTCCAGTTGTCACTGAGGAAACAAAAGTCCCTCTGGCTCATTGCCGAGCGCAGAGAGGATCTGGGAGAGTCCGCTACTTCAAAGCAGCCTGTTCACTTAAGCTCAAAAGGACAGAAAATACTTCAGGCAAGACAACAGAACATACGCAGTTTAATGTGTAAAATCAACAAGAGGGCCATGCTTCAAACAAACATCTGTTTGGTGCAATAACCCAGAGTTAATATGGTTATAAAGAAAGCAATAGACACAGTGACACAACAATGTAATTAAATAATGCATCAAGAGTTCTATACCTACTGCAGTAAATAGGTGTATGTTTATATTCCACAATATGTACAGTAAGTCCATTGTTTTCTGATATCTGCAGGGATGTCATTTTTATTTGCACACAAATTCTGAATCAGATAAATTAATTGACTGACAAAACTTTGGCAGACAGGTTGTAATAAGATATTTTCATAACAGATTATTATAATCAGGATTACAAGGTTTGCTGTTATATGTATCTAGAACTGTGTACCTTTACTGAGAGCTGTGACAAAGAGGATAATACAACAGCAGTCAACAGCGCCTGTGGCAAAGATTTAGCTCCAAACATCACTACTGCCATGTTTGTTCCAATTACTAGGAAGCCCTGAGCCTTGAAGTTGTATTGACTTGTGCCAGTGAGACACTATGGAATTAGCCAGACAGAGCTGTTTGAACAAGGTGGCAGCTGTAATTAATATGGTTTGGTAGTTGGTCAGTGGGTAACAGGCATTTTGTGTCAGGAATCTGTACTTATAGTGGGGGTGTAGGGCTTACTGTTATGCATAGAGATTCATTGACACAAAGTTTAGCAGGACTACAAAACTCTACAAGAGGAAAATAAAAGAATGTATAAGGGCACTCTGATGGTTAACCTCTATAATTTTATATTAAATGTTTGACTTTTCTTATGTTTGTGTTGTATAGCTAAGGATATTACTTGTTTGTCTTTTAGCCAAGACACATCACTCAAAACAGCAGGATTATTTAGGCTATAATGAATGAATTAATTACATTTTTATAATTGTGTCATGTGTACATGGCCTTACAAGACATGGTTAATTCATACAAGCCAGGACCAGAGTGCTTATACATTTCCAACTACAGAGAAAGTCCAAAAATGAGAAGCAACTTAAGCATCTTCAGACCATCATTGTCTACAACAGAATTCATATCACTTACATAAACCTATCTACTGTAATACTGGAGAAATCAGAGGAAATACTAATTTAATAACTCATCCTGCCTTCTTTTCCAGGATACTGAGACAAAGCTAGTAAAATTATACACATTAAAATTAGACCACCATTCCAGTTTCTGAACATATGTACACCATGTTCATTTCAGTTTTGTTGAGCCATTTCATGGAAAATCCACTCTCTTAAATTACCATAATTTATTCAGTATCAAAGAAAATGGGACCCACTTTCCATTTCACCAAGATCACACAGCTCACACAATCAGCTTTCCTCCTGAATATTTCTGAATTGACCAACATCAATGTCCAGAGGAAGAACACCACCTCTCAGCTGTGCAGCTGAAGATCTTTGGCTTATATACAAATCAGATATAATGTATGACTCATGGCCAAACTTTTTTTTAGACATGCACACAAATCCTTCATTTTGGTTTTGATAAAAACATTTTAGTAAAACTGAGTCAGGCTCAGTAAAAACTCTGATTTTTCACTTTCTTATTTATTCTTTATTATGATCAAGTGATTCCCCACTGGGATCATTTTACATTACATTGTACTGATCTTGTTACCCACCCATGTCTCCACGAACTGCTGGAATAGGAGAAAATCTGTGAATGTCTAGAGAGCATTGCATTTGAAAGCCCAGAATCTGATTACCACGAAAAATGTGGTCCTACATGAAGGGAGAAAAAAAATTGAGTTAAGTTGATTGAGATTTCTGTTGGGAAAAGGAAATGTTACATAGTAAGTTTTACAACATAATCACAACGTTAATTAATTAGTTAATTGTTCATACTAACGTCTGTAAAATGTTTACTGTCAATTTACTGTATTTTATTTGTTTTCCCTGTAAAACCCTGTAAGTTTTTCAAAATATAACCAAAACCACAATGTTTATCTGGTCTTGTTTGCTATGACAGTCTTTAAGTAACTTCAACCTACCAGCACATGGGACACATGACAGCCTCCAGTGTTGTTGTTCTATGAACATCCACTAAACCTCCTCAACCTGGTTTTATGATATGTGCTACTGGTTTTAGGGTCATGTGTGTTCTTATAGATTTGTTACACTGATTTATCTGTCTATTTATTATTTATAGTCCAAAACAAATTTCCCATGGGGACAGATAAAGTATATATTGATCTTGATTTTGAAACGTCCTGGATTAAGAAGAACACTGCCAGTGAGTCTAATGCAGGCAGAAAAAAATTATTTAAGCAATTTAAACAAATTAGTAGAATTTAAATATACTTTGTGGGAGACAGAGTTAGACTATTTGATGTCAGTGTGTCCATATTAATCAAATATGACATTTTTTCTGTTTACTGCTTTTCACTTGATTACACCTTCTTACTTTAGGTTTATGTGGCCATTCGGTCTCTTTAGCAATGACACAACAGCTTGGGGGGGGGACTTTGTGCACTTGGTGTTTGTTTGTTTAGTCATTCATGTTTTTTACAACATGCATTGCTTGGGGAAATTACAACATGCGCTCTTTAAATGGCACAGAGCCCCAAGATCCCTGCACAAGAGGAGGAGCGCAGTGTGAGCTTGTAAAACAGACAGTATGCTAAAACTACAGGGGTCAAGTCAATATATTAATTTATTTACTCACCAATTCTCTCAGTTGCAACACTTTACCCACCAGTGCACTTTGGTGTTAACAGGTGCTGATATCAAAGTCGGTGAGAAATGTCAGCAAAGCCCCTACACTTCAAATGGTGCACGTAGGGAAAAGCAAAACTAATGAATGAGCACTGACTGCTGCATGTTTAGGTTTATTGAGCCTTCTTGCTTCTGACACTGTTGTTGTTCCGGCAGCTTCAGCTTGATAGCCATAACAAAACTATTTTGTACACATCCAAAGCAAACTGTATATAAACAGCATGCCTCCGACATTTTAAACACATTTGCATAAACAACTGCCAGCATAATGCTTGGCACTTCTCAACACTGATGCCCAAAAACAATACCTACCTCACATTCACAGAAAACCATTATGCGGGTTGTAAAGAGCGTGTTATATTGTACCGATAATTTCCTGCCGTAGCTAAGTGGCTCTGTGTGAGCTACTGCATCATGCACGCTGTTAATGCCAAATAGATATCAGAGGTCCTCAAATAGCAATGGAACTTTTATAACATCTCTTAAATATTTGAGTTTTATGGGAGGTAATAAGGACAAATGGAAAAGTTGGCTATCTAGGAGGTACAATGGCCCCATAAAAGCAGATGGTCATCGAAAGAGGGAATTTTTAAAGATGTTAATGCCCCACAAGGGCAGTAATGTTCAGGATTAAACAGATGTGGTAAGAGCAGGGCAGACAATAAAAGACTCATCACAGCTTTTATGATATCAGTGATCAACATGCTTGCATTCAAAATAACGTTCCGCTGTATTTTTTTTTTACAATGCATTAAAATACTGAATCTTTTCCATCTGCCTGAAAGTTGTATGTAATTGCAGAACACAAATAAATATCCCAGCAAAATTTCACGTACTGATTTTTTGGTCTCAGCCCAATACAGATTATCAAAATCATCACTGATGACTTTCCTCTCTGGCACAAAACTTAAGAGGCTTAGTCATCTTTGCTGTCTTCATCTACTGACCGAGCTTGTCCAAATTTCAACACCTGCTTCTTAGTGATGCAACGAAAAAATCAGTGAGGGTGATTATGAATTTATGAGGAGTTCTGTAAACATGCATAAACAAATCAACAAGCCTAGAGCAACACTCTTATTCCCAGGCTATCAAATAGTCGAGGCAGCAAGGATGTCAGGTTTAAAGTAAACACTTGAGCAATGATTGGACTTCCTCTCACAATACCACTGCTTCATAACAAGGCATCTATCCAGCCCAGCAGAGGAGCCAAAGGAGTACAAATAGATTATAATAAGGCTTGAAGAAGCGTGCTGCAGCCGGATATTAACATATAATTTGTCAGTGCTATGCTCAGCAGTGCTGCAACTCTTACTGTCTGTGAATTATCAGTCCTTTACTTCCAAAAGTATGAGCAGAGGGAAGCACACAATTTCTGCAGCAATTTAAAATACATCAGGGTGAGCACTGTGTGCACTGGCTAGAAAACCAAACCATGGCTTACTGTTATCATTCTTAACAGTTATTTTAAACATACATAGCTGAGTGAAGTATTTAGCTCATTTAAACTGGCAGCACCACAATATAAAAATATTCCAATAAAAGTAAAAATCATGCAATAAAAAGTTGTTAAAATACAGACTGATTAGCAACTAAATGTGCTCAAAGATTCAAAAGTAAAAGTACTGACTATAAAGAACTGTCACACTCCAATGTTATATTATTATGCTTTGGATAATCACATTACATGGTCGCAGTAATTTCATTTGAACTGATTCATACTCTGAATATTCTATAGAAATGCATCAAACTTGTTTTGTATGTAGAATCTAATCTGCAAATTACCTAATAACTATAGTTAAATATATGTAGTGGAGTAAAATAGCACAATATCTCTGAACACTGGACTTAGATTCACCAGTTGGCACCAGGTGTAACATGACTCCTATGAGATATTGTTGTCGCATAACTGCTGGATGTGTAAATAAGTTTGCTAATTTGTTGACAACTGTTTACTGACAAGTTGTAAACAACTTAAAAGGTGATGATATGTCAGTGTTGTGGTCACAGCTTCTGTTTGAGTGGCCAAAAAAATCTGTTATCACAGGTTTAAAGACACAAAACAGCCACAGACAGCAGTGTGGATAGAAGACACATACATGGTTTTGTTTATACTTCATAGGTCTGTGTATCTGAAGGTGTTCACACATACAATCCATACAGTCTTAGATTTTGGGTTGCATGTCACAACAGACATTTTTACTTGTTAAAATTAATTTTATTAACAACAGATCCGTTAATTGTCCCAACAGGCCATGTCAGTATATGCACGTATTGTGGTTGCATGTATGTTTACATACAGTGGGGTCTAAAAGTCTGAGACCATGCTGAAAATCACTTGTATTCTCTCTTAACTTACATAATCAGAGGGTTTGGGGATTCAGAAAATTTAAAAAAAAACAAAAAAAAAACAAGAAGTTGTAAAGTGAAATAGTTTCTGCACCATTTCTTGGTCAGCAATCAAATTTTGGGGCATTGATCTGTGTAACACCTTCCTACCATAAAAGCATACCTTCAGATGACACTGGATTGATATACTCATTAGAGGCTCATTCAAGTAACTCAAATTACAGCCAGTGCCCACCTTTTATAAATAAGACTGTGCCTCAAGTTTCCAGCAGACTGTTGTTTACTAAGTAGCGTTGTGATGGTGGAAAAAACACAGCATCAGAACTAAGTGAAAGTGTCAGAAGTCAAATTGTTATTCTGAGGGGCTTTCTCAGTGTCAAATCATGGTTAGACTAAAGGTTTCTAAAGGGGCTGAGCATGGAACTCTAAAACGTTTTGCAGAAACTGGATCAGTTGTATCCGAAGCACGATCAGTCAGACCAAAAGTGACCACACAATTAGAAGATCAATACATCAAGCTCAGTTCCCTGAGAGACAGAAAAGCAGCTTCAGATACAGAATTAGCTAAATAAAGAACGCAAGACTAAAATCTGCAAAAATACTGTTAAAAGAAGGCTGTCTTGTAGTGGTCTCAGAGGACGAGAAGCTGTCTCTAAACCACTTCTCAGGAGGAGAAACAAGGCCAAACACTGAACTAGAACTACTCGAAGACCGAAGAAGACCAAAGGACTCTCTTCCACAAACTCAGACTTTTGCACAAGTTTTGCACAAACTCACTTTTGGACTCCACAAGAGATATCCCATCAACACAGCCCAGAAAGGAAACACAAAGACAGATTTTCATACGTGAAAAAAAATGCAACTTTGGAAGAGACCCACATGATTTGTCTTATTCAGACTGTTGAAGCCTCATATTGGCTTAAGATAAACTTTAGAATTCCTTTTTTTCACAGATTGAGGACTATGCGAATTCCGCCTCCATCTCTCGCTGGGAGAGGATGTCTTCACAGGCAGAATGGAGATAAGGCATGATTACAGAGACTCTAACCAACTATTTTAAGGTACATATAGTTTGCACTGATATATCTGTGCCCAGTTTAGCACATGTGTACTGTATTATAATAAACCAGAAAAAATTCAAACCTATCCTTTAAGGAGAAATAGGTAGGTACTCCTATAAATTACATCAAACATATTAGATTAATAATAATGATGAATATAAAATAAATGTTCCGCAGGACACAGTATGTGATGCTACTGATTTGACAAACAACAGACACCACTGAGGCCCAGTTTAAATTAAACTGTGCGTCTGGCTTTTGTCCTCACTTCCCTGATTATTTTACCACATCTGGCAGGAACAAGTGGCCACATCTGCAGCTGCAGACACTGAGATCCACCGCCCTGTCACTACACCTCAGAGAGAACACTGTAGCTCCGCAGCAGTAAACAACACACTGGCAAAAGGGACCAAAATACCAACAGTCTAATCACCCCTGTGAAACTGTTTGTGGATATTTGCTCTCAACCTCGTTCTTCTTCTCACTTGGTGAAACAGAGGCTGAATGGAGCAAAGGAAAAACTGCCGCTAATGGTGAAACAGCTCATAAACTTCCTGCAGGGCCTTTGAAAGCTCCAAGGTGAATGACGGCTGCAAAACACCAGTCAGACAGATTTGAGACGAATTCAAGGCTTCTTCAGATTAAGAAGTCTGTGTGTCACCAGACTTAAACGAATGACAGTCATCATTGGAAGGCAAACAAGTGCAGCTGCAGAGAAACAGACTCGCTGGAAAGTGTGGGTGGAAATGTTCTTTTGTATATTGTATGAATTTTGTATTGGTTGTTTATCAATATGCATAATACAAAATAGAAAATAGAAAAGGAGACATGTCTAATATTTCACCCATCCTGACACCAATACAACGGACAAAATGATACAAACGCTTTGCTGTGTAACACAACAGCAGTTAAATTAACAACTCATTAAAACTGAACATTATAACCAGGAGAACACATACTGCTGTTTAACCGCTTCTCAAATTCTGAAATAGCATTTACACAGCTCCCCCTGAGTACTAACAGATATACTGTTGTACATCACATCACACTGCAGGGTTTCCTGTCGTAGTTGCTTTAGCAAATTCTAAGAATGTTTGTTTTGTTCCCCGCTTGAACGTTGCATCCTCGCATGAACACAGACAACTGTACGCCTATTAACACAGAGCGACCATCAAACCACCACCCACTCCTGCATTGCTGAAATTAAAACAGTTGAAGGAGGAAAGCAGCCCAGGAGTCTGGGTACCTTAATTGTTTAATGCAAACAAAAAGTCAGCCCCACGAACAGAAACTGAAAACATACTGTGTATCTTTTAGTACAGGGACTAACATTACACAACAAACTGTGGGTTTCTCATGATGCTGACAGGTTGTTTACAGCAGTAAAATTGTCCAAATTTCCCCTGTTCTGTCAAACATTGTTTCAAACATTGATCTGTATTCATCAATAACAGTCATCATGGCCACAATAGAGTAAGAGAGGTAAGGTAGGGTTCACCCAGACCTTTATTTGCCACAATAGATTATTACCTTTGTGAAGGCAGGGTTATCTTTATCTAAGTGTAGCTAATAAACTGGAAACTGATAGATTTAGTGTTATCTGGCTACAGTGGAAGAGCTGAGGAGTGAAAGAGATAAAATAAAGTAGTATAGTTTTACATTTTCCTTCCATGTCATATCACCAATCTTTCTGAAGAGACAGTAAAACAGCTCGGTCTAAGTCAATTTTATAGTTGACTGATCACATAGCTCTCCCTTCATTCTCTGATGGGCTTATCTGTGTTTATGTTTCCACACGGTATCTCCCCGCGCTCATCTCGCTATCGCCAGTCGCAAGAGAATAATACAGCTGCAAAACTGCACCTCTTACTGCTAGTATGACTCCTAAGACTACTGCTGTACTCCCTCCAAGGTCCACCACAATTACACCTATCTCTCAATCTCTCTCTGTTTGATGCTAAATCAGTCAATATGTTTTTTCTCTCTGGCAGGGGACGCTGGTTAACTTTCTTTTGTAATTAAGGAAATGTTCAACAAACTTGCTGTGCTCACAGCTGCAGTGCATTCATTAAAAAAAAAAACTAAACAAAAAAGGTTTAAACAACACATTTACTCATTTAAAGGGGGATGAGATGTGATGTGGTTGTACAGTAAAGAAACAAGTGAAAAAAAAACCAAAAAGTTGATGCATGGGGCTTTTGTAGTAAATTCAGTATGAGCATATTCAACAAAAAATTCAACAAACTGCTGTTTTGGATGATGTGTTCCCACCATTTTAGAAAGTAAGATTAAAGTTGCATGTTTATTCATTTGAAGAGCACAAATTGGGCTGATCCTTATTAGCACAAACTATGATATGCTTCATTGTTGACTATAGATTTTAGGGTGGAGAAGTAATTCATCTTCCAGCTGCCAGCCTTGTACAAATAGGCCTACTCTGCACACTCTGTGAAGATCATCATAATTTATCTGAGGGAGATTGTGCATTATCCCCCACCACAACTTTTCAGTTACATTACATGAACAATACCTCCTGTTTATGAGCTTGAAAACACCTACCCCTTTATAAATACCACTTCATGCCCTTGGTGTGGATTGTTTGCCAGTGGTTTGATGGGTTAATCTATTTGGTGAAATTTTTAAATAACAAGCCCTGGGGCCGACCGTGAAGTTTTGTGATTATCATCTGTCCTGTTACTGTGCTTTAACAACATGCTCTCACCGCGAGGCACGGTGATTAAGATTCAGTGCTTTCTCAAAGAGACTAATTTACCGCTGCCACAAGGTTCTTTTACGACACTGTAGTGTCAGTGCAATTTAAATGTCAAAACAATGCCTCCACTGTTATTTCACATTAGAGGGCAAAATCATTTGCGCCAGAGTGATAATTAATTCTCATTCTACACACCGAACCCTGAGCATAAAATTTATTATACCACTGTTTTTACAATATTACCTGTTTTTGATTAAATAAATAGGAGAGCCACCCTCTGATGCTCCTACACTGTTAGATGTCAAGAAAGTGTTGTTGTCTAATTAGCAATTCCTTATAATTCCCACTAAAACTTTCAGTGAATCACAGACCACAAGCTTTGCAACAGAGGAGTCACAGACACATGATCAAGCTGATTAGTTATATAGTCCCAAATCTGAAGTTTACCAATTCTACTCAATTCTTAGACACACAATAAGGAAACATTAGATTAGATTACTTAAGTAAACAGATACAAATAACAAGAGGAAACAGTAGACAACATACAGTATGAAAGACATTCCACTACAACAGTGAACAACACACTCATACTCTAGGAGAAAGTGACTGTAACTCAGAGCAGCACCTACCACTGTGTTCAATAAAATACAAATCAATTCATTAATATATAAAAGGCCAACCATGAGTGATGCACCTGAAAATGAGACCAATAAAACAGGCAATACATACAAAATTAAACCATAATATGAACAAATGTAAAACTAATACTGAAACAAAACCAATTAACCGAGTAATTGTTATTTCTATTAAATGTCAGAAAACAGTCACTACACTACATTTTCCCAGAAAGGTGACATATTCAGATCGTTTAGTTCAAAACACAGAATCAGATTACAATCAAAGACGACAAAGGAAAACAAACAAGTTGCACGTCTGAGAAGCTGACAACACCGAATGCTTGGTGCTTTCGCTTGAAAAACTGAAATGATTAATCACTTATCAAAACAGTTACTGAATAATTTCCTCTTGATTGACTAATTAATTAATTAATTATCATTTCTGCATTTAACAGAACCTTAAAAATTATGTCAAAAATGCAGTCCCTATCTAAGACAAAACAAGTTCAACATGTCATTCAAAAGTTTTATAGCTGTTGGCTAAAAGACCTTTTACATCAGTCATTCTGTGGAGCATCTTTTGCATCCATAGCCACTCACTCAACAAACAAAAAAAAGCCTTTTACGTGGAAAAACTAGAATTACTGCCTCGTGGTTTTATGTCTCTGACACACAGTCAAGTGGCAGTTTACAACCATGTCTGACCAGACTCTTTAAAATGAAGGAATTTTTAGCCATAACAGTAAACAATGCTTTAAATATGGATGATGCTGCAAAGAAGCTCCAAAATCTAAAACCCAGCAGCACAGAAGATCTGTACAATCACCTGAGTCACCAAGTCAGTATCTGACTGAACATGAAATATGGTCACAATCTAACCCTCTGGTCCTGAGTTATGGTGTTGAATAATAGCCAAAAAGTGTTTTGCAGAGCATCATGATGTCACAGAGAAGTTGACCTTTGACGTTTTTGATATAAAATGTTTTTATCCTATTAGACATTTGGATGCAATTTTGTCATAATTAGCGTAGAAAGTTTTCAGTTAAGGCCAAATGTTATTTGTGAGGTCACAGTAACCTTGACCTCTGACCTTTGACCACCAGAATTTAATCATTTCATCTTCAAGTTTATGTGAGCATTTGTGCCAAATTTGAACAAATTCCCTCAAAGCGTTACTGAGCTGTTGCGGACAACATGAAAACATAATACCTCCAGCTGCAGCTGTGGCAGGCGCCGAGAAATTTCAAGAGGAATTCATGCAGCATGAATTCAAGTGTTACAGATGTGTTGTAATGAGAATTAATCTTATTTTATAACACAAAAAAACACAGCCTCCGTGCAATTCTGTAAAACGTCAGGGTGACGAATGGAGCATGCAGCGTATTTGGGTTTGCTCATTTTTGACTGAAGCAGGTTTCCAGGCTACGCGGCGAGCAGCGGCGCTAATCTTCACAACCTCTTCACACTTCTTCAGCTTGTGTCAACAGCACTGTGAGTCAGTTAGCCATTCATATGCTGCTACAGATGGTCCCATCTCTCTTCTTCAGCCCAGCTGCTGACATGATTCATGGGGCTCTGTGTCTTGATTTAGGGTCTCTTTCATATTTCTTCTCGCCCACAGCAGAGAAGCATTTCTCTAAGATACCCCTGAGGCAATGACCCTGGTCTGCCTGGCCTGCCTCTGAGAAAAAAAAAGAGCTCTGCTGGGCAAAACTGGACTCAACACAATGCATGCACACACGTACACACGTGCCACACATAATATGAACATATATGCTGATTTGAGTTTATATAGGTAAAGGCAAAGGAGTCAAAGTCTCTTTTTCTCGCTCATAAACACAAAATGTGATGCATGGTCAACAACAAAATTATAAATCAGTATTAAGCAAACAAGCTCATTTCTTGCTACAGCCAAGGACTCCGCTGACTCATTACCAAACGAGAAAATAGACCACTTCACTTACCCTTCACTTTCCACTACTGCTATAACTTCTTATTTCTATTCCCTAAATCAATGGAATGAGCACGTCACTAGAAATTAAACCAGCAGTCACTGGTGATCGTTTCCCCACTCAATTTCAGTTTGTTGAATTTGTATAATAATAACCCTGCATGTTTCCTTTCTATCTGGAGTCAAATTTTGCCTCCAGTTTAGTCTCTATGGGCCTCAGATTGCCCTGTCAGACAGGACTATAACGAAAGACTGTGCGCACCACTTCCTTATCGCTACCAGTAAATTACTTCAGGATCAGATACAGGCTGCCAACTCACAGAAACTCCACTCACCAGACACACAGAGAGAGAAAGAGTGTAGGAGATAAAAAGAGAGAGAGGGGGAAGAAGAAAAAGTGTCAAGACATGA
Source organism: Lates calcarifer (assembly GCF_001640805.2). Taxonomy (NCBI): domain Eukaryota; kingdom Metazoa; phylum Chordata; class Actinopteri; family Centropomidae; genus Lates; species Lates calcarifer. The sequence continues at coordinate 4,539,357 of NC_066834.1, forward strand.
CAAGAGGAGGAGAGAAGCCCCCATGGAGACTGATGGTTTCAGCTGCTCTCAAAGGTCATCTAATGTTATCTAAAGATCATCTTCAGTCACCAGCGCTCGCCTTTTTACACTCTGCTCAACAGCTGAAGTCAAGCACCTGTCAATCACAACTTTCATAACCTGCAGCTACAACACTGTGGCTTTCTCTTCACAATGTAATCAATCTGAAAGACAATTTCTCACTCAAGTATTAACACAAGCACTAACTTGAATGACAGGCAGAATGAAGAACAAACATCACCTGCAGGAATTTGAATATGAATTTTATCTCTTCTGTTTCACAAACTACTTAATAAGAGAATGGAGCAAAAATGCACAGATGTTTATCCTATGCACTGAATTCAACAAACAAGACAATCTGTAATTTGTCACTCAGTGGCCATTAAACAGGAAAATGATCATTGTGAAGCTCAGATAACTGGTGCTGTTATCAGTTATGCAGGGCTGCAACAAACTAACAATTACCCTCACTATCAATTAATCTTCACATTATTTTCTTGCTTAATCAATGAAATTGTTCAACCAATAAAAATAGTGACGCAAGTAGTGAAAAATGCCCAACTCAATTCAACATATTCTAAAATAACTTCTTCATGATGAGTTGTTTTGTCCAACCAATGATTCAAACAGAAAACCAAAAGATATTCACCTTTGAGAAGCTGGAACTGGTGTCACCCCCCCAAAAAAAACCTACATAAATGAATTTGCTGACTGTTAAAATAGTCACTGATTGATTAACTTATCAATTAACTGTTTCAGGTCTAACTTCATGTGTAACTACGTACAGTGTTAAAATTATACTTGGTAGAACAGTTAGCCGAGTAACTGATAAGTAAAGCAAGAGAAAATTAACAATTCTGGTAATGTCATCAATTAATTGTTAAAAAATGCCACTCCCATTCCCTGCCGTTCTAAAATGTGATGATTTCCTGATTCTCTGGGTTTTACATCATTGTTAACAAGAGGGGTCATATTAGGCTCTTGCATCTCATGATGGCTATTTTTCCACTAACACTTTCTGATTCTCTACATATGTTATCAATCAATTGTAAATATAAATAACCATTACTTTCAGCTCTGTTTCACATCCAGCTTCACTCTGGTCTGTTTGTATGAAACACTGTTCTACTTATTTGACTCATATTTCTTTAAATATCTCATGTCATAAATTATTGAAAAGTTAAGTCTGCTGTTACTGCAACAACCTAATTCCCCAGTGGAGATGAGTCAACACACATAAGTACTTGAAAATATGTACACATTTTATACATTCAAAATCACAGGACATAAATCTGTAGATTAATTTCTGCTGGACCATTAGTTTCCTGCTTCTCTTCAGTGCATCTTTTTAACCCTCTATTTTAATACATAACATGTAAATAAAACCACATAATCTCTTAAGAGTACCATGTTTTGGGCAACTAACAGATGATGCTGCTCAAAAGTTATGATGTGATTTTTGTTCAGGTGACCACTGTCATATCGGACAACTCGTCCCCATTGCTCAGGTGATATAAAATAAAAGGCCTCAGAGACTAGTCACTTTAGCAGCTTGCTGTGTGAAGGTATGATTAAACTCACGGTGAGTCATCTGGATGCAGGCGGCGGTCTTTCACATGCGTCGTGGGACACGAGTACTGTGGTTCAGACGTGCCTTGACTCCTCTCTGCAGCATTGTGGGGAGCAGCTCCAGCGTGGTGGAACCGAGCAGATGGTGAACGTATGCGGCGCTCATGCATGTCATCATCACCTTCATTAGCTGAAGGTGACATATGACATCATCTGGCCCGCGTGCATTATGGGGGCCAGAAAGAGTTGTTTGCTCCTTTTTCTTCTTTTTTATTGCTGCATGGTTCAAGGTTGTTGATGGGAGGTATTGTGAGTAATCACAATTCCTATACCCCCCACCCCCTCCCACCTCTCTCTCTCTCACACACACACACACACACACACCATCACCGTCCACCAGCTACTCCTCCTCAAGCCTCCCCCATTCCCTCCACCTCCCAGCATTAAGGTAAATAAGGGCTTCCAGCAGAGAGCCAATGAGCACGGGCCACTGAGCAGAGATGCATGTTTGTGTTGCCTTCCTCCCAGGACCCTGCTCGTTTATCTTGGCTGTCAGGTAAAGGGCAGACTCAGAGAAGGTGAAACTTTTTTCTTTCTTTCTTTTTTTTTTTTTTTTAATAAGGCCGGCTTGGTTTCCATAGAAACTGCAGGACAACATTACAGGGACAATGATAAGAGAGCAAAGTCTGGTCTCAGGGCATCCTGCAGTGTGCCACATTGTTGCTGGAGACATTTGTGTTTACGTCAGAGAAATGAAAGAGCTATTTAGATTAATTCTCAGGGAGCCTCCAGACTCAGACCTTTTACTGTGGGAGGTGAGATTAATGAGAGCATATTCACACCTAGCTTTCAGCTTAGGTCAGGAGCTAAAAGGTAGGTTTCCACTTATAAAGAGGTGCTGAGTCTTCTGTGGCTACAAACTCCCTGATAAAGGCAGAAAAGACAAATGACTGTCACGAGTTTCTCGATAAGCAAATGATACTGCATCCTGAAATACTTGAGGAATATTTTAAAGATAAGGAGCAGTTTGACTGGCTCTAACATTTCTTTGTGAAATAATAAATAATATAACACCGAACAGCGTAAAGGTTGCCTTCTAAAACTGTCAATATTCCAAATGCAAGTTACCTACGCCTTCAGAATATTCTCCAGGCTAAAAGTGCATAAAGAAGAAACAAATTGCACAGGTAATGAATACTTAATGACTACTACATTTTTCACTTTGTGGCAGTAAATGGGAAGCATGTTTAGTTAACAAATGAGTGGAAAATCAAAGGAACAGAAGGTACCACACATATTGTCAAAAGCCTGCAGCGGTGAGATAAACCAAGACAATGATACAAAGATATGAGAGTCTTTGTTTCCAGCCACACTCCTGCAAGAGAGAAATTAAGTCTCTTCTGGAGCAGAACTCAACATGGATACGGTCCACGCGTAGTCATGAAGTCAATATGAAATAAGGCGCCCTTGATAAGACTGCACGCAACTCTAATTCATGTGCAGACATGCTTAGAGCTACTGCAGCAAAGTGCTGAATTCGACATTAGGCACTGAGCTTTTATTCTGTATTCATCCCAATATCGTAATTGTCACAATAACAGATAACAGAGAAAAATACTACCAGCTCTCCATACACAAAGCAAAACCAAATAAGAAATATCACGGGCTTTACTGTAGATGTCCATTACTGAAAGTACTCTATTAGTCCATTGTTTACTGGTCTGTGCAGACGTATTCCTGCTAAGAGCTGTGAGAAACAGCTTTTGTTATCAAAATAATATTACTGTGTCCTTGTGATTAAATCATAAAGCAAGACATTTTGTCTTTTATATGATGAAACAATAGATCCCATTCACACAGAGGGTTTTCTCACCAAAGATGTGCTACCTCTGCTCCCGCTTTATGAGCATTAACTTCACATTTTTTCCAACTCTTTGTTCCCCGTTTTTCAGCGGCCTCTGATTTATATCTGAGCTAAAGAGGAAGAGTGCTCCGCAGGGACTGAGTGTGTGTGCTCGACAGTAGATGGAGGCAGGTTGATATCACACAAGGGGGGGTTGAGGGTGTGTGCTCTGACAGCTCATCAGTGGACAATAAGGCCTTGGCTGTTAATGTCCTGCTACCTGGCACACTGCAGGGTCGCAATCTGCTCCAGATGCTGGAGGCAGACGTCCAACTCGTGGTGGTGGTGGTGGCAGTGGGTGGGTGGGTGGAATGGAGGGACACGATGCTTGAGAAGCAAAAGGGAGTGGACTCACTGAAAAATGAATGGGACTAGATATACACACACATACGTGCACCACCTGCAACCAGCTAACTCTGAATTTACTGTCTCCTCTGTACAGTGGTCTCACTGGCAGTTACTGTAGCAACATCAGGGATATTATCTGAACACAAATAAATGACAACTCTCTTTTCCAGCTAGATTGAAAATTTATCTGTTCAGAGCAATCTTGCATAATTTGAAAACTGTGGGGGGGGGGGGTTGCAAAAGCAGACAGAAATGCACATGCGCACACACACACACACTATGCTCACATACAAGAGGGATTTATGAACTCAATTTAGTCAGCCAGACAGACTTCTTGATTCTGTCACTTGGGATAATCGTCAGGATGTGGTACTCTGACCGAGCCCCTGCGTCTAAACCCAGGCAGGATATAAGGTCATGTTGGAGTGGAACTCTAGCCATGCAGCACCCAGACCTCAAGTGCTCCAGTGGTTTTGTGGTTATCTGCAGTAGCCAGCTGTCGCAATACTGAGGAGCTCTTCAAGAACGTCCCCTCTCCTCTTCTTCTGCCTCTCATCTTTCTCTCCTCTCTTTCTCTCTCAATCAGCCCACCCATCTCTATCCTTCTCTTTTTTTGTCTAATTTTAGGATGTGTAAATTTATGAATTACTCTTTTGTTACTATTTCGTTTAGTGCTTACCCAAAAGAATAAGACCAAGAATGAGTCAAAACAAAACTATTGCGCTTGGTGTCGGAAGCATGATTCTTAGGACAAGACACTAAATTATCCAGTTGGTTCCCAGGCAGGAAAAGAAAAAAAACCTCAGCTATATTTGAAGTCAACTTTATGAGCTGTTGGTAGCCTTTGAGGTACTGGGGATTCTATATTACATTTATTTCAGGTTGTTTTTCTCATGGGTTGGAAGGAAACAACTCTCTTACTTTCTCGCATGAGAGTGACTAAGAGGACAGCTATGCATAATATATTTGACAGTGCATGTTTAAAAGGTTATTCCTTCCCATTCAAAATTAGGTCAGTTCATCACTGCAAACGAACGCAGGAGGAGGTGGTGAGACTTGATGTTCTGCTGTGTCTGTTTATCATTTAAATTTTGTTTTCTGTCTGTCACTGTCAGGGACAACATGGATAGGAACCACCACTCCACAGCATACATCATCAAAACTGATGCAGAGAAGCAGCCGCGTGATCAGCAATCTGGCATATTTCTGGTGTATGTGTGTGAGTGTGCCTCCGTGTATGTGTATAGATCTGTGTGTGTAACCCAAAGTGCAGAGCTCCACCTGCTGGTCAAAGAGAGCTGCAGCAGCACTAAATCAAGGCTGAAGTGCAGGCATTGGGATTTACGACCGCAATGACCAAAGTCATTTTACTGAATGCAACACAGTAGCTTTGTCAGCAGGTTTATTAATGGATCAAGGAGTGGGCATTAATATGTGCACTGAACAAAGAAAGCCAGCTGTGAGGTTATGTTTATTTGATGCTGCACATCTGGAGGGCCTCCTACTATATGTACATGTAGTATGAATTTGACATAAAGTAATTATTCTTATAACCCTCATGTTTTGTTGAAATTGGCTTCACTTTCTAATTGTTTTGAGTCCCACAGACTCCTCTGCTGTATTTGTAAAAATAATGATAATTGCAAAGAGAACTTTTATTGACCTTAAATTTTCTTTTTCTTTTTTCTGACCTTATTAAAATCCAATTGCCTTAAATTGGGTTTGCACTTTAAATGAAGGAGACAAAATATAGAAATGACCGAGCAGCATTGTTTGATCACGAAATTGGGAAATATTTCATGTTTCATTCATTATATGGGCTATGTGTCAACAATTAGATTGTTGATTAGATCCCTAAGAGGAACAATTTTTATCAAGTATCAAGCCGGTAAAACAATGTTAAGTATATTTTTTGAGCTGTCAGAGAGGGGTTAATATACATGCTATATTTATATTGGCTTCACTTCCTCATTGTATGATTCCAAACATGGGGGTTGAGACCCCTGCAAAGAGCTTCAAGTTTTTTTTCAGGAGTCAAGATGATTTAACAGCAAAGAAAACTCTTTGGCTGACAGCTCACAACTAAGAGACGTACACAGCATGTGATGAGGGGTCACAAATGGTCACTGCTTGTTTTTAAATGGGACACAAGTTGAAAAGGCTGGGTACCAGTGCAATATCTTCTAATTCAACACATGATGTTCTCTACCGGGGGACAGTATGTGATATCGCAGTGAGGCGCAGACAGCCCTCAAATGAGGAAGTATACTCCCTGTGCAGGCTGGGATAACCTAAGCTCTTGATGCTTCTTCAGTGGATTCCTATTAGCAGAGCTTAAATGCTGTCATTTCAGTTAAGCCAAGGAATATCACCTGAGCCTCACGACTAGTGGGGGGGCGGGGGGTGGAAGTGAATAGCAGAGAAATGACAGAATAGGCAAATGACGAAGCAGTCGTATGAGGAGTGGAATAAAACGGAAATGAGAGAACAGAGTAGCAAGGATCTACTTTTACAAAATCAATCCCTTCCTGTTAACTGGCCACACACTGTGAAGAGGTCCGCTCTACGACTCCAAGGCTCATATTACCATGTGATTAACCTCTTCAGGATTAACCGGGCAGCAAAAGACGCAGGGACAGGTCAAAGGTCAAAGGTCAGCGCTCAGACAGCCACTCCAGCATGAGGGGTGGCCTATTAAATGAAAGACCCCACTCAGAAGCTGCCCGCCTGTCTTCAAGCATCTTTTCAATACAAACTGCGCCATTCATCAAGCAGTACTTATCCCTCTGTGTTAAATTCCAGCAGCATGCAAGGTCAGTTGCCTTATTATCGTAAAAATAAAAAAAACAGTTGTACTCAATTAGAAAAAGGCACTCAGAAAATATAAACACACCCCAAACACCTGGTGTGTGTTGGCAGCCGTGAGACAGGCTGCAGGTGGGGATGAATTAAAGCAAGTCTACACCAGAGGAGGTAATCATGAATAAAACATTACAATCGTACTTGTTGAGGCTGTAGCTTTTTAGCACAGCTATAACTCCTGGTTGTTGTCTCCCATTGGCAGGAGGAAGGCAAAAAGAAAGGATTTTTTTTTAAATAATAAAATACATTCAAAAATAGGTTTGCTCCCTTGCACATGCTCACATGTAAGTTTTAGGATCAGGTGTCAAACTGAATTAGGAAGTAAATGTGTGGCAACTGAAAAGGAATGAGCATCTCTGTAATCTCTTCCCATGACTAATGCAATTTTGTCTTTGTCAGTCAGTTACTCCAGCAGAGAAACAGAGATAAAACAGTAGCTAGGACTAGAGCGGGTTTCATTCTTCATCCAAGTCTCGACTGCCACCATAACTGCTGTGTGTATCTGTGTGTGTGTGTGTATGTGTGCTCATAGAGAGCAGGCGGCTCATGGCAACCTGCCATTCCTTTATTGTGTGTGTGTATCCATGACAGATGTGGAAAGTATGTGGGAATGTGTTAACCTTTCTGCCCAGACAGGGACAGTGTCTCCAACCAAAGAAGATCACTGTCACTTCTACAGCTCGGGGGATGTTTCACTGTTTTATATTTTTATCTCATGCTGTCCACTGATGTAAATCACAAGAACTTTTTAATCAGTCTACACTGGAGTCAATACAGTTCCTTGTTTTATGCGAAACAGTTTTGGTTCACTTTTGTTAGTACTGTTTTCAGCCACAACAAGAAGCTGTTTTCAGCAAAACAATCTCCAAAAAGTTAATGTACACAACCATCTAAGCACCAAACAGCAGACACACAAAGTTGACAACTAGCTGCTGAACAATGTGGAGCATTTAGCACCTTACAAAAAAAAAAAAAAAAAAAAACCATCAGTTATTTCCCTCAGGAGTTGGTAGAGACCAAAAACAGAGCTAAAAGAGATTGAATATTAGACTTGCATCACTCAGATGGACATAAACACATCTCCAAATGAATGTTAATGTTGCTCCATATCTGCTTAATAACTGCTGGGTGTTTTAATAGGCAACTCTTCAGCCTAAAAGCTGATAATTGTCCTGTGTTTACAGCTTTTTCCCATTGCTCCCAGGGGGCCCGAAAATTTAATTATTGCAGGTTTAATAAAAGCTGCTCAAAACTAAATTGTTTTCTGAACATGAAAAAAACAATACCAGAGCCCTGCCAAAATAAAGTCTATGCCTTAAAATTGGGCCCATTTTGCCGTAAATCAGTGAAATCTTGATTGATGAACAAGACCGCAAATCTTAAGGGGCATTCAATGACAACTTTCAGTATTAAGACACATTTCTGTTGATAGCAAAACAGTATTGATGTGTGATACCCAGTCCCATACACAAATCCTTAGAACATGTTTTGGTATCATGAAGCAAAACAGCCAAAACTGTTTGTCCTGTTTTTGTAAACTGAAAAAATATCTATTTTCTCTTATTTGGCATCATTTCGCTTTCTGCTGTGAGTGTCAATAACTCTGTGAAAGCCTGCATATAATAGGATTAATTCAGGTAGAATTAGTTGTCATAAAAGGTAAAAACACTGTTAATAAGCCAGAATACTAATCAGAAAATTTCATATCCAACCTTTTTTTTCCCTCGCAGTATGAGAGTATAAGCGAGGCACAGACCAGGAGACAAAGAGACAAACAGAGAGAAAGAATGTGTTTGCAAAATCCCCCCTGAAGCGAGACCCCATCATGTATATTCACACAGACATTGAGATGAAAGCTGCTTGTGTTCTTCCTCTATGATCTTATCTGATTGTTCTTTATCTTTTTGTTTACCAGGGACCCAGATGAGGACATGCATTAAATCTCTCTTAAATCTCAGGCTCCTGTGTCGTGTTTTTTGCTCGTCCTTTTTTTATTAAATAAGGCAAAGCTCTGGTGCAATTCACCACTTCTCTGAGACCATGAAACAGTCCATGCCAACACATGCAAGGGGCTGTTATAAAAGGCATCTGCACATGCTTACATGTACAGTTTCACACACACACACACACACACACACACACACACAGCCACTGAACCAATCGTTTAAGGTCTCTGAGGCCTCAATAAGCTTCTGTAAATCAGCCACCATCCGGCAGTGAGTTTTATTCCCCTCTCTCTCAGTGGATGTTGGGTTATGACCCGTAGGCAGGAGGTTATTTATTGCTTTTGTCTCAGCTTGTGTTGACTCCCAGCCACTCATCTATGGTTCTAGGGTAATAGAAAGCAGCACAGGGTTGTAGATCTGCAGGAAGCCTGCTAGGCTGCAGGGACCCCGTTCGATAGTCTCCTTGGAGGCTCGTCTCCTTAGATTCTTAACATCTCTCAGTTCTTCAGCTTTCTTCCTTGACTTTTTAGTAATGACTGAATCAAAATGGAAATCTGTGTGAGTCAACATGAGGTGAATGAGTTTCTGTCAATAAGCGCGTGTGTGAATGAGGAAAAGAGGAAGGAGGGTTAAAGAGCTCAGAGAGGCCTGCAGACCATAAACATTTCCCAGAGGCTGCTGGCAGGGATGATAGACAGCCTGCAGCCTGCTGGCCTGCCTCTTTCTCCAGCACATAAGAAACATCTCTATTCTCAGAGATGGCTGCCTCTTTTGAAATGGAAACTTGAAGTGCCAGTTGGAAAATAACAAAAAGATGAAAAGCTTAAACTGTTAATGTCAGAGTAAAACTTAACCTTGATGCAGTGTCTCCACAGTAATGTCATTTTTGATGAGCGACACCCAGCGCCACATTCTTAAGAAGTCGAATCTCTCAGATTGCTCAGAAGGTTGTGAAAGACCGTCTTCCCTTTTACACCCTCCTCCTTTCTTACCTACACACAGCAGCTGTGAAACAACCTCAACAAGGCTGTCATCCTTTACAATGGACCGTCTAACCTGAACCGGCAACTCCAACCTCACCATGGTTTGAAATACGGGCCCACCTGCCATTTCTACGGCACTGACAGCAGCTGACAGTTAAGAGGAACAACCACAGACTGAGAATATATGAGAGGGTCCTTGAGTGATGACAGCACGGGTAAGATGGAGAGCTGTGATGTAATGGAGACAAGGCCGCCAACTGATACTACGAGTATGAAAGAGGCCAGTTTGTCTGCTCCACTTCACAATCATTCATATCCAAGATCTATGTAGTGGGCACTAACAGCTAATAGATTGATTCTACATTGGTGTCAGTTTGACCGTGGGGGTAGTATGTATGTGAAGGGTGTTTGTGTGTGTGTGTGTGTGTGTGTGTGTGTGTGTGTGAGTGTGTTAGACCAGGGTCAGATGGTGTACAAACAGTCTGCTCATGCCAGGATCACACAATGAGATGTTTCTAGAGCTAATTAAATTGTATGTTTATCTGCCAGCAGAATATGGGGAGGTTTTCACGAAATTAGAACCAAAGAACCAAGGTTTAGTTTAACAGTAAACCAGAAATCAGATCTCTGCCACAAACAACCTTTGTTTTTACAGCAATAACTAAGAAACTAACAGATGATATGTGTAATATAAATATAAATACACAGCTTTGAATGATAATACTTTGTGTATGACATGGTGAATAAAATTTTTCTTCTTCTTCCCTCATTTAAAAATCTAGAATCTACGAATATTCAAATAATTTTTGTTTTTAAAGTTTGACTATTTGACACAAGATTTCTTCTGTGTCACCGAAAAGTTAATTCTCAGTCTTTGCAAACAGAAGGATTCACATTGAGATTTAAGGTGAGCACAGAAAAATGTTCCCCCTTCAGCACACGAGTGTGAAAACAAACACTGTACATATATCACTCTGCACAGTGAAGCTCAAGCATCCAAGAGAAGTAGCAATAAGAAAAACATACTGTACTTTTGAGTGGAGTGCACATACCTTCAATTTTAGTATAATTTGTAGTGGTGCGAAAATACGGTGTATGTATGACTGACAGAGCTCTGAAATTAATTCTGTTCCTGCAATGCTTTGTTGATATGTAAAATAAATTTCCTTAATGCTTAAAATAGTGGATGTACAGTATGCACTTATATCTCTGAATATTTGGACATGTTTGTCTGGATGTTGTCATACAGTTATGAAACAGCAGCGTGCCATAAAATTAACAGTGAAGAATATTGACATGCAAGACTAAAAAAAAGCAACAAATGGGTGACAAATTCAAGAAAAAAAACCTGCATAGATACATAAATGTAGATGCTTTCATGCAAAGCTTGAGTCACTGAATAGTTTGATGAAAATAACTCACCACATGTCAACCTAACATTACCTAAAATGGTTTTATTCTATTTGTCACCCATCTGTATTATTAACGTCTTTAAAACAAACCTTTTCACAATGTCCGTTCCATTCCAGCAGGACAGCCCATCACCAAAGACCAGTTCACTCACACACAGCTGATCTGCCAGGCCACCGTAGTAGGTACGATAGTGACGTAGACTGTTCAGAAAGTCCCTGAGAAAGCAGCCACATGCATACACAAATGATTAACTTATTTTTCAAAGCATTTTTAGGAATTAATTGCAGTTTTATGAATTAAAATCATAAGAGGACACTTTTTTTCTATGAACACATTTGGCATCTTTCACCCTCTTACCTTCTCCTGACAGCGAGCGAGTCTCCAGACACTTTGATGGGACCTTTGAGAGGGATGGATTCTCTGCTGCTGCTGCTGTGCTGGATGCTGACTGACTGTGCAGGCTTCCTGCTCACTGGGCCACACAGTTTGTGCACCTTATTACCCAAAGAGACAGACACAAATTTAGGTCTAAACACCCCAGGAGGAAATGTGCATTTTGAGACTCTGCAAATCTTGTTAAACTGTACTGGTGCATGACAAACAGGCCTTATTTTAGCTGGGGGAGTGACAGATGTTTATACTAAGGCCATTAGTGCAGCCAAGCCTATCATCTCAGATTTCTGCGTGTACAGCATGTGCAGCTTGAGAAGCAGCAGTTACACCAGTCAACCACAAGATGGAGCTGTGGCGTCTCAAATGATACAGGAAGGATGGTGCAAGTTGAGTAACAAACATCTAAGAGCAGTTTTTTCACAGCAAATAACAATCAGAGACAGAAAGTTACATGTGAAAATAAAGACTTTATGGATGATAATGATGGATAAAGACTTCCTAGTTTGGGTAAATAAGTCTAGGCCTGAGGAATAGCTGTTGTCCTCTTCTGTCTGGCGGTTTAACTACTAAGTTCCTGACCACTTTGGAGTCACACAGATATTTTTCTGGAGAGTTTTGGCCTGCTCTGCTCTGACTGGCCTGTTGTTGTGTGTGGTATGTGCAATTTCAAGCAATTTATCTTCGGTCTCCACACCACATATCTATCTGACATGGTACTAGCAGCTTGAATAGCAGTGTAATTCAATATAAAAAGAAATCCAGGACTGAAATGGTTTATCCTTTACTCCTTCTCCTCCCACAGAGACTAAGTACAGTCTCCTCAAAGACGATCTAACCTGTGCTGAAAGGCGAGGTCCATTTTTCTGAGCTTGCCCGACAGCATCATGAAGCAGCGTGTGAACTCCCAGAAGTACTTGCTCTAAATCCTGAGGCCCCTGCATCCGTACCGACAGGCCCTCCAGTGAGCGAACAAACTCCCTCCAGTGGGCGTCAATCTCGGCCATGCTCGCCAAGCAGCCCCTCATCACATTGAGGCAGTATCCCATGCAGGGCTTGGACTGTGTTAAGCCCTGTGAAGCAAATTACAGTGATTCCAGTGAAGACTTTCATTAATTCAAATCAATAAACACACTTCAGACACACGCATCCATACCTGGCAGTGAGGACAGTAGTGCATCTTGAGCAGGGCCCGCCTGCACTCGCGGCTCAGCTGTAAGTGGTCTGTAGTATTAATGACCTCGATGCCAAGGTGCAGTGCCTGAAGAAGCAGCTTCCCAGAGACCCCGGAGCGAGAAATCTGATCAGCCAGTTGGCCGGGCGCCCCACCGAAAGGTCTCACTTCACGACTCGATGACCTCACACACTCAGCGTATCCTGGTGATATGTCGCTGAGGCCCGGGTTGATGAGGTGGTTGTAGACCAGCGGGAAGAGAGCGTCAAAGAATCGCTGCACTAAGTCGTCGACGCTGAGCTCGGACCCCAGCAGGAAGAGGCCGATGTCAGTGAAGAGTTCCCGCACAGGGCCCGCAGCCTGATCAGCCATGCTGCGGTACGACTCTTGAAGGGTGGCAATGGTGTGATTCTCCGCCTGCCTCATCAGGACCTCAAAAGTCTCTGTGGGATGAACAACAGGAGAAAGAGAGGCGATCTTACTTCAGAGTTAAGTTGTCCTTGCTGCCTGCTGAGAGTCAAAGACGCAAAGAGAAATGAAAACTGAGAAGAGAAGAGAAGAGAAGAGAAGCTGCAGCTTCCATGGATTCTTACTTTCTTTTTGGAAAGTAAGAGTCCATGGGAAGCAATTTGTTCGATAATCAAAAGTTGAGCTGACAAAGAAAAACAGAAAAGAAAGAAGTTACATTGGAGTGGGAACTGCTGTGATATAATATGAAGAGAGCTACAGTATAAATAGTGTTTTAATAAACCAACCACTTGTATCAAAGCAGTGAGAGTGCAGTGAGGGAGAGGAGAGAAAGACTCCTTGAGTTCTTGGAGTGAGAACAAGAAACAAGTGGATAAAACAGAGAAGAGAGGATGGAGGAGAAACATGAGAGGAAAGAAGGTTAAGAGACTGAAATGAGGGGAAAGAAAGGTTAAGAGGGATGAGAGGATGGATAATAGGAACTTCACATATTAATTCCTCAGAGAATAAGCAATTATAATAACATTCATACCATTTGCATACGACACACATGTGCAACTGCCATTATAAAACCATGTACGCATAACAGACTCCATGCTTTAGCTTTACAGGGATAAGATGCTCACTTTGAACCTAAAGAACACAAAAAGAGAGGGAAAGTAATAACTATATAAAGATCCAAGTCTAATTTTACAGATTAAAAGAACTAAGAACTTGAGTCTCTGAAGACGGGTCAAAAAGATGGAGGGGAGGGCGGGGGTAAAGGGAGGGTGAAGTTATAATTTGGATCATAGGAGGTCTAAATGGAGGTTGGAAAAGTATTTAATGTAAATTGCAATTGGATTTCATTTGACCATTTTGACTAAGGCACAGCATGCCAGTGCTAATATGGAGTTCTCCTGAATATATATTAATTTTCTATATTATTCACACCATTTATTTCTGTACTGTGAATGTAAAATTATCCACATTAATAATTAAGATATGTGATTATCTTAATGAATAGGTGCAAATGTGTTATGCAATGTCAACACAACATTTCAGTCACTTGATTTTCATATGTAATGTCTCCTCCATAATGAATGTGTGCAAATATCAAACTAAGTCTGCTAAGCTGTGCAGGACACGAACTGAAAATACCTCTGTCTGAAGGAAACTAATGCTCAGGCCGCTGCATCAGGAGGGAAAAGCATATCATACTGTTGCTGTTTTGTCTGCCACAGCAGTGTACCCATTGCTGTAAGCAATATCTAGCTTTGCTTGTCTGTGTGTGTGTTTCTGTGTGTGTATTTTAGGAGCAGCTGTTTAGGAAAGTGTTTGGATTGTGCAACATTATGGCATAAAAAGTCACATAGGGGGAAAAAAATGTCCTGATGTGCCAAAGATACGCTTGAGGACAGAAATGAAAACTGGTTCCCACTGGGCACCTGCAAATTCTGTTTGAAATGTAAAGTGAAGCGCATTTAAAGGAAGACTCTGACATTTTAGGACACTAAAAAAATAAAACACTATTAATGGCACAGAAGTTTAATTTGAAGTGTAATAACACTGAGTGACAGTTTTATGGCGGAGTTGTAAAGCAAAAAATAACATGTTTCTTCAATAAAACTACATCTACTGTTTGAACATTCAATAACCTTTAACAATAGACTTTGACTCGAGCCCGGTTTGCTCGCCTTAGATATTGACATGAAAGCCATTTCCAAGTGAGAAACTGGTAATTATGGTAACTCCAGTGAACATGACAATAACCCCTTACAAAACCGCTCTTTTTTTGTTTTAACAGAATAATCCCACAACATATGACGTAGCTGTTTCCCCCGTTTCCACTCTTAATGCTAAGCTAAGCTTATCATCTCCTGGTTCCAACTTTATATTTAACACACAGATATGACAGTGGTATTGATCTTCTCATCGAACTCAAGATAGCAAATAAGCGGATTCTCCAAAATGTCAGACTATTCCTTCCGCTTTCAGAAAAGCGATAGCACGATCTTGTACAGGGATGGACCCAGTAAACCATGACAGTGAACGTGCACGTATGATACCAAGGTGCTGAAACTAGGGGGCGCTCTTTTTTCTTTTCTTTACATTTCAAATCCATATACTTCACTGTGTGGAACAGTTTGAGATCACTCTGTTCAGTCATCATTCTTTGTGCAAGGTAAACTGAAGATGTAACAGCCTATAGTTTTTCAATAACAGGTGAGGATGTATAGAAAAAAATATAAAGTTGCACTGTTGCCATTAATGTGATTAATCATCTGAGTGACACCTGATCCAGGTCAGTATCAGCAGAGATATCAATCCAGTACATCCTCACACATTACAGTATAATTTCCCTGAAACATGATATGAGAATAAGCAAGCTCAACATGTTTTTATAGACATGAAGGAATAACCTCAGCACAATAGAAAATGTTCCACCAGTCTAACAAGCTTGCCTTTATCCCCTTGTCTCACTTTTTTCAGTTTTTGTCTCCGCTAATACCTGAGCCATGGCCATTCCCACATCATGTGCTTGTCATGAGGTGTGAGGCAATAGTCAGGGTGAAGGTCTGGAGCTGCCTAGGGGGGCTGAGAGTCTGTTGTGTGTTGGGGGGTAACGAGTGTGATAGGGGCTTAGACGGTCAAATGCTGTATAATATGCACCGGCGCGGAAATACTGACCGAAAGCTCCCCTGGAGAGGGCGAATGTGAGGTGGTGGGGGGTCAGAGAGGTAGCTGAATCTGATCACAGGTCTTCTGTGATTTCGCACGGACGTGATAGGTCTAACAAGATGTGAAAGTCAAGGATGCGTGTTTATGTGTGGATGAGAGAGAAAGCTGTGCCTCCCACACGGCGAGCACTCTGGTCAGAGAGCAGCGCGAAAAACAGAGAGAGAGGGGATGTGTAAAGAATGACAACAAGAAGAGTGACAGCTGTGAAAGCGCAGTGTCGATGCCGCATGTGTGTGTGACTGTGTGAATGCAACAGACAGAGGGAAGAGACTCAGACAGAGAGAGACACACAGAGAGGAAGAAATATGTGCTCATCGAGTACAGTTAGAGATTACTGCAACCCTGGGGTGTATGAAGCAGAGCAGGCCGAGTTATGAAGAGTCCCACAGGGATTACAGCACGTGCTTCGGGGGGGTTTACCACATTAGACTGTGGGGTTAATGAATCCCACCTGTCAGACCACATAACAAATATCTGTGTAGTAAACAGATTTTCTCTGATTTATCACCAGTTTCTTCTTCTGCTGCTTCCTGGGACATACATTTTGTCATTGAGGCTCAGTTTTCTCCAGTAATAGGTACATAAAGGCAAACTTAAAAAGGCATGGATAATAAGCTGATCAGCGATTCTGCTGTCTAAACAAGTCTGCTCTATTAGAGGAACACCCACGCAGAAGTTGCTAGCTGTCCAGGCAGTGTTAATGGCGTTATTTTTCACAAAAAAGAGAGTGTGAAGCTGCGTCTCTCACTTGGAGACTCAGACTAGCGGCCAGGCCTCTGGGCAAGCCTGAGGACAGAAAGAAAGAGAGAAAAAAGAAAAAGTGATGTAGGAGAGTTGTAAGGAGGAGGATGAAAAGAAGGTGCATCTTTTACATTAAAGCCTACTGTATCTGACACTGATTTCATTTTGGCCAAAAACATTTCTGCAATCACTATTTTAATATCAACAATGGATCAGATGACTATGTGTGATGTGAAAGAGCTCGTTCCTTATGACAAACCCACTGTAAAATATCACCTGGTTCCACTTTCCATCAACTACACAGAGTGTTTTAGCGTCTTTCAGCTCATTGTAACTTTGCTGTTTTGGTTTACACTCACTGCTTTCATCTATAGGAGCGGCAGGCCGCTGCAGTCTACCTGCTCAGCACCAAACGACAGACAAACAAAATCAGCAACCTGGTGAACACACTGGAGAATTTAGCTGCTAATGATACAGACAGTTCCCTTACCAGTTGGTGGAGACCAAAACAGAGCTAAGACGAGAATAAATATTGGACTGGACCAGAAACAGAAACACTACTCCAAATGAATGATCGTGTTACTTTACGTCTGGTGGATTGAGTAAATAAGCACGTGTTTGCTAATGTAAATGTTGTGTTTATAGCTTGTTTCTGCAAACTGTGGAGTCCCTTGATTCAGCCACTTTTATTTACACTTCTATTTCTTCCTTATATTTACAATGAGGATGCCATGGTTGTACTGTGGAGTGACTTTTTACACTGTTAGTGAAGATCTGGTCGGCTTCAATTAAACGCAACAGCTGAAACATGGTGGGTATACACACGTGAGTGTGTGTTGGTAGTTAGGTATTCACAGACACTCTGAGTCTTGATAACATTTTCTAACTATGTAAAAAGGCCAAAAATATTATTAAATATGATACATTTACTCTGAACAGGGTCAAGGGTAAAGATATTGTTGAATATTTTTTGCACATAACATTTTACAAGAGCAAAACAGGACTGTGAAATGTGTTTTGGAATTATTTTTACTTATTTGTTTTGTTGTTTTAAGCAGGAAAAACAGCAGAGCAATGAAAAACATTACCAGCTGTGGGCCTGACTCCGTTTTAAAATGGTTTCCCAGCAAGCTTCCTGCTCTCCCACGCAGCCAGGACAAAGAGCGATAAAACAGCATAAACACAAAACAAACAAGACAAACATTCTTGATTTATGAGGGCCAGAGAACAAGTATATAAAAAGTATGGAATTCAAAAGAAGACAGAGAAATGAAAATAAAAATTAAATGTGTACAGAGACAGGTTACACAGAATTTAAACAGATGAGATAAGAGACAGAATGATAAAAGGCTCTGTTTACAGTTTGGTCACATTTTAGAAGAAAATGGATCATTATTTAAACTATAAAAGGAGGGAGCATTTCTATAGGAACAAGGGATGTTAGCATGTGAACAGAAAAGCATCTTAACCCAATCAGCCCACATTAATAAAAATGTTTATTATTATTATCATCATCATCATTATTATTATCTATTTATTGATAAATCCATTTCTGATTAATGTTAAGGAACTTCAAGTAAGAATGTATAACTTTCAATCCATCATGTGCATCATTTAGAGTCACTTAAACAAGTCAATATAACATGCAACACATCAACCTGCTCCCTCGTCTGCTGGCATGGTAAATAAATTCTGATTATATGAACAATGAATGTTTGAAAGCTCGGGTACCACTGGCCATCATTCAGACATATTGGCTATTATATACCAATCACAAAACCCCTTCAGTTAAATTCTTCAGCAGCAAAGCTTTTCTCCATGTCTAAAAGGCTTTTACATTTGATCCCATTTTCTTCCTTTCTACCATAATTGCTGCACTTCTCATTTTCTTTAATGTAGGATGATCTGGTTAACTGTGACAGGGGTAGCTAACCGACTGATGAGTTACACTTGAGGTCAGGGCTTCTGGCAACTGGCACTAGACTAGAAAAGAAGGGATTTTTATTTCACTCAATTATCATCCCTCTCTCTCTGTATCTGATTTCTCTGGGAGCTAACAGTGATATTTTGTCAGAAAGACACAAGACCGTTATTAACAGAAAGCGTGTGACACAGTAACAGCAGCCCAACAGCAGAGGTTGAAGCCACTTGAAGATGTGAGCTGATAAGAAAGTGCTGGGTGCTGCTTTCACCACCAGAGGGAGACATTTTTTTTGTTTTAATATGCACATGCAGAAAATTGGATCAGTGTGATGATGTTGAGGAGAAAACAGTACAGCCTGTTAAAACGGACTGAACATGTGCTGCATGCTCTCTCCAGAAACAGAAACAAATGTTCCAAATGTTCTTCTTTAATCTTCTACTGGTTCTTCTTCTGTACGTTTTTTGGTCGCTTACTACTTCTGAAATCATTTTAACTTTCAAAATATTCAGATTTTTCTTCTTTTCTGTTGTTGCCATTCAAATAAAGGCTTCAGCTATTGTTTTAAATCTTCAGCTTCTGAGTTTTGCTTCTGCATGGGTCTGTTTTTCCACTATTTTCTGCCATTTTTCTACATTGCTTCTTTCAGTTCTCAGCATTCACATTTTCTTCAGGGAATGCTTTTTCTATTTCTGTACTGTGTTAAAACACACACATTCCC
Organism: Lates calcarifer; assembly: GCF_001640805.2. Lineage (NCBI taxonomy): Eukaryota > Metazoa > Chordata > Actinopteri > Centropomidae > Lates > Lates calcarifer. The sequence goes on from NC_066834.1 coordinate 4,558,556, forward strand.
ATTTAGTCACATCACCTGTTAAGACTCTCGCTGTTACTTACCCTGATTTGATACAGGCATCAACTAAGCACCTACAAATAGCAAAATGTAACTCAAACTACAAAGCATTCAAAGATATAAACTGATATTAAGGTCAAAACAGGTCCCTGTGCTGCCAGTGAGAGTAAAATCATTTGCCCTCTGTGACTCTTCGTGAGCATCAAATACAGTGAAAACTGAGACATGGTGTTTAAAAAAACCACACTCATTTTGCTCAACTATTTACAACTGCAAAAGTTTTAAGTGGTACCACAATTTCATCACAAGACATATAAGCTGTCGAATTTCTGCAGCAGCAGGTATTATTAATGTACTGCATCTACAGCCTCTGCTTATTTATCTCTCTATTTCTCTTTCTCTTTCTCTGTGTTTGTGTGTGTGTAGGTTAAGGTTGGAGTAAGGGCCAAGGGAATTCATTATGTCCGTGAGTGTCCTCACAACTAACATGTGTGTGTGTGTTTGTATTCATAGACATGCCATTGAGAAAAAAGATCAGTCAGCTGGGTGAGAAATGAGATGAGTCTTTGTAGTCGAGGACCCTTTTAAAACAGAAAACAGTGCAAAGGCTCCTGCTCTCTCTCTCTCTCTCACACACACACACAGAATAAGCAGAGACATGGTTGATACAGTTATTGTGTTATATTGCAGTGTATCCCTAAATATCAGCAATATCAGCTACTTTGTTTGAAGGTTTCCATGTTTCCAGGTTTAGAGCGCTCAAATGCCACCAGCTGACCTCAGCTGAGCTGCTGAGCGGCGCAGCGGTGGCTTTTACTAATGTGATTCATCCTCTGTGAATGGCTGCGACCACAACAGAGGAGCCCAGTGACATCTGATAGGCTGCAGAAAAGGCCATTCTCCATCTAGAGAGGATGAGTCAGTGGCTCTGTGGGTTCAGCTCATCCCGGAGCAAAAGACACACAATGAAAGTCAATGACTTACAGGGTGGCACTGTCAGTACAGTCAACAGAAAACTATGTCTTAATTGTGGCATATTAGAGGATGAAAGAGAGCACCCGCACGCTTTGTTGCTCAAGGATGTAGTATGATGACATTGTTTTCTGCACAAATGTTTGTGGTAACTAAAAAGAAACAGAAAGGGGGGGGGCACACTCTGATTGCTTTAAAACACAAAAGGATGTAGGGTAAAGTTTGTATCTATCCAATCTTACAGTAACTTCAGTTTATTCTAAAAATTTGTGTTCATTTATTGTTCACTTATCGTTCACGTATCGTTTTCTTCATATAAGTTCAACTGTGCATCTCTCATTTTTGCATGTTCAGCTTATCTGCTGAGAGCTGCTGCTGGCAGTTAACTGGAATTAATTATCTAGCAGGGCACGATTTGAACACTGTGTCCATTTTCCCTCAAATTATCATCAAATTACAAAGTTTCTTCTATGAAATAAATCAGGAATTACGGGCACATGCACTATCCTTTAAGTGTTTTTAGCAGCCATTTTATTTGTAATGTCAAAACTTTACTTTCACTTTGCCTCCATATAAATCACAGTTGTGCACAAACTGGCTTTAGATTTAGCTGCTAATAAATCACCTCTGTTTTAATTTACTACCTGCGTTCCTCTCAGGCTGTAAACTGGAAGCTGGTCTGGTCTGACCGAGTTATCCTAACAAACTAACAGACTCTTAAGCTGCTGGATACAGAATGTAAAAATAAACCTGCCGGTAATCTCTGCAAAGAAGCAGCGGTACACGTTTGCAATGTCAAAGCACCTATTCACCAAAATCCACTGAATTCAGGACTGTCTAGGATTTGATAAGAGTTTAAAATAATCTTATTTTAGCCTTTCTGGTGTGACAAATTTTCACACAAGGATGTTAAGTTTGTGAGGAAGAGCAGGCAGCTCCGTTATCACACAACACAACACAGAGCTCTCTGGGTTTGAGCTGAGGAAAGTGTCTTGACAGACACACCTGGCTGCGTCTGCATGAGCTGGCTGCTCGGAAAGAAAATGAACGTATGAAAAGACAGAGGAGTGACAAGAAAACAGATAAGGCAAATGAATCAGATTTTGCATTGAGACAGGAACGTGGTACACACAAACAAACATGCACACATCCTGGCAGACTGTCCCGATTTAGCCTGAGATTGAGGTGAAGCACAAAGTGTTATTCAGTGTGGATGAGTGAGCTCAGTGTACCTGCCTGCTCTGATCTACAAACAAACCACCAAATAAAACTGGGTCTTTGTGTGTGTGTGTGTGTGTGTGTGTTAAGACATGTGCAGGCATGTTTGCATGAGGACGGGGGAGAAATACATAAGAAGGGAAAGATCATGTCAAACTGTCCCATTTCAAAATGCTTCTCCACAAAAGTTTCAACCGTCTGGATTGTCGATCTGCCTTCTTTTCAACCGCAAACAGCAACCGACTGACCACACTGACCTACAGACAGCAGAGAGAGAGGGTTCCAGAGAAAAGTTGAAAAGCCCTGAGATGTTTTCTTTTTCCTTCCGTCTACAGTTTCAATAAAGGGGGCATTGTTTCAAAACTGAAAACAGTCGCCTGCTCAGAGGTGTTACAGAAGTGTGCTGTGGCTCAGGCTCTCTCAGAGAAGGGGGGGGGTTGATTTATTTAGTTAAAACTATGTATGAGAGAAGAGAGGAGAGGAGAGGAAAGGAAAAATGGCAAGAGCAATTGAAGGGAAGGGAAAGAAAGAAAAGAATGAAAGAAGCAGTGGAGAGGAGGAAAAAGCAAGGACAGCAGTGGAAAGGAAAGGGGAAAAGTAGAGGAGAAGTGAGGAAAGTAGATGAAAGACAGAAAGAACATGAGAGCAAAGGAGAGGAGGGGAGGACAGAGGAGGAAAGGAAAGGAAAGGAAAGGAAAACACACATTAAGACCATGAGTCATTTTAATCTGTTTTGCCTGGAGTCAGGCTCAGCTTACCATCAGCCTTTATCTGTGTACTTCCTCCTCCACATCAATAAACACGCCCCTCCCTACATACATTACCCACTGACAAACACACATTTATCCAGAGCAAATTCAGCCCTCCTGTCATAAATCTCTCAACACCCACCTGAACTACAACAAAAGACACTTCCCTCTGTCTGTCTGCCTGTCTGTCTCTGCATCAGCCTTTTTCCTCTCCATCTCTCTCTCTCGTTCTCAGCTGCTGCTGCTGCTGCTGCTGCTTTCTTTTACCTCCAGAAGGCTTAAATGTCAATATTTGAGGATCTGTTGCAGCTCTTCAACACTTCAAAGCGCACAGAGCTCTGCTGTGAGCATAGCCTTTAATATGCCATTCAGGAAAAGAAGCAGAGAGGGTCAATAAAATGAGGCACAAGTGCTTCTTGTAGGGAAGTGTGTGTGTGTGTGTGTGTGTGTGTGTGTGTGGTATGTAAAGGTCAAATGTCTTTTCATACATGCTGCTCATGTAGAAACACAGGTCAGGTTTAGCACACGTTAAAGATTTTTCACTGAAAACACACACATACACACACACATCGAAACTCAGACAGTCAGAGGGGAAGAGAGGGCTGCCACAGTTTTAAGAGCCAGAGTGAAAATAATAATATCATAATAAAGCTTTCATTAGCTTTCAAAGGTGGCTCTGTGTGAGGCTGTCGAAGGTTTCCTGCCGGCTGGCCTTAGGGAGCTGTTAGATGCCAGTGAAGGAGCCAACAGGGCTGTCATAAGCCTCAATAGAAGGGCTAATGCACACAGCATGCCAGTGATTACTCTGTTGAACTGGATAATTACATTACATTAAAAAAAAAAAAAAAGATTATATGGAACATTAGGTTCAGGGGTCTGAAAGTGGTAAGCTGTGTAATTTCACCCATCGACTGGCCTTCAAAAGAGGAGCCATCATGTTATTGATAGAGTTCTTATTACAATGGCCCTTATTAACTAAAGGACATGACTTGTATAAAATAGAAGCACACCAGTATTCCTGCAACACTAACCTGTTAAAGGTAGCAGACACAGGTCACAGCTCACATGCAGGTTACGGGCAATGAGTTTAGGAAGTTTTGGAGGAGACATTTTAATTTTAACATATTATAGCGCTCTGCTTCAGATACAAAACTTAAGCATTTGAAATGTGATATTCATTCATTTGGATTTTTTAGCTATTAGATATATTTGTCTTGCTTTAGTATGTTTTGAAAAATATCAACGTTAAATATTAAGCTGTTTTCCCGTTCAGAGGAGGTTGCAGATTTTAGCTCTGACTCCTTAAAACTAAGCTTAGTTTACAGTTTAATTCTGCAATAGCAGGTGGAAGTATCTTTCTGTCATCTCCCTGTAACCATGACAATAATAATCATGAACTTTATTGAGATAGCACCTTGCAAACACCAAATGAAGTTCGATGTCTAACCCCTGGTAATATGTGCCAGAAAACAGAGCTTTGTTACCCAACATCTCTCTCAGGCTAAGACGGAGATAATATCAACCTTACGAACCTTCTTAAGCTTTAAAGTTATTTTAGATTTTCAGATTAACAAGTGCTTCATGATCACTTTTAGAGCATCATAAGAAACATCATGAGGAACCTACACTTTTATTGTTGTTGTTCATTTCTAGGTCTGTGGTCTACTTCATCATGAACACAGTCATGACTAATGTAAAATGAGTGATAGTGGTTAAATTAGAAAAAAAATATAAAAACAAACTAAGACACATGCACAAATTAATTTGCATAATTGATCTGACAGTTTCCGTCGTCATCCTCCTCCTCTCCCTCTTCATGCCTCTTATATTTTCTCCTGGCTGTAATGACACTTCCCCAAATTTTCAGGTTGCATACATTTTCTTTTCTCATTATTTATGATGTGTATGTTGTTTGCCACACACTTATAAACAGCAGGTCTGATACAGAAATAATGATGGAATGAGATTCACAGTAGAGGACATGCATATTCATGAAACGTACAGGACCCATCATTGCTTCATTTTAGGTTTAATGTGAGTTTAAGAGAAGAACATCTTGTGCCTCGAGCAGCAGTTAAATCAATCAAAGTTAACTTTCTTAAACTTCCACTCATAAATTATAAACGGCACCAAGCTGAAAGCTGCAGTCTGCTCACTGCACACTAAGCTATGTTTTAATACTGGACGACTCCAAGTATAAATCATTTCTTTGTGTTGTTTAAAACACTTGTGATTGATCTATTTTTAATATACAGTACAGCTTAATGAGTTCTGCATCATCCTCAGCACCACAGACAGCATGCGTACACACCCGCTCTGCTTTGAGAAATTTAAGAGCCTTCGTAGATATGCTCTTAGGAAACCCTCATCAGATCGATTGTTATCGGGACCTCAGGTCTTATCTTCACTGAGAAGAATGTTGGCTGTTGTGGAAAAGTATTATGAAGAGGAAAAACTGAGACATGCTTTTGTGCTTTATTCCAACTCTGTGGTTTTCTGGTTATTATATTAATATGTTGCTCCTATTACTTCTTTTTAAATATAAGCTTTTAACATGTTCTGATTCACAGTCAGATTTAGACTTCAGTGAAGATTTGAAATCAGCAATATTATTTAGGCCTCTTTATTTTGGTGTCTACTGTTGACATAAAATAGGAAAGTTATGTAACTTTTTGTCATTGATTTTAAAGCAGCAATTACTATTTTCAGCACCAATTAACTTCTTGATTGTTTTTAAATTGATCAATAAATCTTTCTATAAAATGTCTGAAAACAGTAAAAATTTCCCAGAAGCCAAGGCGATACCTTTTCCTGATTCTCCTCCAAACAATCCAAAACAACAATATTCAGCTCACTATCATATCATATATCCTGGAGGCTGGAACTAAAAAATATATGACAAGTTCACTTGATAATGGACTTGAACAAATGATTGTTTTGGTTACAAAACAGTTGTCAATTAATTTCTGCCAAATAATCGATTAATTCAGACCTATTTGATTTTAGTTTACATCTTATACTTGCATATGTTTTCAACACTAATGTCATGTGTACTTATGTATCCTGTCTATGCTTAGAACTGCATTTCTTAGAACTGTTTTCTAACACAATAAAAGGAAATAAAATCACTTTATTTTTTTACTGCAGTTTCACTGTGAATGACTGAGCCTGAGAGCAGCTTATTTAGAGTCTCAGAGATTGTGGCACACGCATGTAAAAACTATCATGTAACTATGAATGTGAAAAGATGAGCGAAGACTCTGAGCCATGGAGCAAATCAGAGGAGGATTAAAAAGTTTATATCAAACAAACTTACCACCAGTACTGAAAAAGGCCATCAGACACTAGACTCCCAGCAGTAAAAACAACACTCATTTGTCACTCATGCCAGGATACAAGTGATAAGCAGGACAATTATGCCATTATATCTGCCATGTAGGGGGAGTGAGTGGGAGCAGACAGTAGGCTTGGTGTGTTGTTGCTGTGTTAGTGTGTTTAGGATTTCATCGCCCAGACGACTGTGGCCTAATCCCTGGAGACTCCTTCCTTATACTTGGGAAATACTTCCTTCCATCAGACTGACAGAAGTAGTTATTTCTCTTCTCCAAACAACTGCAGTGAAACAGAGACGCACAATCCTAAGAAACATGCCAAGAGTCCAAGTGAGCTGGGGGGGAAAGACAAAAAAACATAAAGCTTTCATAAATACTTCAGTGCATTTAAGCTGAAAACCCTTCCATTTCCTCTTAGTATCAGTTATAGAAAGTCATTTTTCTCAGCCAAATGTTCTGATTCACCAGAGAGCAGCCCTTATTTGTGTCTGGTTAACCCCTGAGCTGGACATCTAAATTATTTGAAGAATGACTGGTTTAACTTGAGGGCTACTTCCAGAAAAAGCACCTATTATGGGCCGAACCATTCACTTAACATACCACCAAATCAAAGTAACATGGTTTGTGTGGAAAGCTGTGAGTGTGAGCTCAGTCTTTGCTGTTCACTGCTAACTGTTGTACTTTTTTTTTAGCTGTACAGTCAGCTCTCCCACACAAACATCACAGGGGAATATTACCCTGCTGGACTCCACACAGCTCAACACTATGTAAATCTGTACAAGGAAAAGAACTGTGTAAATCTGTCATAAAGATACAAGTTCCTGTTTAGCAGTATGCTTTGTCATCTAATCTAGAAAATGGCCCTAAGACAACAGCCAGCAGCCATAAATCTCCATTTCAAACGGGCACACAGGAGACAAACAATGTAAAGTGCTGACAAGTGTGTGTATTTTTAGGGTTCATCTCTATGCAGTGAGTGGCTACAGCGCAGTGTGTATACTGTGTGTGTCTGTGTTTAAAAGAGACAGAAACAAAATGTAAGACAGACTAAGTCAGGGTGAATGTGTATTCATGTTGGCAAGTGTGTGTGACTGTTGATGTCCACCTCTGGGACACACGGCAGTCATCCAAGATTTGAAGAGGTGTCAACTGAACTGGGTCAACTGCAGCAATAAACCGAGCGAGCAAGTATGCACACACGCGCACACACGCACGCACGCACGCACACACACACACACACACACATACACACACTCGCAGAATGATGGAGAGTTAACAATCAGCTTCATGTATCGCACTTTAACAGCACTCAAGGGTTTTTCCTGGAATGTCAGATGAGGATGTTGGGTATTAAAGTTATTTATGGAAAAAAAACAATATAAAACTGCAGTTTGCAAGGTTTGGGTTTCTGTGGTTCAATCTAAAAGAGAAGAACACATGCTATATGCTAAAGCACAGAAACATTTGTTTGCCAAGCAGACACTTAGCGTAGCATAAAAACTGGAAACAGGGAGGAACAGCTAGCCTTGCTCTATTCAAGTTAACAAAATCCACCTACCCACCACTGTGTCATTTATATATTACTACATTGTTTTCCACAGTTATGTTGCAGTTACAAATGTAATCTACATATCTCATCTGCCCTGACAACACCACTGGATCTGTCAGGAGGAGCTGGAAAACGCTGCTGGGGAGAGGCACATCTGGACTACCTTGCTGCCGTGACCTGACTCCAGAAAAGCAGCAGAAAATGGACAGATGGACGGATGGATGGATGACAAATGTAATCACTATGAACTTTTTCTGTATTAAACCAGACCACGACGTTTCCCCAACACTAACCAAGTGCTGTAAGTGTCAATAATGCTGAAGTCACTATTAAGTAAATAGTATTTTGGCAAAAAACATGTTGTCAGTGAACATTTTACTGAAACATTCAGTATCAACATTTAGTTTAAACATTTTCTCATTATATTCATAAAAATTTATCCAATTAGCAAAACCAGCAGACACCCCAGGAAGTCACTGCTTCTTGACAAGAAATAGCCCAGTTGAAAAACTGCAAAACTTTGGCTTCTGTGTGGATTAAACAATCAAGATATAAGGTATTAATTAGTGAGCTTTAGAGGTGCTAGTAGGAGGATTTTGTCACCTTTTAACAGAGCCAGGCTAGCAGTTTTATCCTCGTTTCCAGTCTTTAAGCTAAGCTAAGATAACCAGCTGCTGGCTATAGCTTCATACTTAACAGAGACTCTTTTCATCTAACCCTCTGCCAGAAAACAAACACGCTAATTCCCCAAAATGTCGACCTATTCCTGTGAGCACTGAGAACGATCACAAGATTGGAAAAGTGTTACGCTAACTAACATGTCTGACACAGGAGCAGAAAATAGTCCAACTACGTTGCTTCTTTGCAGCAGACCGAACGCCTGGATTGTTGAAGGGTATTGACTCTGAATAATCCTGCTTCCCTCTAAATCCTTATCCTCTGACTTCAAACGCTGTGCAAAGACTTTCAATAGAATCTGGCATCCTCCCAACTTTCTCTCCATCAGTCGCTTATTCTTCTTCTGCACATTCTTTTTCACTCTCTGTCCTCCCCTGGATCAACTGTCCAGCCTTGAATCACAAAGCCAAGCCCAAATTCTGTGGGAATCTCGAGGAGAGGCCCCTGCGTTGGCTGGCACACACACACACACACACAGCCTCATACTCCTCTTGTAAGAGTGACAACAAAGACGGTATGGCTGTAGACCCAGTGGACAAAGAGTCTGCTAAATGAAAGGTCCCACACAAAGGAGCAGAGAGCAGGTTAGAGGGGATTTGAAGGCCAGCTGTGAGAATCAACCTATGAAATCTTCAAACAAATCCAACCACCACTCACTATATTCAATTTATGCAAGTATTCACTACACATTCATCTTGCAAGGTCTGGGTGTTTTTTTTGTTTGGTTTTTTTTTTTACTATTGTACTCTACCTTCTCACCTTTCATTCCATCTTTCATTCACACTCATAGCTTCTTATGCTCGACAAAAACATCTCAGAGTATTCTTTGTGGAGGGACTGATTTGCCAGTGTTATGGAAAAACAAGACTAAGAGTCCACAGCCTTGTGAGGCTCAGACGTAGGCACAGGGGTGCAAACATCAGCATACTAACATGATCACAATAAATATTTTAACATGCTGATGTTTAGCAGGTGTGATAAACACACTGTAAAGTTGGGCTTATAGGAACATCATTCTTGTTACTGGTACTTGGACACAAAGAAAGTATTGGACACATTAAAATACTGACCTAAAGATGGCGCTAGATGAAAAGTTAAGGGATCACCAAGGGAATTTCAGTTCTTTGTGAGGTGGGGGGGTGTTAGTGAATGTCTTTCCCCAAATTCCATGACAACCCATCCAAAGCACAGCAGAGATATTTTACTCAAAACCAAAAGCATCAACCTCATGGTGGTGCTAGAGGTAAAGTCAGTCAAATCATCAACATCATTCATCATCCAGGAGCGCTAAATATCTTCACAAAACTATGTGCAAATTCATCCAGATTTTGAGATATGTTCACAGGATGGGTGAAAACTCTGACCTGCTGATGGCACCACAGGAAAAGTCACAGGATCGCCTAAGTCATTAGGATTCATCCTCTGGACTCTATGAATGTCTGTACTAAAATTCATGGTGGTCCAACTAATTGTTGTTGAGGAATTTCAGTTTGGACCAAAGTGGTGGACAAAGTGACACACAGGGATCACCATCCTTATAGTCATGCCACTGGTGTGGCTAAAGGAGCTCTACAATCTACAAATATGCCACCAAGATGGTATTTTGTGGATAACCTCCAATCTTTTTACAGAGCAAGACAAAAACTGCAATTTCACAGCAACTACCAAACTGTCTGTTTGTTACACTGCTTACTACCAAAGCGGGTATCGTTTATCCCATACTTCTTATATTTAGTATCAGGTGTTTTTTCATAACCAGCAACATTTTCTGACACAATAAAACAAAAGGCAGCTTCTATATGAGACAGCCTGGTGTTTCTTGAGGGGAATGTAACATGAGGAATGTTCATTTTCAAGACAAAAGATCCTAAAATGCAGAGTCCTATAAAAAGCAGCATATTTTCCCTGAGTGAGGCGAGCAGCCAATTTGTGACCAACATAGAAACTTTACTGGAAGGGAACACTGTGTTACTGTAGTCAGTGATGCAGTGCTGTTGAGTGCTGGTCACAGCACAATATCTGTCCTTTGGTAAGAAATTACTGTTTTGAACTTGAAATTCTTGGAGAAATGTGGATTTGCAAAGGAGCACTTAGGTAAGTGTGGTGGCTCCTCCAGCACTGGTTTTAGAGCAACTTTTCTGCACAACATCCCTTGATGAGCAGCCTGGTAATCACACTGAAATATTAAAGCAGAAGAAATGTGTTTATCCAAAGCTCAGACTCATGACACAACTAGTCATCAGTGGAAAATGAGTCAAAGGAGACAATCCAAACCATCTTTTATGTTAGAGCTTACACTACACACACTACACAAAAGAACCATTGAATTTAAAACAACACACCAGACAAGGTCAAATGAATCATCAGTAGTAATGCAGTTAGATGATACTGCCATTGTAAACCAGATGGGTGCAACTTGACAAACTTCACAAGATTACAGGGAGCATCTCCAATCATAATAATTGTGTAGCAAAAACTATTATGGTTTTCATCTTTAAATATCCCCATATACACAGGTTGTGTTGATTGTTTTTATGTTTTCCATCACAAGCAATGTCTACCAAACCACTTTTATGTGTAAGGAGTAGCATAGCCTCTGGTCAGTGCTGGATTAGTCCACTGAAAAATTTGTCTTGTGTAACTGTATTCGCGGTGACTTGGTTAAACCAAAATATATTAAAGAATATACACCATTTCAAAACAGGCCTCTCCTTCTCTCTGCATTGTTACCTATTTAAAATAGGTAACAATGCAGGGCCTGCCTTAAGGCCCAGATAAATTTGCAATTAATGAATATGGAGCCTTGGGAGCCCCCCAAGAGCCTGGGGCCCTGAGGCAGTTGCCCACTTTGCCTGATTGGTAATCCAGCCTTGCCTCTGGGGGCTAGGCTAGGCTCTTACTGGGATTTCACGACATGTGTATGGTAGAAAGAAATCCAAAGCACGTCACATGATAAACTCACATTTAAACCATCTAAATAGATTCACTAGCAGCATAAACAATGAGCCTTAAAATAACAACACAAAAACAAAAACACCTTTAATATTCAGCTGCAGGCAGCTGTCTAAGATTCATTCAGTTGTGAATGTGGAAATAAAGGAAATGTTTCTGTCCACTTATCTTGAAGTATTGTTTTATGGCCTAATAAAATTCTCCTACTTCTTGAGCTAAAACAAACTGGGCACTGGAACTAGGTGAAAAATGAACAATTACAAAACTGAAAAAAGGCTGTACAGCACAGTAATCTAACCCGGTATCCACATCCTCTCTGATATCTGCTTGTGACAAATAGTTCTGGCACAAAGTCTCCTTTCCTCTTTGCTTGTTTTAATTTAACTTGCTGACTGTTTATTGTATCATGTCTCTCGTCTTTTTTTTCAATCAAATCAAAAATATTCTTTTATAGGATTCAAACACAGGATGTTGTGGTTATATGGTATGGGCGTTAGCCAACTGAGCACTGACTTTACTGGATGTAACACAACCAGAATTTATGCACTGAAATAGAAACTCTGCAACAAAAAATACAGTAAAACATCATCCATCCATCCATCCATCCATCCATCCACCCACCTCCCACCCTCATTACTTAGACCTCCTTGGCACAGCATGTGTTGTTCTAATGTGTTGTACTAATTTGACGTCTCCTCTCAGTCAAGCTGTGGGGTCACTGCCATTCAATTATGTTCCTTTTTCAATTCAGAGAGTAAAAGATGTGCAGTGGATCCTTTAAAAGCTGGTAAACAGAAACACAATTAGCATTTATGGGTGTAAATAGCAAATCCTTCGCACAGCAGGCTAGCTTTCTACTTCAGTGATAACCATTTCTCAGTGCTCTGACTGCCTTACATTCATCAGCACAACTTGTGCTTCTGACTCAGCACAAGCTCACAATTAGAAGTACTGCAAATAATTTTAAAAAAACAAAGGCTGACTGACTGTCTGTAAGCTTCCTGTGTCTCATTTTGACTAGATTCTTTTTTTCTTCCCAGGGTACAAACCAAAATGACACATTGACTGGAAGGGGGACCACAAGCCACAGAGTTAATGGTCACAACAGCTTCAATCCACAGACATTCAAGCAACAGCAGCATAAGATTTATAACAGCCACTCTCAACTTGCTCATCAAGCGGTCATGTAATATTAGAGAAGACTTTAAGATGAATTACGAGATATTTAAAAAAAAACACATTTCACTGTCTCCTGTCTATTTTTACACTTTCGTACTTTCTGATTTCTTCATTTGTTTTCATAAAGTGCTGACTGACTCTCTGCTTTTAGGTTTGGATGAGTCTGCACCATTAGGCATTACATGTTTTAAAGGAATAGCTCAACATTTTTTGAAATACACTGATCTGTTTTCTGGTCTTAGTAGTTTTAGTTCTAGTTCTTCAAGAGCTATAAGAGATTATTGAAACCACTCTGATGTCTTCGCATGTACAGAGCTAGAGCCAGGAGATTTAGATTAACAGATATCTGCCCACCAACACCTCTAAAGTTCAGAAACCAGCCCAATGGATCTCATGTGTTTAATCCTTAAATAAACAGAAATGTGGCTGTAGCATCATATTTAACAGACAGATGTAAGACTCATGAGAGCGTGTGATGTTAGTACACAAAACAAATGTAAAGTAATTAACGTTTTATCCCCACTGAGTGTGTGTAGAAATGTATGTTTTCAAAGTTGTTTCTGAATTCAGGTTCGGTTGGACAATGACTCACTGCTGCACCATCAGGGACCAGGTTATAACAAAAACCCTTCCCTCCTTACATCACACAGGGAGCAACCCTGATTATATTTTTTAAAGACCCAGAGCATCCCTCAGATCTGCAGTCAGCACAAGCCAATACACAGCTTTTCAAATAGTTCCTCAAATGAAAGCTTGTCCCAGAGGAAGGCATTCCTCTGATCTGGTGATCTCGAACCGTTTAGCTATGATTTGAGCGGCCCTTTTCAGAGTCTCTCAGGCATCTCAACAGCTGATTCATAGTGGGTTGTGTTTGAGTTTTATTTGACTCCTGCCCTACGGGACGCTGGGATTGCGCAGGTTGGTTGCCATGGATGTAAGACAAACCTGTGCGGGATGAAAAAAGATCTCCCCTGAAGCCCCGCTCAGCAGGCTGCATATTTGTGCATTGTGTGGACGACATGCAGGAACCTCACAACCAGTGAATGAAAACATGCAGTCCTGAGAGACTTACTGACAGACCAGGGGCAGGAGGGGAGGTGAGGGGAGAAAGCGTTGTGCTGGAAAGCTCAAAGGCCGTCTGCTTGACAGTATGCCATCAACTTAGTCTTTATTCTTTTATTTCTTTTTTTCCACCCCAGTTGCCCAACTATCTTTTGGCTGTGAAATGACTTGAAAGGCAGCAGTCAGGTTCATTTCAGGGAGAGATATTGAAATGTTGTGGCACATTTCTCTGAAGAAAAGAGAAAAATGTAATGAACTATTACTGCAGGATGAGCTGTGCTTTGAAGCACTGCTCATAATTAACAGCTCCAGTGTTTGTTTTTAGTTATTTGCGTTACCCATTATGCTAAAAGTACTGAATGCTTTTTCTACATAAAGGATGTCCTTGAAGATTTTTTAACCGCAGCCCATTACAAGCACAAAAACACAAGCACCAAGTCCCCCATTTTATGGGTTCGTTTTATTTCTCGGTGTCTCCTGAGTGTTTCACACTGTTATCCATCTACATTCCTCTAATTTCTTCATTCCCCTCTCCCGTCAGATGCATCACATAAAGATGCCTAATTGAAGGCTTTGCACAAAACAAATGACCACATTAGCCTGCCCCCTTTTAACTCGTCCTTCTTCCTGTCTGTGGTTGTAATGCATTATACACTCTGCTTGTTCTCCGTTGTCTCTCAAATTACAGTGCGGGCTGCCAATCATTTAGAGACTAAATCTATGGAACTTGTTTTCCTGCACACTCACAACCCACCCACCTCCTAGGAGACAAATCTTTCCTGTCAATTTTCCTCCTCTCCTCCACAAAAGTGTTTATGGTGAGCCAGAACAGTAATAACAATAAGTGCTGGGGCTGTCAGCCGATGTAAAATTTTATTTCACTATCAAGGTGATCTGTAAAGTTGTTTACTCTTTTTCACTTCTCTTACAATCAGAAAACACACGGAACAAAACCCAGTCACAGAAGATGAATAACAAACAATTCACTCATATTAATTCAGCATAATTGAACACTCCCTGGATAGGAAAGATGGATTAAATGCTTGACTTGTGTTTCTTTTATGTCTGCACATGAGCAGTGAAACAGCTCTTTTTCCCCCCGCTCTGTTAAGATCTAAGAACCTGCCAGACATTTGTGTCCCTCTGTGGTTCCCATACATATGGTGTTTTCTCCATGTGACAAAAGCTCCTAAAACCTCCATGGCCAAACAGAACAATGCCACGTGGGTGGTTCCGTGTGTGTGTGTGTGTGTGTGTGTGTGTGTGTGTGTGTGTGTGTGTGTGTGTGTGTATGTGTGTGTGTGTGTGTGTGTGTGTGTGTGTGTAAACAGATATTTTAGGCTGTGAGTCAATAAGTCTGCATCAACATTTGAACAAGTATCAGCTTTCATCTGCACAGATTTACTTCAAAAGCAAGACAAACAAAATTAAACAGGTGCAGAGGAAGAGTTAAGATTGTAGTAAACAGTTTTTTCATGTGTAACTTGGCTGAAGTTATGATAAATAGAAATCACGCTTTAAAAAACTATGTCATATTGATTCTATATGTAATCTAACCAGTCACTTTCAGGAGAACATGAGTTTGGATTGAGCATATTGACAGTTAGTGGCAGTAATGTTGCAATGATCCAACACAGTCAGTGAAGAAGATGATTTTCAACTGTTTCCTGACATTTTGGAGACTAATTAATTATTCAATAAATCAAGAAAATAAATATATTAATAAATCATGAACATTATTCTTAGTTGCAGCCCTACTTTGGTCTGCAATTAACTAAACCACAAGAATAGCTTAAGAACATTACATAATGACTTAATAAATGTTATATTCAGGGCAGTTATACTGCTGCTGTGACTCCAATATGCAACTTTAATTGCTTAACTTCTGTTGCCACTTGTATTATGCAGTCTGGATGCTAGAAGCGGTCGCCAATGTTTGTTGACTGATGAGAGCCGATGTTGACAGGGAACTCTGTTTGGTTTGGCAGGAGCGTACACTGGCTGCCATTCCACAGATGAAACTATGTGAGCACGGCTCATTTTGTGAGTATTTTCAAACAGCTACCAGCCCCTTCCGCAGCCTTATTTGACTGCTGCCCTGTGTGGACAAACCCTCAGTCCCCAGACTGTTACGAGAACTTTAAGGGGCAGAAAGAAAACTACACCTTCAGAAATGTAAAGGAGTCTAAATGCATAAAGGATGACGATGTTCAATATTTTTCTTATTGTTCGAAATCCCTACTGACAAGTGTCATCTGTGTAGTCAAAGTGCTACTGAGCCACGGGGCTCAACTGTTAGCAAAAACTATTAAAAACACATTAGTGAGCCACACTGTTGTACTGGCTGCCATGTTCTCTCACTACAATGAATGTGGGCAGTGTAGTTTATTCTGAGTCAATCCTTCACAAAATACTCACTAGAGTACCAAATGTGTATTAATCCACAGCTGAAAATAGAGGGATTAAGTTTTATTTTGTTGATTTCGTTCTCTTCCATGATATTTCACGGCAAGAAAAATATAACAACCCCAGCACTTTAACAGCTTTCATAAGGCTAGCAATGTTTGCAACTTTGGTTTAAGTTAACAGGAGATGTCAGCAGAGATGTAACTTCAAAACCTGAGCAGACACATCAAACATCTGATGAGAAGAGGGCAATGCCCCTGCAAACCGCAACTCAAACACTGTGATCATGCGAAACTCTCCTATAAATCATTTGAGTTTAGGAGGAGGATAACAGCACGTCTTTAAACTGAGAGACATCGTTAAAGTGAATTGGCTTAATGATATGTCTGAGACTGTACATTCAAGTCATAAGCTCTGTGTTTGTTGCCCACCCTTTTCAGCCGTCATATGACAGCTATCAGCTGAAGTGGGAGAAACATGCTTCTCTGGGCAGGGACAGCGCACAGACTGAGGCAAGTTGTTGCCTGCCAGTCAACTGTTGGAGGATGGAGAGGAATGGAAAACATTGAGAGACAGAGGTGACGTGGGTGCTACTCCAGAAATCTAAATATGAGGGTTTTATTTTGTCATCAGGATCCAGTGTAGCAGGGCACCTTGCACAGGAAGGGAAGGTATTAGTAAAAGGCCCCAGTACACATCTCTGACAGACATTTACCCCTACACATGGCCTCCTGAGTCTCCTACAGGAACAGCCAACCTATCTAATCTCATGATCAGACTGCAGAGGTAGATCTGGAAGGAGGACAGACCCTACTCTGTTCACTCTGAAGTGGAGCCTCACTGCACACACACACACACACACACACTGACTCATGGACTGTTTTTATAGCACCCACACAAACCCCAACTCCTCAACATATACTCAGAAGTACACACAAACATCTACACGCATACAATTATCCACATAAACATTAGTGCTCTGATCTCAGCATTACAGCACACGTTTATGAAGTTTAACCCTTGCAACAGTGATGCCTGAACACACGAGCTGGTTAACTCTTACCTTGAAAAGCAGCCACGTTGCGTGAGATGAGAAACTTCAGGCTGGTGCTGGACATTTGGATAAGGTTCTGGATGTCTCTCCGGGCTGCCACCTGGTACTTCTCCTCCATCTTTTTGGTGCAGCAGGTCAGGTTCTTGGACATGCACACCTGAAGGTCGGAACCTAAAAGGCATTGGGAATAAATGTAATGATCTTAAAAATTTTAAGATATCATGGACAGAGGCGACAAAACTTAGAAGCAGGGTGGCTCAGTGCTTCCCTTACAATAAGAAAGATTGTTTCCACCTTTTGTCGTTTCTGTGTGAGATTTGACAGCCATAGTTTGTTCCTGTCATGTATTACTGTGACAATTGTTTCTCTGAAGAATAAAAACCCGGCAATGTTTGAAAAACCCCGGGGGTCATTTAATAACACTTACTCTGTTCTGAATCTCCAGAATCTTCAAAGACTATTCTAGCCATCTGGATGAAAAAATATTGCGTCCGCTCCGACCTGTTTCTCAAGTTGCGACTGTCGTTCTTAATCCAGTTTGTGGGAAATTACATCTGTCTTTGCTCTTTTTGTTATATACAAGAAAAATATTTTGTTATTGTTAGAAAACACAAAATAATATGAAGTCACATCAGCAAGTCAAATAGAACTGATAATGTGACTCAGCACGTATAAATTAAGCAAAGACATATGTTGTTTATGGCTGCCATCTTTGTTTGGATTAGGAAACAGATTTAAAGCTGCAACAAATAATTGTTATCAATCAGTTCATCTTAATCACCATTAATCATTTGGGCAATGTTGGGTTTCTGGGTTTTCCGAACACACGCTAGGTATTTATTTTTCAGAGGAACTAATGCTTGCCTCTGTGACTACATGAGAAGCATAAACTGGGGCATGCTCTCTTTTGGTGCTCCACTTTACACATTTCAAAGACAAGTCAGGTGGATTTGACACCTTAAACTGCCCAAAGGTATGAATAACTGAGTGTGTCTAACTATCTTGAGTATTATCTGTATAGTAGACTGTCTGGCAACCGTCCAAAATGACAAGCAGCTTTTCTTCCTTTAGCAGTAATCACCAGCAGGAGACCAGGACTAGGAGCCTGCAACCATGCTGGCAGCACTGTGAGGCTACACCTAAGCACAGTGGTGCTTTGAGCTAAATGTTAACATTAACACGCTAACATGACAGCACCACCATGTAGGTGTTAAGCCTATATAATCTGTACCATGCTGACTATCTTAGTTTATCGTATTAGCTTGCTAACCTTTGCTGATTAGCACTTAACACAAAGTACAGCTGAGGCTGATGATAAGATCATTAGATCTGTAAGTATATGGTCATATACCTACCTATATGGTCAAAATTAAGTATTAGACAAAGTTGATGGTGTTAGGTGTGAAGTTGTAACAACTCATCCTGTGGGGAACATGAGTGTCTCAACCAAATTTAGTCAAACTGTCCAATAGTTGCTGAGACATTTCAGTAAATGTTTCAGCCTGTTAGTGGTGCTATAGGAAAAGTGAGGGGATCATTAAAGTCAGTGGGCTTTATCCTCTGGGAACCATGAATGTCTATGCAAAATTTCATTACAATCTATGTTGAAATATTCCAGTCTGGTCCAAAATGGTGAACCAAACAATATTTGACATCCTTTTAAAAAGTATTAGGTCATATCAAAAGCCCATTTGTGTGAAACATCAAGTTATTTCAAAGCCATAATAGTGGTAGACCCTAAACATCAGATAAAAATCCACACAATACTTTTGTTTTTCTAGCAGTACACAAGTAAAAAAAATGCTTTAGTGGAGCAAGAAACCCAAAACTTCTAGATCCTGGGAGGAGATCTGAGTCAAGGCGCTATCGCCTCACAAAGTGATGTCTCAGATTTTCCACTACGAACAAATGTAAGCAATCTGCGCGCATACGGGGCAATCAAAACATCTTAAAAGCTACCTAAAACTCTGCAAAAGCCTCTCTGACATGCCTAGGCAGAGCGTGCAGAGCTGTTGCCAGAGACGCTATCAGCTCCCTACGAGGTTCAAGAGTGAGGAGGGAGCAGAGCAGGCGATGGCACACGTGGAGGAATTCAAACTCTTCCAGATAAGACAACATGAAAGCACCCTGGGCCTCGCTTTTCTAACCTAAACGCTTTCCAGAGCTATTTCCAATTCCAACACCACAGACAACAGGTTTTTTTTTCTGGCCGAAGTGACAGACTTCTGACTTGCTGTATCCTGACCTAAACTGAAGGCTGTTTGGCACTTCTTATCAGGCAGGCAGCGTCAAACATGGAAACAGCTCTCCGTCTCGGATTCCTGGAATTTCTGGAGGTTATTTTTCACAGGCCCACACTCAATTATAGATAACTTCTAAAATCATGCTCAAGTATTGACTCTACCTTGTGCCATCTCCCATTACACTATCTGATGTAGTTCAGCAAATTAATCTGAATCCATCAAGGAAATGATTTTCATCTTTCCAGAGTCAAGATGAATTTGGACCTTTTTAGCTGCTGCCAGAGAGGTCAGAGGAGGTGCAGCTTTGAAACAGTAGCATGTGTTTTTACAGGGTCAGTAGCTAAGAATCAGGAGCTTATCATCGCTTAAACTGCATGAGGCTCCCACAGCACACAATTTATCTCGGAAAAAGTAGTTTCCAGTCTGCAGTTCTGTAAAGAAACAGCACAGAGGTTTGAAACTGCACAGGCTCATTTAAGGGGCAGGAATGGTGATGGCATTATAAGGGTTATTTAGAGGTTTAGGAGGCATTTGAGGGTTTTCTGTCAATTGGATCTGTTTCCTCACAGCAGCAGAGGAAAGGAGTGATGAAGTTTATAGGGAGCAGTTTGTGGCAGGATGGTAGTCAACACCATTAAGATTTACTTTTCCAAAAAAGAGCATGGAGAGCAGCAGCAGCAGCAAGTTGTCCACTCAATTACAGCCCACATGAAATATCCACACCCATAATTCCCCCACATGTCTTGTACAGTGGAATTACATTATGGGTGGTGTTCAGAAAGTTAGGTGAAGCCTAGTTTACCAAACTTTATACAAAATAATTCCTGTTTAACCCAGCAAGCCACATTAGGCAGCCCAAGGAGCAAGAGTTTGGTTTCTTTTTTTCGTCACGACCAACAAGTAATCTCAGCAGCTTTATTTCCTAGTTTAACATGATTAAAAATAGCACATTTTTATATTATTCCATGCACTACTGTTAATACACTGAAATAAACAATAAGTGATATTACTTTTATTGACTGTAGACTTGTACAAACACTAGGAAAATCTATCCACACATATTCCTTTTGCAAGTGCTTTAAAATGGGTTGCAAATCACAATATTTTATATATTTCAACATATATTATGAACCAAAACTTATTGTTGAGCATGAACTAGTGTAGATGTCCCAAGGTTATGTCTTACTTTTTATTCTTGCAGTAATTTAGGACACATAAAGCACTTCATCTAAATATCTTAATTTAAAAGTTACACAGAAAGATGCAATTTAAACAGCTCTAAGCTCTCCAGTTCTGCTGTCTATATTATTATCACAACTGCACACACGCCTCTAAAATGTGCTTTAAAAGGTGTGTTTTGTAACTACAAACTTAAGATGACAGAAAATGACAGGTTGAAAGCTACAGTGCACTTAAAATGAGCTCCACAGGAAGGTAGAATAATGTGTCGAGTAACTTCTCAAGCATATTTCAGTCAGTGGTTGACATGTTGATTTAAATAAAGAAAATCAAAAAAGGAAGAAGAAATGTGACATAATTTGTGTTACTGGCTGATTCATGAGAATATTACTGCAGGACTACTAAAAAACACAAGACAGTTACACACAGTGCTGCTCAGTCTACAGGATAAACTCCAACATACCTGGTCTGGGACTTACAGGCAATAATTGGCTGGGTCCAATTTGCCTGAGTTGGAAAACTTTGCGCACTTCGTCGCATTTGTTTGGGCTTCCAAAGCCTGATCCACAGCAACACACCAGGAGGAAAATGCAGTTCGTCCACAGGGCACCCATTTTAATCAAACGCCGGGGTACTTCTCCCAAACAAGAGGCAGCCTGTTTGTAAGTTACTTCTAAACCTTTAGTAGTCCAGGTCTCAGGTGAGTCTCGTCCACATTCCAGGTTTCAGGATTCAGCGTCGACCATGTGGCGTTTGTGTTTCTGTCGAGGAAACGCCGCAGATGATCATGAACACCCGGACACTGAGAGAAAGTTGCTGCGGTGCGTCTCGTTTGAAAACGGCATGTTGTCCAACTTGGTTGGACCGACGGCAGAGGCGGTACCGTAACGTTACCTGCACTCCGCGGCTGCATGTGCAGCTGAACTGCAGCCAGACAGCGCCATCTAGTGGACAGCTCTAAACTTCAATCTAAGACTTTTTGATTTATTTTTTATGGCAGTTACATACTATGTAGGCTGAATAAATCCCCAAAACGGAAATTATGTCAAAATTGGCTCACGGGTTAGCACCGTGGATTTTAGGGGATTTATTCCCGAGATGATTCATAAAGACATTAACGATGTGGGGTTTTTTTTATCGTCTTTTATGCAAATGTCAGCAAAGTATCTTAAGTGACATCTGACTACCTACATGACTTGAAAACGATTTTTTATTTTCAATTAATTAATTTTTTATGCAAATGTAAAGATACCAAATTACATTCTTTATTGAACAACTGCTGCCATTAGTAAAGGCTATTTTAACTGAAATAAGAGGTGATGCTCACGTGTCATTTAATTTTTCAGAAAGTTACGGATGTGTTGTTTCCACGTGCTGGTCTTTAATATATAATCCATGTGTTTTCTCTATGAAGTCTTCATTAAATCAACCAACTTTAACAAATGTTTGCACTTCAAATTAATGTGAGCTTGGTTCATCTTTATAAACCTTATTTATACAATTCCGCTTATTGATTTCTAACCATAACAAATGCAAACCAAACTACAGATTTCACGTGCTATAAATGCGCATAACATAATGCGTCATTGCGTTTTTGTGGCTTGAAAGTTTTAATTTTCCTGAATTAGGACTCTCGCGTGATTTAACTGCGGTCACTCAGAGCCCTGATCTAAAATGTCTGTCTGTGGAATCACTGCAGCTTGCAACACTGCTGCTGCAAACTCCATACTGATGTTACAAGATTAGAACGTGGAGCATGTAAATCGTTAGGTGACATGATTCATTTCATTTAATGGCAAAAGTGGAAAATGTGATACCACCTTTGATTGAAGAGAGGGTTATTGACCATGTCTGAGTAAACCATGTTGTTCAGTTTTGAACTTTTCCCCAGTTTCTTACAAGATGACGTTACAAAGGGAAAAACAATTTAAATCCTATTAAAAGTTTCCACTTAAAACTCAACCTTGAGAAAAACTACAGCCCAAAATATGTAGAGTGTCAAAACACCTGTATTTCTAATTTTCAGTTCATTGTGAGATTTACAAAATAAAGCATTCACAGAAAAAAAAGGTAAGAAATTTAATATTTTAGCAGCAACATTACAGTTCATTTTCAAACATACATTTTATACAGCCCAAACATTACAGGACATGTAATTGAGCACAGCAGTTCCTCTAAATATTCGGGTCAGGATCCAGGTCAGCTCCATCTCCTCGTTCCTACACAGGCCGGGACAAGTGCAATACCTCCAGGTACACAGCATTGCTACTAATCCCCACCTGCACAGGAAGGGATATCTCCACATATCCAAAACACGGTATACATCAAAGTATGTGCAAATACCCACCATATATGCAGGAAAAAAAATCTATATTGATGAAAGGCAATCTCACTTGGCAGAGCATAGTCCATCAGCGCAGTCAGTTTTGCATGGATTTGCACAGCAAACATCAGTTAAAGCTGAATGCAAACCAGCAAAACTGACCGAGTGATGATTAACAGATGAGCCTTAAATGACTATAGACATCAGATCTTAAGAGAAGATGCAGTTAGAAGTACTTCAAGTGCTTACATTGCAGTAGATGGGAGAAAAACACTACCTGCACTATAAGCACTTTAGTACTGCTGAAACTGAGGTCAGAGGATGACAAGTGGCAATTACTCCTGGTTCCTAAACAGCATTACAAGGTGTATCAGGCAATCAGATTGTGTTTGATGTGACACCCCCAAAACCAAAAATCTAAAACAGGTGGAGAGCAAGCAGGCCACCATCAGTTTTGCATAGATTTGCACAACTCATCTATTCTTGTAGTGCAACTATGCAAAACTAGCAGAGAACTGCGAGATATTTGAGCCCAATTAGGAATTAAAAATGGTCTGGTGGCGCATATCACAGCCCCTTATGCCAGAAGGAGCACTTAGGGCAGTAGGTGCTAGTCTATTTCACTATCTGCACTAGATGCACCTTAGCACAAAGACAGTTCTTCAAATGACATGTAACATCAGAGAATCTGCACATCAGTGTCAGGGTATTGCTGTAAGTGCCTCCACTGCAGTAGGTATTACATAGTACTACCTGCACTGTAAGCACTTTGACAATACACAGACTGATTACAGCATCACTGCCCTGCAGCACCACAGGAAAGATGGTCACACTGCTCCGCGTTTAGGGTCCTGCACTTCATGGTGGATCTGAAAATACAAAAACAAACACATAGGATGGCTTATTACACACAAGAAATAGGACTTTTTGGCGTTGCAACAAGTTACATACGCAGGTAGATTTGTGTGCACGTGTACTTAGGCAAATGTACTCTAGAAACATGGACTCTGCGTGTTCCAGCACAAGGACTGTGCACTGGTTGATCGATAATTACAGCAGATTGTCGCTGTGGTACAAGATGTTATGATTTATTGCAGCAGCACGAGGTCAGTGAAAACATGAATGAGCAGCGCAGCCTGCGGCCCGCGTCCCTGCGACACGGGAGCGCCTGCGCGGGGCACGGTGTTGTTTCACCCCTCCCCCACCCGTCTTTAACATGGCGCCTCGAAGTGCGCCAACCTTAGCCTAAATCACTTTAAAACCAACCACGTTAAATGCAAACGTAGCGCTGCACACTAAAAAGTTCTACCTGCGTGTGGTTTATTCAAAAAAGGAAACACCGTGAGGTGCGGTTTCGGGGCTTTTAGAAAACAAGGCTGCCGTGTCCATGCAGGAGCGGAGGCTAGCAGCAGCAGCACACAGCAGCAGTCGTGCTGCTGCTGCTAGCCTGGTGAAAACATGGCAAACCGTGTTAACGTTACTCCAGTTTACCCCCCTAAAATCTATCACGGGAGGTGGCACAGGAGCAGCCAGGCTGTTACCAATGAAACAGCTGGCTCATTTTCGTGCCTGGTTCTGTGGGTTTTTAATAAAATAAGAGTTGGGGTTTGACGACACCGATTAGCAGCTAGCCCAACAACAAACGTGCACACGTTTGAAAATACACCAACGGTGCATCTGTCCCGCTGGATTGCCCACATTTACCTGCTCTTATCTTTAACTTACGGTGTTGCCCTCATTTATAATGTGATGTTTGTGCTTGCCCCGTAAAACTACTGTGTTAAGTTCGTGCGGCTAGGCTAAGCTAGCTAAGCTAAATCGCGCGGCCTAAAACTGCCCCATGTGCTGCTGCTTTGTTCTGGGGGGCACTTTAACTCACACACCACTGCACTCGAGTCTGAGCAGCGAATTCACCAGATTTACAAACTTACTTTACAAATATCGCACTAGAGTGTTTATTTAAACTCGGGTATTGTGGTAAAGAGGCCGGATTATTTTTTAACTAGTCGCTAAAGCGCAGCAGAGAAAGCTCCGGACAAGCTTTTCAAATCTCCCTCATTCCCTCAATGGTGGAGCTGAGGGGGCTGCCATGCGCCTCACGTTACACTGTTTTCATCGCCAACATCTCATTTATGTCTTACAGTTTGGATATCCCCCCGCTAGCGTGATATCGAGAGGCGTAAAAACAAGCGTAAAACACACCGCTAAGGATTTCATTCACCAAAACAGAGATTAGAAAATAACCCGAAACCCGACTTCCTTGCCGATAAACATGCGCTCGGCAGACACTCACCAGCCGAAATCCACCATCTTCGCTCACTTGCTTGGGCTGCCGTGTAGTCTCTCACCGACAAAAAGAAGGGGAATAAATGCATAACTATCCCGAAAACTTTTCTACCGGCGGACGAAAACGAAATACAAAGTGAAATCCGAGCCGATCGTGAGTGAATTTATAACCCAGTAACGCTGGTTAAAAATGATTGCGGGGTTGGGAAAGTGGCGCGAAGGCGACCAGTTGGTAACCATGTGGGTGAATGAAGGGCGGCTCCCACTGAACGTAAATATCTAGCTACAACCCCCAACTCTCCACATTAGCATACATAAACTACGGTACTTCCGACACAGCTCCAACCACCCTCTCCCAAGGAAGGAGAGGGAGACAGACAGGGACCACTACTGTTTTTTTTTTGTTTGTTTTTTTCCTCCCTTTCGTATAAAAAATTGTATGCATGCGTACCGGGGAGCAGCCTGCTTAGTCATATTATGTTGCATTTAAGTTTTGCATTAAACTGAAAAGATTAATAATCACAAATAAACCGTTAGAGCAGGTTTTAATCTGTAATCAAAAATAATCCAATAACTTCTCTCAACATTTGTGTGCTCGTTTAAATGCAAATATAAAACGACTAATTAACCTGTTGCTGCTCCACAGCACTTTAAAACCATGTATAAAATTAATGTAAAAATAAAAATCGACCTGTAGCTCACTAAATGTGTGTACGTTTGTTTAATTTTTGTCGGTTTCCGTACAGGGAGACAAAAGAAAACATTTTTATATGCTCTTATTTCGAAGTGAAATAAGTTTTATAAATTAATTTATGCCACCTTTAAAGATGCAGCGACAAAACGATTGGTCAGTTATTCTCATTTGTATAGCCTGGGTTTCCTGTAGAGGAAATGAACAAGTATGTGCAACACATAAACTAATATAACCAAGACATAGATATAAAACTGCAAATAAATAACATCAGTGAATTCATTAAGCACCCATCATAAACCCAGAGTCTGTGGGTTGTGAACAGTAAAATAAAGCTTTATCAAAAGTATGTTTCAGAGATAATATTTTCTTTTCTTAAGTCTTTGAAAAAAAAAGGCTAAAGTGTTGAATGAAACTTTATTCTGGTAATTAATTCATAAGAGGTGAGTGATTAAACTTGATTCACTAAATTAAACTTTAGGAAAAAAAAAAGTTTTATTTTAAAATGATTTATCGAGATACAATGATGAGTGCTGGAGGTGGAATCTAAGTCTTAGTTTTGAGTAACGCTTCAAAAAAATCCACAGATGTTGTTTATACAGTTTTACAAAAACAAGCTTCAACAACTGAATGAAAACAACATTTGTTACTGAAATATATACATTTGATAATAAATAAGGACACAATATGTGAAACAGATGAAGAAGTTTTGAGAATTAATTTAAAGAATTGTTTTCAGGTAGTAAAGTCATTTTTTAACATTACTCTGTTAGTAATATTTCTGAATTTTGCCTTCAGAATATTTTACACACCAATAGCCCAAATGATGTAAAACTACAGATAATTGGTTTCTTCCATGTAATTGAAACTTGTTTAGGATGGCTAAATGTTAAGTATCATGACTGTTTATCTGTGATTTGAGTTCCTCTCTGAAATAAACCAAAATATTTGTAGCGTTTCATGCTCACAGAGAGCTCGCAGTAATTGTGCTCATGCCTTGGTTTTGCTTTCTTCTCAGATTTAAAACAAAACGTCTGGATGTTGTGGAGACTTTATGAGCAAAGACATGAGCCAACAAACCACAACAGAGGAGCATTGGAGTACTGCAACAAATTCGAGGCCCTCAGACAGGATGTAGGGCCCAGACTCAATACTCCACGCTTTTTCTGCATCTAGTTAGAAGTAAAATCTCAGTAGATCCATTTGAATGTGTGAAATTAAACAAATTGTTCAAATACTTCAGGATGAAATACAAAGTATACAAAACATGGCATCAGATGTTTGCTGAACTCTGCAAAATAGACCTCCCTGCATTTATAAAAATTACAATAATTTCTACACAGTGGAAATTTGTGCACTGTTTTGAATGAAGGCTCCCAAACCTCACTGTTTTGTTTTTTCTGCTATGTTTACAATGGTTTGCACTGAGAAGGAGTTACAGTCATTTATTACCAGACAAAATCTCTGGTCACCTTCTTTAAATTTAAGATGAACATTACCTATATCTGAAATGCGTTGCCTCACTCACCTTTATTTCTGCACCATTTTCAGTTAAAAATAGAATAAAGCCACTACTGGTGGAGAGTAACTGCAAAAATTTACTCAAGTACTGTACTAAAGTGTAGTTTTGAGGTACTTGTGCTTCCATTTTATACCACTCCATGTTTCTACTTCACTACATTTCAGAGGGAAATATTTTTACTTTTCACCCCACTGCATTTATCTGACTGCTATAATTACTAATTACTTTTCAAATTAAGATTTTACTTAAAAACACACACACACACACATAAGAAGCTTATAAAATGTGACTCACAGCTCCCTATACAGAAAAAAACGTGACTGGGGCCTTTTAGGTGTTTCTAAGAGAGATTTTACCCCTTTGAACTTCTCACACAGTTTCATCTAAATAATTGCTCTAGGCTTGAGGAGGTAAAATTATCCAGTATTTTCATTTTTTACGTTGTTGTATTAAGGTTTAGAGAAGGTCTTCCACCACTGAAAGATACTGTGTGAGTTTCCACTGCAGCTTTAAGAGCAAGTGAAAAAATATATATATATTTTTAATAATGATATTTTTGTTTGCAACACAGACATGTAAATACAGTGAAATAAATGATAAAACAAATGTTTTTGTCAAAAACACCCCATGCATTTGCATTGGAGTTTAATGATAAAGAGACGAGAGACGATCCCCTCAACCTTGAAGGTTTCCAAATCATTTCCACCTTTCGCCTGTTAAACCAGGTGGTTTAGAGTATAATCAAGGTTTGATGAAATGCAGTGAAGGTTTTTTTTTCTTTTATCATCTGTTGAAATGTGTTGAACTGTCACAAACATGTGAGTGTGATACAGTATAGTAGCTGGCCAGCAGAGGGAACTAGCAAACTAAATACTGTATAATAATAACATGATGGGTTTTTTTTTTTTAACTGTATGAAGCAACACTAACCACAACTTCCCCATCACTGGAGTTTCTGTAGTGTGTGTGGGTTTTTTTTAAAAAGTCATCTTTATGCAACCCACTGAGAAAAGATGGAGGAATTGATGCAAAGCAGCTAATCAATAGGTCTAATGTTTCAGCTTGTTTCCTGTGAAGCCTCAATGTGATACACGCTGGTGCTTCTGTAAACTCAGAGAGACACTGCAAGATTATTTTACCAGTGCTCAGTGTTCGATCTGAGCTGTAGTTCACTCTCTAACTGTCCAGAAAACTAGAAAACTTCTCAACCTAAAACCTGAATATCTATTCTTCTCCACTTCTCAGGGCACACTGTGGGAGTGGGAGCGCTCAGTCATGACCCCCAACCCCCCACACAAAGCCAGTGGTGGGCCTAGTTCCTCTGCATATGGAAGTGAGGTGGGGGGTGGGTGGACACAGGGAGGTTGTAGACTTCACATTGTCCCACAGGGTCAGATAAAAGCTTATGCCTCTCCTTATTAGACACCCCACCTCCCCCACCCCCTTCCTCTTTAAGCTCTAAGCTCCCTGCACAAATGATAGTTAAGATTTATCAGAGCAGTTATCAGTTACAAAAGCGTTTTAAGACACTTTAATATGATGGTTCATATTATTTGTGAAAAAAAGATAAAGGAAAAACCATAAAGTGTAAGATGATTTTGTTATTTCTGCACTGTAAAACCGAGCAGAGAAACGACTTCCCAGGTGAAATGCAGAACTTAAAACAACATGCTGGTAGCACTTATGATATTCAAGCCTGTACCTGAGATCCAAAACATCCCCTCTGATGTAGCAAACACTTCTGCCCCTTTTTCTCTAAAATGGCTTACCGTGTCCAAGCTCCTCCCACGATAGGGGCCATGAGCCTGGGGGTCTCTGTTTTGTTCTCCCTATAGAAGCCCGGCCAGCATTGTCTCCGCGTGACCCCGGGGTCAACTGAACTCACCTCGTCGACCACGGCCCATTCAACTGTGAAGCTTCACATAGGACAAAAAAACATCTCACAAGAGCAGGGATCACTTCAAGCAAGGGGGTGGAAAGACACATGCACATGCACACAGACAACGAACACACTCTGCACTGCTTCAGAGTCATAGGCAAATTTGTGTTATATTGTTTTTTCACAATGTAGAAAGACACCAGGGCCATGTACAAGATCTAAATTTGAATTTCAATGAATCAAATGCAGATTGGTTTATAAGACTATATAGTTCATTGAATAGTCAGGAGAGTATGTTTCCCTATTGAAAACAGTAAGAGTGGTTTAGATTGGCTAAGACACGTCGAGTCTATTAAAGAAGTCAATTATAGAAAGGAGTAATGAAGTTATCTTTGGCACATTTCCTATTAACTCTCCCTCAGATATTTTAAATACATCTCTTGCCAGAGGGGAAATTGCATTTTGCTGCAGGATAAGAATGAGGCCGTCCACGCCTGTCATCTGCAGCTCTTTATATCAGGCTACAGCCAAAAAGAAAAGTGGTACACGGTGGAGAATATACCTAATTCACACAAAAGTTTTACTGCAAATTTTGTCAAACCATTTTATATATAAAAAAAGGTCAGCTTACTTATATTTTCTGTAAAGAAGCCGTTTCCCTGTTTGATGCACAGAGCACATGTCCTGAAGATCCCCCAGTGTGGCTCCTCGTATTCAGAGGCAACAGTGTCCCTGGTGGAGAGGAAGCTCATGGAAGCTGACAGGTTGAAAATGTGCTGCATGATGTGGCTGAAGGAGCATGAAACATGTTCACCCATGGATGCTGCGTACAGCGCCACAGGAGAGACCGCGAGACAATTAAACGCTTCTAATGTGTTTTTGTGTTAAAACAATATTTTCTTTTACCATTACAGATAATGTGAGGGCAGAGTACTGCAAAGATGACGCAGCAGCTGCAAGTGAAGTTCAGGGAAAATTGTGAGAAATAACAAAAGCCTCCTTTTTTAACTTCACAGTATGTGCAAGATTATTATTATGACAGCAAAGACTCCTATTTGGAGAGAAGTTACAAAATATTCCAGCTGCAGCTAGGGATATATCAAACTGTATTTTGCATGATGTCATTTCTTTTGTCTATTCAACCTAATAAGACAGGGTAAAAAATTCATCACGGTGCTGTTAACTGCAGAATGACAGTCACTATCCCAGGAGCACCATTAGAAGTGTAATGAAGAGACATGCTCCCGTGGGCAGTGCCTAATTTTATGCCTTCAACCTCCAAAAATCATTCAGACAATTTTTTTTAGTTTTAAAATGGCTCCATATCAACTGCAGCTGAAACGTGCACCAGTGGAAATGGCTTAAAGTCCTGTGATTTCTGAGTAGGACCTTGATGGTCTTAACAACAGCCACATGCAAATAGTGGTGTTGAAACTTATTGTTGCTTGAAGTCATCATGCACTGCCTGTGTGCATGATGACATGTGCTGCTTAGTAATTTTGTACCCATGAGGAACACTGAGGAAACTCGCTGTGATTTATCAGCATTTATTCTGACTCAAACTTTCATTTCTCCATTATATTCATTTTCTGCCTGTGTGTGACCGACACTTTTACTTTTTAACCTCATTGGTTTGGGGAAGTTGGGAGAGAGAGAACATAGACACTGAAGATGAAACTACTCACATGTTGACCAATTTTTAAAAAAAGTTAAACAAGTAACAGAAACTTTCCTGTGTTGAGAAATTAAAATTTCAAGAGGGTTTTTGTAGCCCAGAGCTCTGGCTTTAGTGCAGTATATTAATTTTAAAAAATGATTATTCATGTTTAAATTGATGTTGACACTAAATAAAACCAAATAACGGAAGCTGAATTCATCAGAAAGCTTGAGTGTGGAATCCCTTGAAACTGTTTTACTTCAAATACAAGCCACAAAATCAAAAATGATTTTCATTTCACTGAACAGCTTTCAGACAAAGTTTATGAATTGGAAAGTGGCCTCAGACTTTTGGACCCCCACAGTAGATTTAAGTGCTCCCAAATTCAGTGTGTTGAAGTGCAATATCAATCTTTTTTTCCCCCCAATTTATGAAAAAATGAAATATAATACAAATTCACTATACACCAGAAGCTGCCACATTCAGTGGCAGAGACAGAGAGAAACAACTGATTTCTCTGTAAAATAGAAATGAAACAAACGGGTGTTTGCTGCGCACATCTGGAAATATCTCACAAAACAAACTGAACATGACTACTGAAAGATATTTATGACACATCAGTTTCCTCTCTGATTGTCTCTTCACTAAGAAAACAAAGTGGTTCAACAGTTTTTTGTGCACTTGGTGCAGTGTGGCCTGAACAAGAGTAGGACTGATGCTTGTCTGTCTGTCTGTCTGTCAGTGCAACACAGCTCCCAGTTAGACTCCACATTTCTTCACACGCTACAAACTTCACAGCTGTAACCATGGGAGCATTGTGTAACAGACTGCAGCCTGAGCGTGTCCACAACGGCTGGAATTTATGATTATCAACATATTAGCAAAAGACTGGCGTTAGAGCAGCAAACATTAGACTTTGTAGTAGATGTTGGTGGGACTCTGGGGCGTTATCTCCTGCACTATGTACACAGGGGGCCCATAATCGGTGCTCACACGCTCATAGTGACGGCAGACCATGCTGTCAGAAGCCCGCAGAGGAAAGACAACATCACTGCGGTCTGAGCCCATGTTGTCGCTGCTGATGCTGTCCCGCTTTGGCACGGCCAAAGTGTTGAGGGACACAGAGGCAGACTGCTGGTTCTCCGGGACACAGTGGCGGTGATGGTACCTCCAGAGCAGGACCAGCAGGACAACAATGACCAGAAGGAGGATCACACAGCCGGAGAAAACCCAGACAAACGGCCCCGGCTTAGAGCCACCACCACTGGGGTTTGTTTGTCCTGTTTCTGAGCCTGCGTCTGTCATCAGAAACAGAGAAACTGAGATGAAATGAGTAAATCAGGACATGCAACAGAGGAGATTTAAAAAACAGTTTCACTCAGTTTATGCCCTGGTACAGCCCGATCATTATGTGTTAACATGAAAACCCCCGTCAAAGCTGGACACTGGAGAATACTGTCTAATCTTTAGTGTCACACTGGAAAACAGCCTGGTGCCTTCCTCTGACAGTGAATGGGCCAGTGAGTTATGATCACCGAGGGTTTGTAAATAAGTTAGGATATGGAGGAGGTCATAAATCCAAAAAATAAAGATTTCTTGACCCTTAGTATGTCAGTGTGGGTACAATTTCTAATTCCTTTCTAAATGTTTCTGTTTGTAGATTCACACAACACCTTAAATGTAACAGGAAGGTCAAAATATTTCACCTCCTGCAACATAACAGCAACATCTCCAAGCCTCCAAGAAATTCAGATATATCCCTCTTTAAAGGCTAGCACTAGTGTTTTTGCATCTTTGTGCCCATTTACCTCAAATTAAACTTTAAATCACTGATAGGGATTTTCCAAAACATATTTTAAAAGATTTTTAATGTATTATTCCTCAATTCCACAATTGCTAAAAATTACACAGCCCTTTCTAAAATAAAAAATAGAGTAAAAAAAACAAAACCAAATGTATAGAGTATAAATTTGGCTGAGTAACACATTGGTTTTGATTTTTTCCATGGAATACATCAACAGCAAAAACATATAGTATATTAGATAATCAACAGCTTTATCCTTAATAAATATGCTTTATAGTTAACAGGTTAAAAAAAATATAATAATGGTCCCTGAACTGTAAAGTCATGTGTGTCAAAATACCAAAGATAAACCTGTATGTATTCTCCAATAATAAAATATATTTGATGTTTCTTTTACCAGTTTTGCTTTTTGTATCGTTTTCTTCCGCAGAGGTGGCCTTGGCCTTGGATTTTGGTCGTGTGGGCGGGAATCTGGTGGGAGACTCCTGGAGTGTTGAAGGTGGATCTGAAGAGCCTGGATCATAAAGCAGGACATAAATAAAATCACAGCATATGGCTAATAGGTCCACACCTCACATCTCCTTGTCATTCCTGTGTAGGTGGGGTTATGTCACGACAAAAAATGTTCCTGTTAAAACTATAATGATGTTTGTTGAAGTATTAATGTTTTCTGTTAGTCAGTCAGAATGAAAATCAAAGAAAAGCTTCTTTCTCTCTGGACTGATTATTTTCAGTCATTCGGGTACAACGCATCACAAGAGATGTGGGGAAACCATTTTCTAACCTATGAACCACAAAAAGTTGTGTTTTAAGTCACAACTGGAACTCTCAGTTTTTCTTGAATGGAAAAACTACCAGTAACGCTCTCACTCTCTACACCTACACGTGTTCAAAACATAACATAATACAAAAAGGCACACTTTTCCTTGGGGTATTTCCAAAAGAACTTTGGAAACTGTAGGAAATCAAATATAAATTTTTACGGTTGTATAATGTATAATATAAAACATTTCCAATCTAAACTCCTCATATTGTTGGATGTTAATAACAATTCAAGGCACAAACAATTTCACAGAACAAAGCAAAATAAAAAAGTAAATAGATCTGTGAATCAAAGCCTTTGTTTTTTTCCTTCCTCTCTACTCCATTAATCATCTCACGACTCCTCAGATTTATCTTGTGACCCCTTAAAGGGGCCCAAGCCCTAAATTGGGAACCACTGGACTAAACTAGTTAACTGTATATGAAGTAGTTAAAACTATCTCCACCATGAGCAGCTTCAACAATAAACTGCTGTGTATGCATTAGCAGTAATGTAATAATGTTGTGATAACTTATCAGCCACACGGAGGAAACAAGTACTTTTACTTTGATAGTTTGAGAACATTCTGCCGTTAATACTTCTGTAGTTTTACTTATGTACTTGCAATGTAGTATTTTTACATTGCTTTAGTGGTACTTTTACTTAAATAAAGGATCTGAAAATTTCTTCCACTGCTGCTTTTTAAGTCTCTCACAAGTCCAGCAGCTTTTTAAGTGCGACACTAAACTGCTGCAGTGCCTCTTAAAGTGGAGAAAGATGGCAGTTTGTAGAAAAATAGAGAGGCAAGAACAACATTTCACAAATCACATATAACACAGGTTATTATTATCCACTGTTGCATACAGTGGATAATAATAACCTGAGCAGTTTCCCAATCTTAGTAGGCTTCAACAAAGATTTACTGCAT
The DNA here is from genome assembly GCF_001640805.2 of Lates calcarifer. Taxonomy (NCBI): domain Eukaryota; kingdom Metazoa; phylum Chordata; class Actinopteri; family Centropomidae; genus Lates; species Lates calcarifer. The sequence continues at coordinate 4,593,018 of NC_066834.1, forward strand.
TCTATGGCCTTTGAGTAAACTATGGATAAAATAAAAATTTCATTTAAGTTTCATTTAAGTTTTAACATTTTTTTTCACTGCATTAGCATTCATTGACCACTGCTGTTAATTTAAATTTACTCACAACACATTTACCATGTTTGTATGATTAGATATTCAGCTCTAAAGGAACAATCCGTAAGTCCAAACCATGGCGTTTAATACATAACTAGCAGCTACAATGACTCCTAGATTGACTGAAAGGCCTTTTAAAATGTGGAGACATTAACACAAGATTACAACTAAATCTGAGTTATTAATGTTTTCTGCTGTTTGTTTACACCAGCAGTGTTTGTAAACACATCAGGAAAACAGCCCCATATTTCCAGTTATGATCAGTTGAGAAACACACAAAATGCTGATTTTTCATCTCTAACTCAAACTCTTGAATAATTTATATGAATAATACTTCGCATTTCTGAGGTCAAAAAAGAAATTCCATTTTGGGGGCTTTGACAGATTTAGCTTTTAAAGTTAGAGTAAGTACACAGAAACGCGGCATCTGATGATTTCTTTGATCATGTGGAGCTCAATAGCAGACCAAAATACAGCACATGTATAAACAAGTACGCTAATAAATCCTTGTTTCTTCTAATAAATTGATTAATAACACAATTATAAAACTGCATCGATAGGTTAAGAAATGAAAAACCTCAGTATGTTCCTGTGTGAATATTGTATTACAGAGCCATTTATCCTCAGGACATTAAAGTAATGGCAATGGATATGTTCTGAATCTGCTTTGTTAAATTTTAATATATGTGATAAGAGAACAAAATGATGAAAAAGGACCATTGGCTATTCTGATGTTAATATGAAAAAAAAAAGATTATTGACTGCAACAACCAGTCCAAATGATGGCATGCAAGATAATACCGATGGCCTTAAGCTGCCAGTGGTCTGAATTAGGGATTTGCGATAATTCATGATGGCAATCTCCCTTCAAGAGAATGAATAGATGATCACGATTATCTGACCAGTTAGTAATTCCAGAGAGGAGGTGATATCATTGCGTAACGTGTAATAACCAAAATCAAACTATTGTTGCTATTGTTCCTTTAGCACAGTTTGTCAGACAGCTGTGTGTCTCTTTCATTCATACACACTCAGCTTTATCTACACACACGCACACAAACATAAAGTACTTACTTTGGCCGACTCTCAGCACCAGCTTCATGGATTTACTTCTACACACCCCTCCATTAGTGTTATCCAGACCTTGCAGAACCCCTGTGGATGTGGCTGACATACAGAGGGAGGAGAGAGGAAACATTAAATTATTGTTTAAGCTTTAAGTTTGTGTTTCATGCAATCATCCCGAAACAAGATTATAAAGCGATGCATAGTTCCAAAAATGATTTCTTTGCAGGCGGTTCCAGTTGCCGAATGTTGCATCACTTGTGCGAGAAGATGCAGATGCACATAGCAGAAACTATAAAAGTATATAGATAATTACACACATAAAAACAAACGATGGAACCAGGGCTGCACCAAATTATAATCTATTATTTTCGTTCTACAAAATGTCAGCTAAAAAAACTGCTAAAAAATACCCATCACAAGTTCCCAGAGCCCAATGAGACATCTTCATACTGCTTGTTTTGTCTGACCAACAGACCAAAAACCAAAGATATTTTGGCTTTACTAAAACATGAGTCCAAGAATAACCTCATAAAACCCTCATACTTAAGAAGTTTGAGCCAGAGAATGCTGCATTTTCCCCTCAAAAATAACTTACGTGATTAATCGATTATCAAAATAGTCAGCGATTACACTCAGTTAGCAGTTTATTAGGTACATCTAGCTAAAAATGATGCAGTCTAAAACAATGATCCTACCTTAATGTTCAATGTAAACAACACAGTTCAACTGCATCTCAAACTACATCTAAGACTCAGGATATGAACTGTATTATGTTATACAGGGAGGTGTTTATTTAGTCTACCCTCACTAAATGGAGTGGACAAAATAATAGAAACAGTCAATAGAGCACCTCAAACTACAGCCTCAAAAATAAAAACATGGTTGAATCAACACCTCTCTAAAACAGTCTCAATGAAAACGGATCATTATAACGCTCATAAAGGGAGGAGCACCTAATAAACTGCCAACTGAAAGTCAATTTCTTGTTGAATCAACTAACCGATGAATCAACTAATAATTTCAGCTCTAGATGCAAAGTTGCGAATGGACAAAATGAATAAATAATAAAAAATTTATAACCAACATTAGCGATAACTTAAACACATTCAACAACATGTAAACACACACACACACACACCAAGAACTCTCATTCACCCCTGTTGCTCCCCCCACCCATACACACACATAGACTTGTTAGCAGCATTTAGGTCAGATAACAACATCTCACAGGCTACAAGCCACGTTGCCATGAAAGCTCCCATCAAATCTGCCTGATGCTGTAAAAGCCTTGTGTGATTTGGGGCATGTAAGCCCTTGGAATCACACTGGCCTGCCAGAGCGAAGTGTGCTGTCAGAGCGTGGCGAGGCGGATGAGGCTACATGGTCAGACTTGCTCTCTATCTCATGCATCACTTGCCACTAAGATGCTGGTTTAACCAACAGCGGTCCAATAACGAGGCCACATTTTTTGATTCTCACACAAACTGACAAATTGAGAGGGAGCCAAGGATGATGGCTTCCTCTCCTCCCAGGAGGGAAAAAAGGAAACAGTTGCTAGCATTGATTCAGACACTGCTCCACCTGTAGAAACCAGCAGCTTGTGTCTCCGTTCCACTGATTTTAAGATGCTGTACGTGTTTATATGCACTGAGACAAACAGGGGCGACAGCTGTGGCAGGTATTATCTATAGACTAACTCACAAGTGATATAATAGTCCTTCCCCTTGAGGAACTCCAGACCCCACAGGTTGGGACTGAACTCCTGGAACTTGAACGTGAACTTGACATCCCGGTGAGGCTTGTCACAGTTCAGTAGGGGTGTATCCGTCTTGTCGATGGTGCAGCTCTCTATCTGACTGCGGGAGACCAGGTACACTCTGTAGAACTCCTCCTTTCCCCCCGAGGAAGCGTCTGCCCGGGGACACACAATGTCCATCTTGTCCCCTATCTGAGGATACAGGACCAGACCCTGACCCGGGGTAAATCTGTGAGCGAGGGGATGAAAGAGGGGATAAAAGAGAGAATAAATGTAAGAACAAATGGCCTTTTAAACAATACAGACTCAGACATCACTATTTAATTCGTGAGTCAGTTACTCTGCTTGAGTTTGTAAATCACATAGTGCCAAAGTTTTTAAGTTTTATGATAAATCCAAAACAAAAAATGTCTAATCGACAGTAGCGTAAGAGGGTTTCAATAGGATCTTACTGTTTTGAAAGCTCTACAACCTCCTGACAACAATTTTTTCATCTGAGGAACAGGCCCAAAGCAAAGATACTCAGTTTTAAAGATGAAAAGGTTGGTTATTCAATCAGTTCAATAGACAGACAGAATTAATCTGCAACTGCTGCAATTATTTGAGTCATTTTTTTCAAGTGAAAAGATTTATATAGTTTCAGCCTCTCTTGTGTGATAATTTGCTGCTGTCCTGTGTCTTATGTGATGATAAACTGATTATCTTTGGGGCTTGCACCGATCAGACAAAACAAGAAAGCTGAAGACAACACCTTAGGCTTTAGTTATTCACAATTTTTAATCATTTAAATGATACAGAACAGAGAATAGCAGCCTTTTTTGCTTCATAAATTAATTAATCCCATTTCAAATTTGCCGTTAACTCTTTTTTTGTAGTCTGAACGATTAATCGACTAATTAGTTGAAATGAAATATCAAAACTGTATTTCTTGATTTGCAGTAAAAGGGGTGCATCCCCTCTGTTTAACTTTCAATCAATCATTTCGGTCACACTTCTTGCACAAAGCAGCAGCAGCAGAAAAGTTGCATCCACCCAGCGTGAAACTGATTCATCCACCTACTTTGCATTGGAGCTGCTCCAGTGGATGGACTCTAGAGTGGCGGCACGACACGAGCAGACGATGGCCAGAAAGATCACGGCACTGCAGCTCCATGCGCTTCTCCCCATCACGGGCAGGTACGCGGCGGCTCGGTATCATAAAACAGAGTGGAAACGGGCTAAAACGCGTCGCCCCTGCATGTCTCCGGCGGTCCCAGGTGCGCGCAGACGACACATTCCTGAGTGAGATCCCACCAAGTTGCGAGTCTTCACCCTGCAGTTGCATGAAATTGTCCACATTGTGCGTAATTGGCTAGAAAATCATTCGTGTGACGAAATCCATGTATTGAGGACAGAGATTGTGTGGAGTATTTAGTCATCAGCTGACTGACCGGTCCGCCCATATCTACAGGCTCATGCGTGTGGGGTGAGGTGGGGGGGCACCGGGGCGCAGGGGGGATGGGGGGCTGGTTGGCGCATTTTTTCCCCTTCTCTCATGTAAATTTCTTCACATCAACTGAGATAAAAATGAAGAGCCATAAAACCCTTCAATTCTTTGGTAGGAAATGTTAGAGGTTGCTTTAATGACCCCAAAATCCTTTAAAACGCCATTATTTAAAAGAACACCTAAAATTGTTATAACTTAGGTTTTTCCAAGTTTTCCCAAAAGCACTAAGGTTTAATTTCTATCATCCATCTCTGACTTAATCATTTATCACACCAACTTTTTGTTTTAATTTGCAGGGATTTTTTTCCAGTTAAAAAGGTTTTTAAGGGGATTTCTTCATCTGAGTATCAAAGGATGAACACACTGAAAAGTCCTATGAGGCAAATGTATGATTGTGGCTTATACAAATAAAATCTACAGCTGATGATAAAAGGGGATTTTATGGGAAAACACAGCCATTTGTATACAGAATGACGTTCTTGTGTTTGTAGAAACCTGCTCTTGTTTGAAGTGGTGACTATTTCCATGATCATTTTATCATACAGTCTTTATTTTTTGTAGCTACACAGCTTTACCCGCAACAGATGTTTGGATACTCACATGGATCATCCAACCATAAAAGGTTTAAGCCCAATTTTATCAGGTCTACATACAGAACAATCCTCATCTCAGTGGTCAATGGTCTTCTCAGTAAAGTAACCATTTGGGGAAGTTCAGGACAAGAGAGTACAGATTTGATTGATCAGGCTTTTTGTGGTCTCCCCCTTTTGGCGAGAAATATTGATGGTGACGAATAGAAAGACAAGTGAAAACTGTGACTCAGCGATCACCTCAGATGAACCTAAACTCTACCCAGAATTCATGTGACCAGGACATAGAGATAACCAGCTACTGCAAAAATGTTCAACTCTTCAAATAAAGCAAAACAACAAGCAGCTGAGAAATCCTCCACTGCATCCTGAGCGTGATGTTTTATTGATATGATTCAAATTTCAATATGGATCAATACATTTAAAATCATTGTTGGGTGGATGAGTTGGGGTTTTCTTCAAAATCCTGTGTATTCTGGTATTTAAGGGGCCGAGGGCTGTAATCCCCTCATTTTCAGAAAATCTCAACTAATGACAAAGTGGTTTAAAAGATTACACGGGGCTTCTGTCACAAGACTAAAGCACCACAAATGACGGCTGGACTGTACAGAGATGTCTGCCTTTCTGTTGGGAGCTGGCTGGGCTGTATGTGTTCAAAGGGCCAGCAACATCTTTCATATTTATAATTCATTGAAACCTCGAGTTTTGTTGACATGGACTACACAGAGAAAGCAGATGCAGAGATGTTTTCTCATGTAAACACAAAATTATACAAGTCTGACTTTTGGTTTTACTAAAACAAACTTCAGATACACAAACTTCAGATGTTTAGGGTTGATTTTATTTTCTTGTTGTGACATACATTTAGAGGGCAGATTCCAAACACAACACAAGAAAGAAATCAGCCTATGAATTCACCTTTTGTCTTAAACATCTAACCAACAAAAAGGCATACAGTACAAATACAAAGTGAATCTCAAAACAAATCTAAGTTCCTTGGTTTTTGGTTCTCCTGATGATGAGAACCAATGATTTTTCACTAAATGAACTGTGATTCAGATTTTTTTTAAAAAATCTTTCTCCTTTCCCTTTTTTGTCTCTAATTGCTGCAATTTCAAACACAATTATCTCTGTTGAGCCAAAATTAAATACAACATAGGGCAGATTTAAAAATCCCCCATAACTCGACATGACTAATGTTAAAACATCTGCTCTTTGTGAGGTCCATTTTCATCTTTGTGACAATGCATTTCTCGTCACATGGTTGTCAATTATGTACTTAGTTTATGAAAAATGAAAATTTAACTTAAGCTGATAAAAGAATACATACTTTTTTTTAGTTTTCCTGGTATAAGTGATGCATATATCACATGAGTGATTTTGTTAAAGCCCTTGTCCACTGAGACAACAGCAGTATAGTGTCCCCGGTGTGCGTACACTGCTCTCTACCTTCACTGATTGTGGTGTCCTGCATCTGGCATAAACATAGGGTGTGATAGGGTGCACACAACCACCTCTCTGTTTATTTTGGGGGATCAGACCTCCTCTCAGGTTTATGGACCTCCGCTGTGAAATTGCTGAGACAATCTAATTGCATATACTCAGTGGAAACTTAAAGAAGTCAGGGGCCTGCACATGCTTGAAAAGAGATGTGATCAGCTAAAATAACTGACATTTACATAAGAATCAGAGGTGTATTAAAAGCTTTTAAGTTGGCCTTTTCACTTTGCTATGACTGCAGCATCTTGAGTCTGAACAGTCAGTCCATTACTTTCCCTTTTTGCGTATGCATCATAATCCCCAGTTGCATGATGAGTCCTTCTTCCCAGCACCAGTGGTAGCAGCAGTCTCCAGTTAGTCAGGGGTTGGTTTTTTCCTCTTGGTGAGCTCTCACAGAGTGAAGCTAATGCTAACATGTTAGGTGTCTGGTATTGAACAACCCCTATCACGATTAGCATTAACCTCAACCTGGGACCAGACTTGACGGCTGTTTTATCACTCCCATGCTTACCTCAGTGCTGCTTCTCGAGCTGTTGAGAATGTCCTGCAGGGGGTGACAAATGCTCTGATTACTGGTTTGCTTTGACAGATCATTTATAGATTTTGACTCAAGAGTTTCATTCACAAGTATTCACTCCATAAGCCAACGACTGGGCGTCGTTGTGAATTTGTGGTAACCTAGATTACAACTACAGCAGCAAAAATTTTGGAGACTGGTTTACAAGAAAACTTCTTACTTAACTGAATAAAACATGAAAAAGTCCAGTTTGCTCAGGATTAGATGCTCTGCCTATATTTTAAAAACATGTATTGAGGGGAAAACCATTTATGATTGATCAGAACTATCACTGCTCTCTTAACTCTTACTTGTGAACACAACTGCCCCATAGAATGTAAATTTCCCTTGTGGATTAATAAAGTCTCTATCTATCTAACTACCTATCTATCATTAGTTAGAAAACAAAAAATACCACACTGTATACACATTTAACCCAAATTCTCTCACTTCCTCTCACATTTTCCCTTTAACAACTTCGGTTTAAACTTTGATCAGACATCATTTAGGCCTTTTCCTAAGGCTGCTCTTTTTAGACACCATTCCCTTTAACTTCAGTCTGACATGTGCGATAGCATCAGAAATCTAAAAAACATATCTATGGGTTTAAACCATGTTTGTGACCCTCTAAAGGGTCCGAGGACTTGAAGGTAAAATCTGCTACCCAGACGGGTTTTAAAAGCCTGAAGAAGTCGAGGTGTGGGGCAGCTGGTACCGTCAATACAGTTTGGTGTCTATTATCTCCCTACAGAGACGTTACGAGCAATAACAGGATGTACCAGGTGCTGCAGTCATGATGCTAATCTAAGTTGCAATGTGGTCAGGAAGTAAGTCTGTGTGTGTATGTTATAATGGTAGTTTGGTAGGTACTGACCTGTCTTCACAACAGCACTTCCTCTTTCAGCAACTGGTGGTTCTCTCCTTCTTTGCCCAATGCTTCTCTCTCTTCTGTCTTCTCTCCACCCTCTATATTTCTCTCTCTCTCTCTCTCTCTCTCCCATTCAACAGTAAACCAAAATGTGGGTTTACGTCTTTTATATGCTTGTGTGAGTCATGCAAAATCCCCTTCTAACTGAATGACTATTAAAAAAGAAAAAGAAAATCACGCAACAAACATGAAGTAAGATGCCATTTATCTTTTATGTAAATGCTGCCTACAGAAGACAAAATATATTCATTTCTTGGATTTATACCGACTGTAATGACAGCAATAAAGGTTTGACAGCAGTTTGAGATCCTGAATTTAATTTCAATTATGTTTTCAAATATGTAACATGTCAAAGATTTGACAGGAAAATAGGTCCAATGCATGGCTGCGTTTGAGCAACCTCTCTTCATTCTCATTAAAGGGTTTTTAGTGTGATATTCAGAGAGATTTAATAAATCTGGAGATAATTTAAGCAGAATGAATGAGCCACAGTGACAGCCATTATAGTTACACATTAAATTAATCTGGTAATAATACCAAATTTGATATAAAGGCCTGGTGTCTGATAATTTGAGTTCTGCCTGTGGAGACAAACCTGGCTGTCCAAAGCTTTTCTAGTGTTTCCTTTCCTCACATTTCCTACTGCTTCAATAAAAGAGAATGGATGAATAAATAAAGAGGACTTAGACACACTCACAGTTTGTGATGCCTCACTTTCCCTTTAGAAATAAGACTGAAGCTGTGTCCCAAATCCAAACTACATTTCTAATTCTATAGTAAGTATTACAGTAGTGTTTTAGCAGATAGCAGGACAAATAGAAAATGACACAATACAAATAGAAAGCAATTATTTCCCCAAGATGTAACAGTTATGTTTTTTGTTCTCCAAAATCTTTCTGGAGGTGTTTCATTACCACCCACAAATTCTTAACATTTTTCCAGTTGTGAGCAGCCTCTCCATTTCCTTTGTGTACTGCACCATGAGAGACTAGTATTCATCTACAGATCACTCAAAAAGAAATCATATTAAACCTGCATTGGTTTAGTATACTTCATTTAGTCAGTTTTCTGGTTAGAACACACCATATACTAAAACATGCTTAAAGGACTAGTGTGTAGGATTTAGGGGGAACTGTTGTCAGAAATGGAATATAATATTCAGAATTATGTTTTTCAGCCCTGTGATAGACTGGCAGCCTGTCCAGGGTGTATCCTGCCTCTTGCCCAAGCGAGCACACCCACGCAACCCTCAAAAGGATAAGCAGTATAGTTAATGGATGGAAAATTATGTTTTCTTTAGTGTATAATCACCTGAAACAAAGAATCGTTGTGTTGTTGTAAGCTTAGAACGAGCCCTTCATATTTACCTAGGGAGTGGGTCCATCATGTTTCTACAGAAGCCAAGATTGGACAAATCAAACATTGGTTTCCAATTGAGCTAAATTATGCTAATATCAGCAAGCTAACATGCTGATGTTTAACAGGTATAATGTTTACCATGTTTGTCATCTTAGCTTAGCATGCTAACATTTACCAATTAGCATTGAACACAAGACAACTAAGGCTGATGGGAATGTCTGTGCTGGATGAAAGGTGATTACAATTCATCCTTAGGAGCACATGAATGTATGTGCTCCAAATATGATGCTATTCTGTTCAAAACCACATGTATCAATGTCAGGGGGGTACTCGAGGAAACGTCAGAAGATCACCAAAAGCATTAGCATTCATCTTCTGGGGACCATGAATGTCTGTACAGAGTTTTGTGCTTATCCATTATCCATCCAAGAGATTGGATATCAAAGGATATGTGAAAACTTTGAACTGCCGGTGGCAGTGGATCTGAACCAAGTTTCATGGCAATCTTCCCCGATGGTGGAACACGTTATCTACTTGTAGACGTGATAGGAATCTCCTGAAGACTCATCTCCTCCAGTAAACATCTCGCACTTACTGTGCACTTCTTTACCTGATCCTCTTGCACTTTGCCTTATTGAACAGATTCAGTATCTGGTGCTTACTCTAAGGATTCTGTAATGAAGGCTATCCCTCACTTCTAAGACACTTTGGATTAAAATGTCTGCCAAATGGCTAAATGCAAATATTTCCTATCTGTCCTCTTTCATTGAAGCCACAGTAATGCTGAAAACAGTCTCATATTATTTTCATATTTACACCTTTACTCACGCAGATATTATGCATCCATTTCTTATCAAACCACCTGTACAGACACTTAACAGTATGACTGTGCAGGGTGACAAAATGAATTGTATTTCTGTTTGTCAGTTATGGGAGTGTCCTCAGCGGGGATTTTGAAAGAGACCCTATTCCACTAAATGACTGTGTGATCCCTGCTTACTATCCTCGTTACATATCTCAGATGCGGCTTCACTGGCCCAGAATCTCATTGCCCGCAGTGTTTGCTTGTGGTAACTGAGTAACCAAGTCATAGCGCTCTGTTTCTGAGAACACAAGGTGCCTCCCCGTCCATTCTCACTATCTATCCCCTCCCCCCCCCTCTCTCTTCTCCAACACTGAGAGTTGCACTGTGGGACTGGCTGCTCACTTTGGCTGCATTGTCTTACATCTCACTCAGTGGACTTGTCATATACATCACATTCCTGTTAGAGTGTTGAGGAGAGAACACATGAGAAGAGACAGATCGATGATGTAGTAGTTGAAGGGAAAAGGTTGAAAGTACATGAGGAGGTGGGGGAAGAAGCTGCAAAAGGGACCCCCCCCCTTCACATACTGGAAATTCACAATGTGTAATATGCCAGCTGAGGAGAGTTCACATGCAATCTTCACTTTCTTCTGTCTGGCTTTCTGGCTCTGTCTCCTCCTCTAATAGTTTACAAATTTAGGGAGGAAGTCGCTTCATATGAGTTTCTCTTTTCTTTTTAAAAATGGTTGTATTGATGAGGAGAAAACATTGTGTCATGTGAAAAAATGTGTGCACCCATGTCGCTGCAAAGAGGAACTGACATTTTTAGGTGTTAAGGGGAAAGCAGATCCTAATCTTGTTCTGAACTTCAACTGAAGCGACAAGATATAACATTTTGTCGAGAAGACATTTCATATCACTAGCTTCACCTTCACTCATAACCTCATCTACTTTCAGTTCTTTTCTGAGTTACTACCGAGGAAACCAGAAATGAACAACAGTGTGAAAGTTTTCTAATAAGAGCTAAATGATTTTGTGTGTTGTATTTATGTCTAGTCAAAAAAGGGAAAAAGATTATTACTTTCTTTTTTTCTCTGTTTCTTCTGTGCAGATATCTGCTTCAGTGTTTCCACGTGGGCAACCGGCCTGACTTCACTCTGTTTTCCTGTCATATGTGGGATATGCATGAGAGGCCCGACAGACATACAGCTGATATGATCTGATAACATTTCCAGCTCTCTATGCCGTCATCCTGTCTCGGTCTTTGTGCCCTCAAAGTGTGACATATGTGCCACCACAGGGAAAATTTCAGACATGACATAGACAGAGTTTTCAGAACACGTGTATCTTAATTTTCAAACCACTACCAACATCTGCTACAGACCAGAAAGCAGCTACAATATTAAACAGCTAAAACCTAGATAAACATTATGAGCAACAAAGAACAAAGCACACAGTTGTCTTTCATTCCTGCTCTTTCACAGGAACATGACAAGCGCATGTTTCCCCGATCGAAACCCCTGCATCTAAAATTAGCAGGTTTAAAGGAAGTGTGGGTGAGTGTCGGGGTGGAAAGACCAGCGGTGGTAAGATTCAATTCCACAAACTAATATACACACACTTCTCAAATGTCTGGTTATTGAAAATATTTGTCCACACAAACTGGTTCCATGAAAACTGATGTTTGAGCCACTTATCATAATCATAACTTAAATACTGCTTGCACAACAAAATGCCATTTTTCTTAAATAATGTATAAAGTTGAAAATTGATCAGTAACGTACAATTTATTACATATTTCGTACATATGTTTGTATTTTATACTGGCTTCACTGTCTCCAAACGAAATGAAAGAGAAATATTTTTTCTTTCCAACATGTGACATAAAACACCAAAAATGAAAGACCAAAACTCAACCTCCATATTTCCATATTTTCAGGTGCGTCTCTTTGCTCTGTCCCAGAATCTAAGAATCTAGCCCAACGTAAGCCTCCAAAATCTATTTCGTCAAGGGTCTTACATCCTGCACTTTTGACAAGGTGTCTTTTAAAGATTCTCCCTTGAGTAAGAGCAAAGTATGCTGGGAAAAGGGAAATGGGGAACCTTCCTCACGGGAAAGTTGTGATGCCACTGAGGCAGGAATTAACAGAAGTACCTCTTGTGCTGAATTCATTAGATTATGGTCCAAAGTCCTCTCCATTATGTCCTGATTTAGACAAGACTTGCAACAGGTGTCATGGTTCTCCTGCAGACTGGACTCACATGTTCTAAATCACCTATTTAATATCTGTCCAAAGCTGCCAGCAGAAACTTCAGGCTAAGCATCTGGAGGGAGGTTTTTTTTTTTTTTTTTACTTTACATTAAATTAAAGGATATTATTGCATTTGCATCATCACTATTGGCAGGAAGAATGAGAATTTTATTAAACTGGAAATGACCAGCCAGTTTGAACTTCAAAGGTATCCCCTTGGCTTTAAGTTTATGAGTCTTGAGAAAATAAAGTTTGCACTGAGAGGCTCTGCTCACAAGTTTTATTCCACTCGGGGTCCTATGATCCAATACTTTTTATTAAGAGTCACCCAGACTGTGTGCGAAGGGATTCATTCATCTGTGTATCTATGCAGTGCCATGTATTATGATTACTTTTCAAAATTTTACTTTCTTTATTTTCTTTCAGAAACTGTATCATTGCATTTCAGTTATTATTTTTGTTCTATGTCAATAGTGACAGACATCTGTATATACAGAGGGAGGAGGTGGACGCTTGAGGAGATGAGACACAGGGACCTATTTGTTGCTGGGTTTAACAGAAAAATATGGTAATGTTCCCTCAAGTTTATCCAATACAAATATTTGGCAAAAAATATATATATATAAAATATAAAACATAGTTTGCACTAGTCTGGCATGGAAATACAAAAGAAAAAGAAAGAACGAAAGAAAGAAAAATTATTTTCTTTTTATAATGATTTTAAATGGAATAAAACTTTAAATCTGAAAATGTTTTTGAAAAAAAACACAAAAATGATGGTTAAAACTGATGACTATATTTGGAGAGTTATACAACATGAATGTACTTTGAAATTATGATGAAGTTTTGTCACTTTGGTTTCATGGCAGTTGGTTGTCATGATAACAGCTGTGGTTTTCCGGCTTAATTTGATCAATTTATGGGTCTGGGAAAGACATTAGTCCAAAAATAAATGAGGACAGTGAATTGTTTGTTTTTTCTAAATTTTGTTTGTCTGTCCTTAACCATAGCATTTTAGCTGTTAAATCAAATGAGAGGCTAGCATCGAGTGACCCTCACACTGCATCTAAATGTTTGTCTAAATGTCATAAGCAAAAAATGTCTGGGATCCTCACGTCACCATAAAACATGTATAAATCGATGGTAAATATTGAGTGGCCATCTGGCGATATGGGTTCTTTACAGACAGAGTTTTTGTTGTTGATGATGATAGTTAAAACAAAAATGAACTAATTTTACAGTAAATCTGAACACATGCATAAAGTCCTCCCCTTAATTCAGTCTGGCTCCTCCCTCACACAGTACAGTGACAAGCAGCAGTATCAGTGTCAGTATAAACTGGAAACCAATCCTGTTTGAGTTCTGAAAATTGTTCTTTATCAGCATCTTAAATCATTTTATGATTAACTGATTGATAATAATATCCCTGGATCAAAGGTGGTACCAACTGTAAAATGGATAGTAACAAATAAATATATATTAAAAAAAAAATTTTGTTTGTATTTATACAGATTGAATTAGCTTCAAAATGATGATTAATAAAATGTTCAGCATAATAACTACTTAAAATTTCCCTTTTCAGGACACAGTAGACAGATGTCTGAAAAAGATACATATCAGTACTAATTAAATGTCATCATTGTGTCAGACATGATGATAAAATCCCCCAGTGACTGAAGCAGTTGCCACATTTACTATACACACACAAATCCTTTAAAGCTACTCGTGCATTTAGGGTCATGTGTCAGTCAGTCATACAAAAAAGTAGCCTTTTAAAAAAGCATCTAAATCCTGAATTCTTAGTTTACCAAATGAGCAGCACTGCCATCTACTGGTGAAGGCTGCGTATTAAATAATCAGAGACGTCATCAGTATAAAACATTCCTAAAGGGTGCGTCTTTACGTCACAACAGAACAGTCATCAAGTATTGTCAGTGAAGCCAAAGCCACATCACTTATCCCTCTGTGCCACAGAGCTCCATTGTTGTCCAGAACTATAATAAACACTGTGAATAAACAATCTGTGAGCCACACCGTTGCCCTGGATGACATGTTCCGTCATTATCATAAACATGGGCACTGTTTATTTTGACTCAATCTTACACTCACCAAATCTGTACCTGAGAGTAATATATTTTTTAAAAATTAGATCATAAAAAATCACATTAAAGTATATATTTGTGACAAATTTTCATCTTGAGGAGAGATATGAAAAGGACAGTATTAAACTGCACTGATGGTCCTGGCTGTAGATCAGCTGTAGTTCAGGAGGAACTGTGGACTGATCTTTACAGAACTGCTTCAGCTTTTCTGAAGTTCTCTAGCAGATTTATTTCAGTGTTTAGGGTGATTTCCCTGTTTCCGCTGGTGGACAGCCATCCTGACATTATCCTGTAAGGTACCTTGATAAATTTAGGAATTTACTTTTCAGCTCAATTATGGTCAGCTGTCCAGGCACAGAGGTGGCAAAGCAGCCCCAAATCTTGATGCTCCCTCCACCCTACTTCACTGTTGGGTTCATGTTTTCATGTTCACACCAGAGAGCTGTGTGTTCTTCCTGCTCTTTAACAAAGAGGTGTTGATGCTTTTTGGAGAGCAGCTGCCATGGACCTTTTGTTGTTACTCCAAGGTTGTTCTTTACTTCACTGAGCTTTTAAAGCCATCTTAGCTGGATGCTCACTTCTATGGAGAGTATCCACAGAACTAAGTCATCTCCATTTATAGAAAATTTGTCTGGTATGAAGGGATGAATATCTAAACTTGTTGAGATGACTCTGTAATCCGGCAAATCGACAATTCTTGATCTGAAATCTTCTTGGATCTCTTTTTTGTCAGGCAAGGTTCATGGTCAAGTACATACTTCTTATGAATAGTGAACTGAAAGTGTTGTCTGATTTCATGGATTAGACTCCAGGGGCCTCATTTATCAAAGAAGTTCTTCATATTTGCAAAGAAACACGTTTAAAACAAAAAACAAAAAAAAATGGTACTTATCAAAGTCGCACATGTACAACTTCACCCAGTGAACAATGAAATCTCACCTGTTTTATATCAGTCTGCTCGTGCACAGTCAGGCTTAGTTACAAAAGCCAAACATGGATAACCACATATCTCTGAAAGTCAAGTAGCCTTGATGTGTGGAAAAAAGTAAAAAACAAGAAAAATGAGTATGAATAACATCACAGACAATGAGGTTAAAGTTTTGCAACATGTTCTACAATGTTTCCACTGCTTCGACACCTCACTGGTTGCCATACAAGTGGTTACAACCACAAGTGAGGTAGAGTGTGCAAATCCCGTCTGTACTAACCACGCTAAAACACAAAGCAATTCCAAACTATGATCTAATAATGTCTTGCACAGTAAGACTAAAATCCATTCAGCTGAAATGGTTAGACCTGCTTTTGTCAAAAGATAAATAAATAGACAGAATGGGAACAGGTGATTGACAAATGATTCACTTTACAGTGGTCACATAAAAGGTTTGCAGAACACAAAATAGATATTTGGCACAGTACCACTCTGATTTTTTTTTTTTCTTTCTCTGCTTTTATATGGTTTCACCTGTCATGTGAATAGTAAATTTTTTAATGCAGACCGTTGACAACTGAGTTATTGGCAGATCTGCCACCTTGACTCACTGGTGCACTACTACAGAAATAGAACAAAATATAGGCATCATTTACTCAAAAGAAATGATCAGCTTGTTTTCCAAATAAAAATGGAAAGGAAGGAATAGTTTAAAATACAGTATATCCATTATTACATGCTCGAAAGTAGAGTTGGGGTTTGTGCATATGTAACTTTGGAATCCATTTGCCTGTGATTATGCCTGTCTACCACTGGGAATTGTTGGCATACCTAAATGTATACACATTTTCAAGCGCAAGAAGTGATTAATAAATTGAATTCTGTGCACAGAAATGAGTGTAGGGATGGTCTAAGCACAAAACTGTGCACTTGCGTGGCTGATAAATAAGGCCTGAGGTTCATTTACTCCTAACTCCATCTACATCTTGTGGATGTTACTAGTCTAAGGGCTCACATACTTTTTCCAGCCCACATAGTGTAGATTTTAATATAAAAATAGATTTTATTTTCTTTGTAACTTAGATGAAGCTCTGACCATATTTTAAGAAAAATACACCAATGCAGATTATCAAAAGGATTCACTGTGCACTGTGCATCAGTGCACTTAAAGCCTCAGAAACCCTGAACAACCAGCCACAATTGTAAGGCCTATACAATGGTAAAGCGTAGTGATTGTGGTATCTTTAGCAACACACATGCATGTCGTCTCAGTGTGGGCTTTGACCCACAGCTATAGATTGGTTGGTGGCTGCTGTAATAGCACACACTTCTAACCAAATACCATAAACCTGTGTGAGCTGGAAAGATCTGTGAAAGCAGAGAGCTGTGTTGAATCAACCAACATTAATTATCAATACACCAGTTCAGCGCCAGCAGAATCTTTATCAGCAAGAAAGTCGGCCCCTTGATAAGGATCAGACCAAGGACCTTTAGGAGCTGTTGCTCTGTCACTTTTGACTAACTTAACCGCAGTATAGAGTGTGTCCAGCTAAAGCAGAATTTGCAGAGGTATAAACCACAGCTGTGTGCTAAACTGGACGCTACTGTGTCAAAACAAGTACAGTTTCAGTTAAAATGTGGTTAGACTGGGTGTCTAAGCAGCCCCAACGCAAGCTTGTCAGACAACCTCAACATCATGCAACACGGTGGGCACATAACCTCCCCCCTAAAAACCACAACTTGTCATTCTTACACTCTGGTTGTTCTGATTTTAAACTTTAGAGATGCTGACGGGAAGATGTTTCCCTGTTTCCACTCTTAATGCTAAGCTAAGCTAACCACCTGCTTGTCAGACAACCTCTACATCATGTAACACGCGAGAGTGGCAGTTCCACACAACATATATCCACGTGAAGAAGAGAAATGACAAACAACTGCCCAAAATATATAACTTGAAATTGATTGCATACAGTGATTAAATGCAGTGTTCAAATTATGGAAGTTATAAAAAAGGCGAAAAGTTTGACAGTGTTGCCCCCATCAATTAAGGGTTAGACCTCCTTAAGTCCTGTGGATTATTCTGCATTTTGACATAAAGGCCACCAAGCCACCTGTATTATACATGTGTCGAGAGTTAAAACTGAGATTGAAAGCACTTTTAATATTTTTTCCGGTGTTAAAACCACAGGTTTTTTCACTCTGATTACACTGTCCTCCACTCTTCATTACTTCCCACAGACTTACAATAAAGCAAAGTTCAAATAGGGAAAAAAATGAAGAGATTAGGCATGTAAAAAATAAATAAATAAAGCAACTATGGTGTGTCATGGTGGTTCAGTAGTCTTAAGATGCTGGCCATGTGATTGCAACATCATCAGTTTGAGAACGGCTGGGGGATATGCAGCATTTCTTGCATTTAATTCTCCTCTGTCCCCTCATTTCCTGCCACTGCTCATCATCTACTATCTCATTAAAGCAAAAAGTGACCAATTTGGAAACTTTTAAATTAGGTTTCTAGCTAAAAGTATGTGGGACTATTTATCCTGAGGAATAAGGAAAAAGTGAGCACAATACGTTTCTTACTGATGAGAAAATTGTAAAAACAAACAAAACAAAACAAGCCTCTTAGCTATTTCCCAGTTGATACATAGAAATTGGCTTCTCATTGAAAAATATTATGGTCGAAACTAATGTTTCTGATGTTTGCAGATATGTTCATAGGAAGCAGTGTGTGTTGCAATCACACAGGAAAGAGAGGGAGGGAGAGAGAGAGAGAGAGAGAGAGAATTGCTCTTATAACAGCCACTAGGCACACCTTCTTTCTTTATCTCCTGATCTGGCTCTTCTACACACAAGACATTTAGAGGAGGTAAGAAGAAAAGTCTTTAAATTAACAAGACACAGATTCTGTAAATCCTGTTTCCTAGACTTTTAGGCCATCGTTGATTCTAGAAATATGAAATGTATGAGCTTTTAATTACAGAACCACAACTGTTATCAGTGACTTTGGCACAGGTTAGCCCTGCTACTGGTGTGGAGACCAGAGGTGTGTTCATTAACACAGGAGTGTTTGCGTGCATGCTGTTCTCATTCCAGCAGCACACAAACAGGCCTGGTCTAGATGTGCTTTCAGGCAGGGCCCTGGGGCCACAGTGGCTGCAGGAAAAAAAAATTCCTTTCTTTGTAATCATTACTGATGATAAAACACCTGACTCGAGTACTGTGAATATATGTGTATGACTGTTTTGACATTGTGGGGACTCAACTCTAATTTGGGGAGAGAGAGCTGGTCCTTGCTTGGTTGACCATTCAATTTTCCTAAGTCAGTTAGGTAGGTTTGGGGATAAGCACACAGTAGTTAATGTTAAGGTGAAGATAAGTCTCTCTCAAAAGAATGTCACTTCTCTTCACTTTCACTCTTAAGTGAAAAAAAACACTGTGTCAGGAGATACAACACGACCACAGATTACATTGCTACACTCTAAAACATGCTGGCTAAAACAAGCTGCTTCCATTCGATCTTTTAATCTAGAGGCAGAGAGAGTTCTCAGAAAACAAAAGTATCTGTATGAAAGGAAGTCTGTGGTGACATGGTGGTATGTGTGTGGACATCAACATGTCTGTCTTTTAAGCAACTAACATGTGAAATCCATATTCACATGCAATCATGCATGTTACACACTTTCCATCTTTGTAAATGACCCAACAGATTCCTATGATCTTGTGACATTTTCTCTTTCCGGTGAAACTTCAAAACAGCCAAGAAAGGTATGCATCTGTGAGATCAAATATATGTCTGCTGTTTTTCAGCCTGTCCCCAGTTAGACATCACATCAATGGCTCATATGAATGGGACACAGTTTCCTGTCCATGCAGTGAACCAGCCTCTAACTAACCCCAACAACTCCAGCAGCTCATGGCAGACAGAAGCAGTCAGGGGTATCGAAATAACAGTTACCCTGCTCATCTTCCTGGTGAGAAATCCATCATGGCTCCAGAGCCAACCTGTGCCATGAATATTATACACTACCATTGCACACAGGGCTGGAAATATTGACAGAGAGGCTGCATAACGGTATATAATACTAGTTGGAATCACATATTGCTTATTAGGGCCACTGAATGATTTAACTTTCATAAAACTCTTCTATGTGCAACAATGTTACCTTTATAATAAATTCAATTCACAGGTGAGCATAGCCCACTATGTTGCCCTTAACATTTTTAAATAAATACTTTTTTTCTTTTTTAATTTTGGGAGATACACAGGGGCTATTTTTTGGTCAGGGGCAGTTATTTAATGGAGTCTGGCCAAGTAATAGTGGTCCACAAAAAAATCACAACTTATCATTTTTAACTTTGATTCTTCAGATTTTTAAAATGACAAATAACGTGTTAACTTGTCAGCTTCTGAGGTGCTGACAGGCAGATGTTTTTACCTATAGACAAAGCCCAGCTAGCTGTTTCCCTGTTTCCAGTGTTGCATCAGTCTTCTCATCGAGAAAGCAATTATTGCTTTAAAGTCTGTCATCTGAATCTAATTACCAGCTTGTTTTCTTGGCTCCTCAAGGTGGGCGTACCTCTGAACGGGCTGGTGGTGTGGGCACTTGGATTACGAAGTCATCGTCATCTGGTGCGCAGAGGCAGCAGTGAGGAGACACGCGCTGCCAGCAGTTTCCGTGTTTATGTCCTGAACCTGGCCATAGCTGACCTGGTGCTGGTCCTCCGCACCCCTCTGATGTTGGGCTACCTCGCTCACAAATACAGCTGGCCGTTTGGCCGTGGTTTCTGCCACCTGATCATGTTCCTGCGAGGCCTGGGGTTGTACGCCTCAGCGTTCCTCCTCTGTGCTGTGGCCCTGGAGCGATGCCTGTGTCTGCTGAGGCCTGTGTGGGCTCGACTGCGAAGGCCCTCCTGGGCTGTTCCTCTGGCCTGTGGCATCTTGTGGCTGGTGGCCACAGTCCTGTCTGCCCCCTACTTCTACACTGCAGTCCTAAGGGAAAGCAATGGGACATACCACTGCCTGGAGAGTGGGCAGTTTAACATGGGGCTGTTTCTCACAGAGACGGTAGCAGGTTTCATCTTGCCCCTGCTGGTGTTCCTGGGAAGCAACCTTGCTGTATTGCTCACCATTAAGCAAGCAGTGCCCCCAACACCCACCTCCACCACCCCTTCAGTTGCACGCAAGATGACTAGGATGTACCACGTGCTTTTTTTCACCATGCTCCTCTTCCTCACCTGCTGGGTGCCCTATTTCGTTTGTCGGTTCCTGCGGGCCTTGGCCAAGGAACAGTATAAGCCAATAGTATATGGCACGTACATCTCTCTGTACCTGGTGTACATCAAGAGTGCTCTTAACCCTGTGCTGTATGTGTTTGCTGCCCGAGGCTTAGGCCGTGCTATCAAAGCTTCGGTTGTCTCCACTGTTGAACGACTTTTCAATGATGACTCTATGGAGTCCATACGAAGGAAGTCACTTAAGAACTCACAGATGTAGCTGAGATGTTTTGAGATTTTAAGTAGTTTTGATATGTTAAAAACATAAATGCCTTTCATCTATGAAAAGTGGAGAATGTCTTAAGTATTACTTTTTATTGCTTGATTCCTCCATTTGTGCAAATTGCTCATACCCCTAAAAAGTGAGCATGGTAAATAAATTAAAGACAGGTTTCAGGAGCTGAGCTGTATAAAGGAGTGTTACTGTAAAGCACTTGCCTGAGGCCAGTGTCTTCCAAATCAATCTGAAAGATACAGCAAATGGAGAAATAGGTGGATCTCATGTCTCACATTTAGAGATGTAATCCTGTTGATTGCTTTGACTGTACCTTAAAGAGATCTTAGTTGAATCATAGTTTGATTGCACTTCCTTCTGTCATTTCACCATGTAGCAAAGACATTCTGACAGGAGATTCTCTCCACTGGAGATCACTGATGTGAAAAAGTTTGATTTAAAGTCTTGGATCGATGTTGGCTGACAAACAATGTAACATAACTCAACACCTGTGATTTGTCAGGAGCAGAAAAAGTATGGCACAACAGTGAAGTGTAGAAGGACTACTTGTTTTATCAAACAGTGAACCAGGCAAGGTTTCACTATCGTCAGCCAAGAACAAGAAGATACATGGTCAGTAAAACTAAATGACTAAAGACTCCAAAAATGCAGCTTTTGTTGCAGCATGCTGAAGGCAGGGTCATAACTGGCAGAAAAGTGAATTCATGAAGCATCTTGTCTATTAGCTCATGGGAAGGAAACATTTCCTTGGTAAATAACAAACCAAAAGCAATGCATTGCAGTGTTGCAATTTCCAGGCACCAGAGTAACCTGTGACATATGGGTTCCTGTGAAAAATAACACCATTAAGCTTGCATGTGCTGTCTCAAGAGTGGTCTAAGGAACCGATACTCTGTTCATTCGAGCATTAGATTTCCACATTAAAAAAGGTCCTATTCTTCATATCTGGTGCTACTTGTTTCTACTGGATAACCCAGTGAATGTATGTCTGTAGGCTCTGAAGTACAACATGCTGAGCAGGAAGTAAATATGTTGCAGTATCATCATTACATTGCAAATGTACCATGTCCATGACTGAACTTCATATGATGGCTTAACTATTGTTGTTTATAAATGCAAAAAAAACAAACAAAAAAACTTGGTAGCACTTTATATTTTTTCTGTCTACAATTAAACATGAAAAACAAAAGTCATTTCTCCTGTCCATGTACTTATATCTGATCATATTGTCACTTTTGACAGCTGTGCTTGTAAGAATGAATTTGCCTTTAGTTTATATCTTTTTAACAGCAATATTTCTTGAATTGAAGTTCATTATTTTGGTGTTTAGGCTCAAACGATTTTAGAACTTGGGTGTCTGAACTTTCTTTGCACCAAAAACAAATATCTGCTAAGTGACCCCTGATTTATAATGTTGATATTTATCTTCATACTGAACCAATAGCAGAAACCTGGAGAACAACACACACTGCATTTTTTTACCTACTTACACAATCTTTCTTTGCTTTTCCCAAACTTAAAGAAATCCTCATGATTGACATGGTTGCGGTCTTTAATAACACAACTACTACTGAAATTTTGGAAATTTCTAACTCAACACAAAGTGGCTGCAATTTTTTAGGCTCCATTGCTTATTGCACATGTTTTGTTTCACAGCCACAAAAAGTGGAACTGAGAAACATTAACACCAAGTACTATTTCCTCATGCACCAATGCTACAGAAAATGTGTGCACACTACTTACACATGTCCATTTTTCTTGCTTTCATAACATTTTTTCAGACCTGTGTAAGGAGAGATTTGGCTAAGTTCCCTCAGAACAAGTTGCACCAGTGGTGGGTGTGAAGCCAGGGTTGAACAGCTGATCAGCGAGTTTGTGTGCATGTAAAAGAAGCACCTGGGCATCCTGGATGGGCTTTGATTGCTGCAGAATTTCTCCCAGTTTTCGTGCAGTGGCCTCTGAGTCACTGTCTGGTATCATTTTTCTCATCCAAGTCTGAGGAGAATAAAAAATTATTTAGCACTACTGTGATTTGTAAAACGTTCTCAGAAACTGAAAAGTAAACTAATATTTGACTTGCAGTTGAAAAAAAAAAATCAACCCAGACATGTCATGTTTCCTCTGTGCCTTGTGTAAGACAGATTTCATATTTTCCTTTCACAATATTACAACGAAGTTGCACCACAGATAAAATGTTTAGACCTTCCTGTTCCATTGTAAAGGAAGAGCCGACTCGGACATTTTCACCACATCTTATTCACAAAAAACTGAATATGAAAGCCTTCAATAGTAAAAACAGCAGTTGTGCAAAAGGACAGATATTGTGAAAGAGTTTTTTGTGCACCACTCACACTCACCTCTAATGTTGTCTCGTCTTTTTGTGGAAGGTGAGGTGGAAGGTCAAGAACTGATTGTTCACTTATCTGTAAGTTCTGTGTGAACGCAGACAGGAAGAAAGAGGTATAAGTAGCAATTAATCTCTTTATCTCTCCATCTATTTGTTGAGATAAATGAAAAATGTAAGTGAAAATCTCAGATTTGATACAGTTCACATGCACTATGCGAACTGAAAACAGACATTTCCTGTACCTCCACCTCAGACTTATTTTTTCAAGAACAAACCAATTATGTCAAATCAGAGTTGCCATATTTCAGCCGAATTTCACCATGATGTTCAACTGAACCAACAAGAAGTGTCCAGACTCACTTAGGTCAGACATGTTGATATTTCTGTGAGGAAATGCAGTCTACCATTTATATTTCTGGGTGACCTCAATTCTGACGTCTACTCTAACGACATGCCCCATTTAGTCAAGTAAAATCTCACAGATACCAAACTGATTTGGTCTTTGTACATTTTCTACCACAGGACATTTCTCATCCCAGTGCATTCAAAAACATGTAGCTTTACACATAATGTCTGCATTTTTGAGTGTGGACTTTGTTATTTAAATATCCTCTTAACACTTGTGTTTCCTGTCTGAAAAAAGAGAATGAATTTAAAACAATCAGCAAAGACTTATAAATAAACACTGATCTGAGGATGGTGCAATTAAGAAAAATAACTCCACATATTTAAAATCAGGGTGCACATACATATTTTGATTTGTTTTTATTTTTGTATTCTTGCGTGAGTGTTTTGTACCTCTTTAGCTTTTTCCTCCTCCTCTTCCACCTGGTCTCTCAGTGTACTGCAGGTATTCTGTAAAGAGACGGTCTGCTCCTCTGTACTCTCCAGAGCACGAACCACTGCCCTCAAGTCTTCCTGAAAACCCAGATGACACAACAAAATGTAACACACAGACACATTTCCTTACAAATATTGAAGACTATGAATATGATTATCATTTAGTCCATATAAATATATATAAATGGCTATAAAAGGCGACAACCTAGTGAAAATGCCTATATGCAGGGTCCCAAAGACAACAGTAACAATGGATATCAAATTTATTTCTTTTTCCACCCAACAGGTAAAGGGAATAAACCAACAAATGTTTGTTTTGTCTAAGACATAAAAGTAACCAGGTGGAGCGGTGGTCATCCTGAAAATATCATAGTGAAATTATCACAGTATTGGTATACTTCTGCAGTGTTTTTCACCTCCAATGTCCCCAGAGTCTTCTCTCCAACCACCAACTTCTTGGTCTCCTCCTGGTGGCGGTGAGATGTCCGCTCCAAATCTTTTTGTTTCTGTTCTGGAACTTTGAGCTGTGCACACTGAGCAAGGAACCTAAGAGAGTTTTGAAAATATAAATCAGCAAAAACACAAAACAAAACAAAGAAAGAAAGCTACTAAGACAATTTAAGTTTTTTCCTGATTAATTCTTTGAAATAAAGGTGTTAAAATCAATAGTTAGAAGATTAAGGATTGGTGATAATTTGATATTCTGAATGGCATTGTATCATAATGATTTGATCATTTATCACATCCTTTTTTAAAAAAAAAAAATCTGTGGTCCAAATCAATAATCCGTTAATCAGTTCTGTCAATTAAAAAGCATAAGTTGGGAGTTTTGTCCAGTGCCATGCACAACAGTGGAACAAAGTTCACTTCACTGAAGAGCAACATCGTTACATGAGTTGGCACGTCTTTTCATACTGTGATATGGAGTGTGTCCAAAACCACTCCCTCTTTAATAGACACTAAATACTTTACTCAGTGGTGACAAATGATTGTGTCATACAAGGGTAGGTTTGGTAACTGTAAAATGCAGAGGATGGCATTGTGGGATTGTTAGAGGACATGGACAGACAAACACAAACACACACACACACACACACACACAGTATATGTACTGTGTAACATAACAAACCTGCTCATTATCATTAATATGTGTGTAACTGGAAGGGTTAGTAAATATATACCATTAGTCATTCATGTAATTTCTCACCAATTTCTCACTTACTGCTCACCTGTTTTTCATTATGTTCAGATGTTCCTGGCTCTCTGTCTTCTCTTTCTGTCTCAAAGCAAGAGTAGCTCTGTTAAGGAAGAAAAAAGTGTCCTTACAAAGCTGAGCTTGACTATTATTTATAAGCTGTGCCTCCCAGTTTTGTCAGGGGGAAAACTGTATACCAATCTTAAATGTGCAGATACATACTATTGTGTGCAAAAGATTGGGCATCCCTGTGCAAATTACATATTTTGTTGAAGTGAAAACAGCCCCTGCAGCAAACAGAATGAGCCTTCAAATGTTAATAAAATAAAATGTAACACTGGATTAACTGAAAAAATAGAAACCATTACATAGTTAAAAAGACATTTGCAACTATGACATTTTCTAATTCATGAAATAAAAATTAACATGTATTAACATTTAAGGAAATGCTAATTTTCATGTCTGTTGGTTGTTTTCACTTTTTCAAAGTTAACCCAACTTTTGTTTACACCTCTATCTCAGAACATATACACCAAAAGAAGTAAAGAATGCTTTTCAGAGTGACAACAAGAGGCTCACAGGGAATAAAAGTGCTCAGCTGTGAAACTCACAGTATTGCCAGGTCCATTATGTTCTCCAGAGCAGTGATAGAGGACCTCGGCATCACCTTCCAGTTTTCCTGTCCTTTAACTTTCTTGGGAGCTGAAGATGGGCCTTCAGCTGTGCAGGACACAAACAGAAGCAACACAAGCAAGAGTTTGCAATTACACAAGCAAGTATGTTGCACCATCTCTGCATTATCTAACATTTTTACACTTTACACAGAAGCGAGACATCAAGCTAAAGAAGCTGCTCTAACCTTTCCTCTTCTGTGCTGGCTTTGGGTGGGTGCTCTTGCCACTGTTAACATCACTGAGCTCCTGGTCCTAAAGTAAAAATAGTCGGTAACAAGTTAACCAGAGACTGTCAGGACAATGCAGACATGATGTCAACATTTACTTTATCTTACCCGATGCTCTATTGCTTCTTGTTTTGTTATCTCTTCTGTTTTTTTCCTCTTTTTCAAGTTAGGTGCTTTTGATGCAGCCCGGTTAGACCCTCGCACGGGTTTCATATCTGCTAGCTAGTTAACGATAACGGGTAATGTACTGCAATGAGAAGTTAATATAACGTCTGGCTAAGCTAATTAGCCAACACTAGTAAAGCAACGACAAACAAGGGTTTCCTTTGACTAAAAAGTAAGACGCTAAACAGCTAATATAACGTTAAGACACAGACGTCGTACATTAAATCGCACGATAGACATGTAGTTAATACTAGTCGTCAGCTGTCGAGCTACTTTTTCGCGCTGTTGTTTTCGAACAGTTTGGTTGACAGTACGCATGCGTTAAATCGTCAAACTTTTACCCGGAGTTACGCTTTCCAGGCAGCTATTCCGTTCAGGCTAAAACCACTTTACCAATGCTAAACGCCAGATAGGGGGGGTGCCTAGTTGAAGCGAAAATCAGTTGTATTAGTTCATGAATGTATCGACAAACAAATCAAAAGCTTCCTTCCCTTTAGTAGCAAACACTTCCCTGAATGAACACAACATCAAGTCGAAAACGCTGCCTGTGAGAAAAGAAGCAGGGCACAGAATACATTTCTCAAGTGGATTGAAGCCATTTTGAGAAACTGGGAGTTTTTCTTCAGAAAGGGACTGTTAAAAATGTACAAACTAAGAAAGAAAGTGATGTCTTTATTTTAATACAATTTATGAATACAACATAAGTGTAATATATAAAACAAAACCCAGCCATGGAAATTACCTTCTGAGGTGATTTTGACTGGCAGTCTGCTCTAACCAGATTTAGAGAAATACATATTTTTTTTGGACTGGTGAATTATTAGAAAATACTTCACAGTCACCTATTTTGTGATTTTTATTCATTAGTTTGTTGTTGCTCTTGATATAGCGAAATTTTGTGTTCACTTATCTCATATCTTTTTGCAGCTGATTAGACAAAGGCATTCAAATTCAATATTGTCACAATACTTGAGTCACCATGTGAAATTGAAATACATAATATAGTTTATTAGTTTTTTGAAGCAAAAGAAAACAGTCATTTTAACACAACATAAAATTCATTAATATGTGTTTAAAAAAAAAAAAAAGTAAGAAGATTCCAAAATATGACTAGGAGCCAAAGGATTCCAAAATGTTGGTCGCCTCTTCAAAGGTGTGGTCTGGATGGGATCATATTACACTGTACTGATTTCCATCCTTTGGGTCTGTCACACCCTTCCCGGGAGGTGGAATTTGCCCATGAAGCGTCCACCATTTTTCAGGTCAAAAGGGCTGAGAACTTTCCTGATACCCAGCATGTTGCCCCTTGCTATTTGCTTAAAGGTCCAGGGATTCTGGTTGTTCTGTTCCATATCAGCTTGCTTCTTTTGAAAGGCTGCTAGCATCTCTCTGCTCATTACCTGAAATAAATAAATAGGAATAAATTGTATAGCAAAGATGCCAAAGGGGAAAAACAGTCAGAAGCACAGTATTTAGAAATTAATAACAGTTAAAGTGATGAAATATGTTACACATAAATAATTACAGATTCAGCTTTCAGGTTATTAGG
This sequence comes from Lates calcarifer, assembly GCF_001640805.2. NCBI lineage: Eukaryota > Metazoa > Chordata > Actinopteri > Centropomidae > Lates > Lates calcarifer. Next base: position 4,620,971 of record NC_066834.1, read on the forward strand.
TGGCAAAAGTGCAAATTTACTACAGTTAAATTGTTGTTACACATTTGTGTCCATGCATCTCATACAGCTAGGTAAACTAATGGAAGTTATAATGTATATAACATTCAGATTAAACTGTTTTAGAAAGATGTGCCAACTGAGTGTAAATGATTTACCAAGCATGTATGATTATGGAGTCATCACTGTTAGGCACTTTTTCAGATTATATTACATTTATTAAGACAGCAACTGGCCGTGTACACACTGCCTCTGTTATCTCACCTTGGCAGGGAAGGGTAGCTTCTTTGCCACTTCAGTTAAGATATGCTCAACCTCCCCCAGCTCCACCTTTCCTCCCACCTCCACGATAAGGCGACCGTAGCGGACAGGTGTCACATAGTGGTCGATGGCTCCTTTGCCCCCACCCATGCGCTGACCCAGACCTTTACGTGTGATGGGCTTATATGGGGCGTTGATGCGCCAGCGGGCAAATGTAGTCCGGGAATCCATCTTGCGGTTGATAGTTAGACGCATCATCTCCATGTGACCCCAATGGAGGTAGCCCCCTCCCAGGGCCTGAGGATCAGGAAGAGATAGAGAAAGAGGAAAATGTCATGCTCTGAATAACAACTTTCTATTGTGTGTGATGGAAAATGTTAGTTGGAAAGATAATGCTGATAATTTCCCTAAATCATAAATGCTATCATTCTTGACACAAGAGTGAATAATATTTATAATAATATTATAATATTTATAATTTATGTTGAATTGCAGATGTCACACAGAGTCATCTCCTGTTCTGCAGAAATGTAAAACTGAACTAAAAAGTTTCAATGTTCTGTACTGGAAATAAGAATAAATGTCTAAACACTCTGTACTTGTATCCTGTAAGGACTGTGACATATGTGACAGCTGGCATTACAAGTCAAGTGGTGCACAGTTACAGACGGTTTAATGTTAAAGATGAGTTAAGAAAATACTGCAGATAATATAATTTTTAAGCAAGTATCACATATTGACAGAAAATGAATGCACTCACCACAATACCATACTGTCCTGTAGTGAAGGTATTTGCTGACACAGCTGGGCCTTGGATATCCTTCAGATTCTTCATCTCTTTCCTAGCCTTTATCACGTTAGGCACCTTGTTCAAAAACTTTAATTTGGGTTTCACTGGCAGCACCACATCTTCAGAGGTAAAAACAAGTATGAGGAATCATGAACATTAATATACAGTTTCAAGCAAACATGTCTACTTGCACAAGGATTTTTTAAAAATCCAAAGAGCTCTGTATGGGATGTTTTCCCTCCATTGTATACATGCACATGATTATGATTATGCATTATATCAAATAATATATAAACAAAAATTCAGAAATTGCTTTGAAAAAAATGCAATAAATGACAGAGAAGATGATGAATGATTACCACTGTAGTCTGGAGGGATTTCATACGTCTTCAAGCCAGCAGCTAAGACTTTCAAATGGTTGTACAAAGGACCTGTGAAATAAACAGCAGCAGCCGCATGTTTGCATGATGTTTGGCAAAAATCAGGCTGATATCACATGGTCATATGTTACTGCTAATATATCACTGCTCCATTTAAACTAGTGAATTTGAACATATCAATCTTCAAGCCAAAAGCAGAGAGAGGGAGAACGATTGTAGTGATACATTAATTTATTTATTAATCAATTAATTATAAAATAATAAGTCTTAAATGTATGTGTGTTTTTTAGTTGTTACAATTTAAGCCGTATACGGTTTTACATGTCCTCGTTAGAGACTGTCGCTCTTATTCCTCCACATATAATATGGTTCAACAGTGGTCAGCTTTATCAAAAATAAAAATCTATCACTCCTTGTTCTCCTCAGTCTCTCTCTGTACTTGTCCTGCTATCATCTTGTTTTCACCAGTATGAATCTTATCACCTGTTTTGTAAACCACAGTTCTCGGATATATTTAACAGAGTGATGTACGTTTTTACTGTGTATATATGTGTGTGTGTTGCATCTTCCCAGAGATTACAAGTAAACAAATATCCTTTCACCTAACTCTGATATGTATACATGTGTCCTGTATCTGTTAAATAAACCAGTAAAGAATCATGTACATCTCACACACAAGAAATACATTCACTGTGACGTTCACGTTACCTTGCCGGTGACCGGGGGCTCCACAGACACCGGTCAACCCGCCCACAGCAGCCTTGATGAACGATATCATGATGCTAATCTTGAAAGAGCCACTATAAATACCAAACTGTCACTTCAAATGGTCGAGATAGGGGCATTTTAGTTGGTTCACTGATTAAATTGTTATGAACACCATGCTCTGCACAAGGTCGCAGCCATTGCTGCTGCGCTGCTTCCTTCAATGTTCCGCCAAAGCAAGACACACTTCCTGTATGGACGTTTTTCATAATAAAAGCCTTTTTTTTTTTTTTTTACAAGGCTTCAACATGGCAGAAACCTCTTCTGTTTACTGGATGATTGGTGTGCCAAACCAAAAGTCAAGGCTGGATTACCAGAACCCCTGGTAGTCCTGTTAAGTCCTGGACGATCATATCTCCTGGGCTGAAACAACACGTAAAGCTACAAAAAGTAAAATGAAATTTTTGAAAGGACTGAACTATGTGCGTTAGGATTTCATCTGTTGGCCCCACTTGCACTTTCCTAACAATGTAGTAAAGATAAAGTTCTTAAAACTAGAGTTAGCCATCTTATATGCTGGACCCACCTTAACTGTTGATAGTGTATTTTGATTGTTACAAATAACAAATGGTTGAGATTGTTAGGAATATAGGGTTCTTCAGCAAACATTGTTCAGTTTGCTGTTATGATAAAAGAGGGTGTTTGATGTAAATAATGTATAATCTCTCATGGGGCCTTCTTTTATCATTTGTTGTAAGATGAAATACGGTGTGTTCTGTCCATTCTGCCCTAAAACATACACATCAGCATTACTGCCCCCTGTGTTATGTCACTTCATGACACGTGTTGCTGAACCTCCTCTGGTGAGAGATGGGTGATTGAAAGGATACAGGACGATGCTTAAGAAAGAGACTGTTCTACACCATTAGTGATCTATGGATGGTCTATCCAAAGTTCTGTTTTTCCTCTTCTCTTTCTTATCTATCACTCGTTGTCACACACACAGGACACTGACCAAATGTGATGAACTTTTGGGTCTTATGTTGACACAGCTGATACAGCACCAGCCGTGCCATTCCCTTTAAAATCCATTTAAAAATTAACCATGAATACAGAAGACTTCACAGAAATGCTTGTGTGCAACGTGTTCAAATATTGCAGCACGAGTGTCAAAGTATAAGAGCCTTACGTCATTTGCCCCTTAAAAGGAAGTTGCCAGTAACAAGCTGGTGAGTTGGCTGTATCCTTCTGGTGTTTAATGGGAGACTCAAATAGTGCAGTGATCTGTCTCCATCTCCTCCATCATGATGCTGTCATTTCAGTGGTTTCGGCTGGTCCTTGTGTTTTATCCGATGAGTCTCAGAGGCGTGGAGGCTCAGTTTCCACGTTCCTGTACAACACCAGAGGCTCTGCAGACCCGAGAGTGTTGCCCCCCCTGGAATGGGTCTCCCTGTGGGTTTAGCTCAGGGCGAGGAGTCTGTGCACCTCATCCTGCAAGAGACCTCCCAAAACCAGTGGATTACAGGGTGAACTGGCCCCGAGCCTTCTATGATTCAGTGTGCACATGCTGGGGAAACTATGATGGATCTGACTGTGGTCAGTGCCTCCCAGGCTGGAGAGGACCCCAGTGTCAGCAAAGGCACCATGTGGAAAGGAAAGAGATAACGGATCTGACTGATTCTGAGAGGGAGACCTTCCTCTCAAGCCTGCACCAGGCAAAACAGAGCCTCAGCAGCCGTTACAACATCCTCACAAGCAATGACACAACAGTGGACGGGAACTACGCATTTCAAAACACAAGTGTCTATAATCTGTATGTATGGATGCACTACTACTCAGCTAAGAGCTACGCTGGTTCTGAAAATAATGCTGCACACCGGGGCCCTGCTTTTCTTTTCTGGCACAGAGTGTTCCTACTTTTTATTGAGAGGGAGATCAGGGAGCTCACTGGGAACCAAGATTTCTACATCCCATACTGGGACTGGACCAGAACCAACCACTGCAACATCTGCACCAACAAGTATTTTGGTGGAGTCAGAGAAGACGGTCGTATAGACAGCGCTTCCCTTTTCTCAAAGTGGAAGGTGAGATATCATTCTCATCCCTCTCCAGACACATGTGCTTTCTCTTCCTCCAACTCATATTTCTTCTCTCCGTAGACCATATGTCCATTTCAGGAAAGTCTTGGTATAATCTGCATCCACTCTGATGCCTCTGATCCTGCACATCTGATCCGCAACCCTGGAAAGGATCCAATCTACAAAACACTGCCAACTGCTGCTGATGTTGAAGACACAATGGCAACACCACTTTTTGACACGCCTCCATTTGACATAACTTCTAAGAACAGCTTCAGGAGCAAGCTAGAGGGTAAATTGCCTATTAAACACCTATTATTCAAATGTCTGCCACATTTCAACATCAGTAACTGGTCAAGTAAGACTTCTCAAACATAGGAAAGATGAGCAGAAATGTTGAATCTAGTTAAAATGTATTTGCACTCTGTTCTCGAAGGATTTCAGATTCCCAGTGATTCCCGACACCTGAATGCCTCTATGCACAACCTGGTCCACAGATACTTCAATGGCACAATGTCTCTGGTCCCTACTGCAGCCAATGACCCCATCTTCATGCTACACCACAGCTTCATTGACAAGTGGGTTGGGTAATTCTAATTTGTGATTAAATTCCCATTAAAGGAAAGGTTTAGATTCTCTAATGTCTATTTGAATACCATACTGGCACGACCATGTACACTGGAAGAGTTACTGCAGGCCACAAAGAGACCCCTTCACAAGGAAGTTTAAATATGATGTGGGACAAAATCCATAGTCCTTGGTCTGTGTAAAAATGCATTGTAAAGTTCATCTGTGTTAGACAAATAAAGAGACAGAGGTTTGTCCCCCAACACTTATATTGAATACTCTTTCCAGCCATTATAGAAAAGATGAATGATTACGAGACCGAAAACTGTTTCATACACAAACTGTTTCAAGACAAATTTGAAAAAATGTGAATTTATCAAGGTTCTCAGAAAAGGTAGCCAAGAGCACAACTCTAGGGGCAGTGAACTGTGAAAGTAGTAGTAGAGTCTTTGCACAGGCAAGGTCAAAAGCACAGCCAGGATCAACACAGGTAGGCAAAGAACAGAGCACTGGAAAGCTAAGACATGTGGCATGGAGCCAACCTAGCAGAGAGTGAGCAGAAACAAATATCCTAGGGAGCTAATGAGGGAGTGTGGACAGGCAGGTCAGAGTGGCAGACATATATGCACAAACAACTAGACTGAATAAATGAAAGGATAAAACAGCAGACTGGAGCTCAAAACCATGGCAGAACCTATCCTTTAACCTTTGAAAATAAACATACAATTTGGGGGTTTTAAATAGTGTTCTCTGTGCTGTATAAAACGGTGTCAGGCTCCTCGAGAGGTGGTTGCAGGACCACAGCGAGGCGACCTACCCTGAGAGCGACCAGGTCCATCCAGCCCAGAGAGCGCAGGCCTACATGGCCCCCTTCTTCCCTCTACGCACCAACAACTACTACTTGGGCAGGGACACCAAGAGCCTGGGTTACAGCTACAAGGAACATAGCCTCTCTCGCTCTGCAGCAGGTCACATCACAGCAACACAGGCTGAAGGTAGAGGTGATTGTGAAACTAATGTAAGAAGAAGTAAGACCTCATTATAGTTTCACTTTTGTTTGGTGGTGCACATGTGAAATTTATTCTTTACTGACAGAGTTTCTAGAGGAATCTTCAGCGAGTGGAGTCCAGTGGCAGTGGCCTGTTCTGGGCGTCTTTAGTATTGTACTGCTCTGTGTTAGCGTTGGGGCTGCTATCACATGCAAAGGTGAGAATTATCATCATAAGCTTGGGATGAATGTATCCATTATGGAGAGGTGTGTATTTGTCTAATCACATCATCTCTATTTAGACAAAAGACAACAAACACAGAATGCACAAACAGAGGAGAGACAGTCAGAGGTGAGACATCATTATTTAACAATACATCTGTTTTTGGTTGTTTGCACATGTGATGTGAAAATACAAGAAAACTAACTTCTGTCTCCCTCGTCTTTGTCTTTGAATGCAGTTTGATTGCAGGTCCAACTCTCTGTATGCAGTCTGGGTTAAAGAGAGGAATGAGAGCACTGACAAATCATCGTGCTCAGTTGATGCTGCCTTCTGTGGGGAAGGTGTAGAATCAGCTGTAAATGTGGGTATGGACCTTTGGAGTCAAAGAGATGGAGAGTGAAAGAGTTGCAAAGTGCAGGTGAATCAAAGCCTGCGTAGTGAATAGACCACCAATCGATGATGGATATTCTATAACAGCATCTGACTTAGATGGGCTTGATGTTATATAATCTGGTTACAACTAAAACTTAATTCACTTTTTGTCCATCTAATAGTTCATCATTCTAAGTGATTATTTAGTCCATTTGCTCAATTAACCTAGTCTCCAGTTCTTTAGGTTCATCTAATGCAGTCTAATACAACAGCCTATCTTCACAAGCATTGTAATCTTCAGTTTTTGGTCATACTCTTACTGTTTAGAGGGGTGTTGATTCAACTGCATGAGCATTTTTACAGGATGTGGTTTGTGGTGGCACTGAATTGTATTTCATTATGCTGAGAAGTATCTCTAATACTGAGTGTTTGTGCAGTTCCATAAAACTGAAATATAGTTGAGATACATATTCCTACATGCTCGCATGATGAGGCAACCTAAGCTATTCAGACATGGTCTGCTCCTCTTTACATAGAGAAAGCGTCAATTTACATGAACTTCAAATAAAAACTTAAAAAATAAAAGTTTATTATAACAGCAAGATGTGTACACTGGGTAAAGTTACTGTATCTTTCTGCTGATATACAGCTGTTTTCCATGGGAAATATCAAAATGGCACAAGACATTTTCACAAGAAAAAAATAAAATCAACTCAATCATCAGAACTCACATCCTGTCTGTCAAACATGAACTAATGAGAAAAAAAATATGTAAAAATAAAAATGTTTCACTTTTCAATTTGACTATGGAATCAAAACCATTGCATCTTTCCATCTGCTCAGACTGTATTCCACAGAGGTTTGGACAAACAGTGTTTATGTGTACACAGGTGCACTGTGGAGTTTTCTAGTAAACAAAGCTTCTGTTTACATTCTGCACTCAGAGGGAAATCATTATGATCCTAGAGCCACACAGTGGACATGTTGAGTCTAGATTCCATGGTAGAGGAGGTCATATTTGGGAATATTTTGAGGGTCTATGGGACTCTGGACGATCATCTTCCCCCGCATGGCTCCTCTGTATATGACCTCAATCAGATCCATGAAATCTTGCTTTGTCTTAAAACTGCCGACAAATTTGGTGTGATCTGGGGAGCTAAAAGAGAAAAAGTAAAACAACAGTGTGAACATGTGTGTAACTTCTTGTTGATAAGCATCCTTATGTGTTCAATGACCACCTTAGACATATATCACAGTAAACTGAAGAAATTTGCGTTTTTAAATGTTGGTTGGACATACAAGACATCTGAAGATATCACCTTTGCCTCTGCATTGTCATTTTATTGACCAAACAATTAATAGACGGATTGAGAAAATAATCAGCAGCACACCTGATAATGAAAACCGTCACTTTCATCTTTATTTTGACTCAGAAAATCGTTCAGACAGTTAGTTCACTTACCCGTAGTCCACCTTCATGTGCTGCCCGTTGAAAAAGAAAACAGTTGAGGGGATGTAGCTGATGTCAAAGTATCTGGTGTAGATGGGAGCTTTGTCCACATCAACGATGTAGATCGACGCCATGTTACTGAGGTCATGGGCAGTTTTAGACAACTAGGAGAAGAAGAGAACAGAAATGACACATTTTAGCAAAAGCAAAGGAAAAAAAGACACACACACACCGACACCGAGCAGCCTTATTTACATTAATAATCTTCCTTACAATCTCGTCGAGCTGGAGGCAAACCGAGTCTTCGTCTCTCCCAAACCGCAAAACTACGACTTTTTCTGCTACGCCTTTGATAACTTCATCTATGTCTTTTTTGCAAGATAATTTCGGCAAAAACAAACTCATTTTAGAAGCTACCAAATGATCTCTTATTTTGTTACCAGGCGGAAATGACGTTTTTGTCGCGGTACAACATTGCAAAAAATCCAACTGGAAACTGCAACCAATTAACATGATTGTAAAAAATATTATGAATATGATCGTTATTATTTATATTCGCGATTCACGATTAATAAAAGCTATAGTAAATTTATATCGGAAAAACATTTTGTTTCGGTAAGCGGGATACATTTTTAAAACCAGAGAAGCAGTGTCAGTTCACTACGACATATTATAGTGTAACACCGTGCGGCAACGTGACCTTCCTCTTATTTTTTGACAAGCATGGACGCAGAGTCCAGGGAAGTTAATGTTGATTAAAGACATTTGACAGGGTGCCGTTATTACTTGAAATGTAATGTAGCGTGTCCGTGAAAGAGAAAAGAAGCAGTGCCTCTTCGGTAACTTCTTTAGTTCCGTTTAAATTCCTTAAGACAGTGACAGTCTGTATTTACTAGTTTTAGTACTTAGCTGCTGCGTAAAGTCATTTATCGCGATGTTAAAGCTCTTCGGCATCCTGGGTTTTCATGAACTCTACAGATGCAGTCATTTTGTGGCATCCCGTGTTACCAAGAGGCAGCTCATGAGTGTTGTCCCAGTCTGTCATCACCGAGTATCCATCCCTGCTTGCCACTTCAGTACTGGGATCCCTGTAAGGAAAGATGCCCTCCAGCCTAAAGGAGAGAAGTCCGAGGAAATAGATCTGGACAAATGGAAATCTGTAATGAGATCAAAACCTGCTTCAGAAGAGAAACTACAAGTCAATGATGACGAGGACGTAAGTGATGATGATGATGATGATGAAAACCTCAAAGTACCAGAAGGTGACTCAAACGACAGTTCTTTACTGGAGGCGACCAGGGATCTGGTTGTGATGTGGCGCCAAGCTGGGAAACTTGTACCTCAGGAGATAACTGATGAGGAGGTTCAGGCGCTGGCAGCGCTCACCACCAAGTCCTCCAGGAAGAAGTACCTGAAGTACCTGGCCATCAAGGAAAACCAGAAAAGGATCCGTAAGGAGAAGCAGCAGAAGAGGAAGGCGGAGAGGGAAGCAATAATGGAGCAGAGAAGAAAGCAGGGCGGAGATGCAGAAGAAATTAAAAACTCATTTATCCTCCAGTTCTGGAACTGCTCCCTGGACAAGCTGCTGGCCTGGAGGAGTGCCCAGGCCATGATGTTTGGTCAGCCGCTCGTGTTTGACTTGAGCTATGACTCCAACATGACCAGACGGGAGATTGAGAACACAGTGTCCCAGCTGATGGAGGTGGAAGCGTGGAACCGTCGTGCCACTGACCCCTACCACCTGCACTTTTGCAACCTGCAGCCTGGTGGGACCTACAAGAAGGAGCTGCTCAGGCGGTACGGTGCAGAGACCTGGGACCGCCTGCTCATCACCAGCACTGACCGCCAGCACGTCGACGTGTTCCCCCATGAACAGCTCGTATACCTCACTGCAGACTCCCCCAATATCCTCCGCACCTTTGACCACTCCAAGGTCTACATCATTGGGGCTCTGGTAGACCGCTCCATCCAGTCAGGCCTGTCGTTGGCCAACGCCAAGCGTCTGAAACTGGCCACAGCCCGTTTACCGCTGGACGAGTACCTCCACTGGGAGATCGGAGCCAAAAATCTGACCCTGGATCAGATGATCCGCATCATGCTCACTATCAAAGAGACAGGGAAATGGGAGGAGGCGTTGCAGTTTGTGCCTAAGAGGAAGCATGATGGCCTCCACCAACAGCCGCCACAAAAACAGATTATCAGTGACAGATTCAGAGGAGTCAGCAGTCATGCTTTGAGAGAGGCTACTGACAGGCCGCTGAAATCTGGAGAGAGACACACAGAAAGGACATTTAAAAATGTGGACCAAAGTCAAAAAGAGCCCAAGTTCACCAGCAGAGACAGAATGGATGGACTCCTCATTGACAGGGGAAATAAACCAGCTGCTACCAGAGTACGCACATCATTTAAGAGTAACATGGAGAAAAGAAAAAATACAAGTCAAAGGAAGATGTGGTGGGAGGAGTGAAATCAATAAAAAACTGTAACTGGGTTAGTAAGAATGTGTATGTTTACAAGTGCTGTCTGAGGAAATGTATAAAAACTGAGCTGTGAAAAGTGGTGAATAAACTGTTGTAATAGATGCTTTTTGACTTTTTTTTTTGACCATGCAGAGTGAACAACAAACAAAAACAAGACATTTTTTAAAAAGATAGAAACTACTTTGGTCTTTATTTTGATCTGATGTACAAATGATGGACAGTATAAATATTTTTAATGATGTGCTTTCACTGTAAATTACACCATCAACATCACTTCTCCATACAGATAAAGTAAACCAAAATATCATACAGCTTGTTTTTAGAAAACTGCAAAAAGTCATGTACAATATATTACATTTCATAGTAGTGTATTCTGAGGCAAAAACCAAGTCCCCAAATCTTTTTTTAAATAATGAATTACAAAAAAACATCACCCAAATTAATATAACATGATTAAAGGATAACAAGTCAAATAATAATAACTTTGAAAATTTCAGAAAAAAATCTGCCTCAAATTTTTCTTCCTAACGCCACAAAAGTCTTTGCAAATAACTGCATGTGTGTGTGTGTGTGTGTGTGCGTGCAGATTTGACAATATCAGGGTTTCCTTTGAATGACGCAGCACAATAACAGCCTATAGTAGTACCATTAATCCCCTTCCAAAATACTGAATGTACTGTGTATTAAAATGCTTTTACAGCACACAACATACAAAATACGCTAATACAATCTTTTGTAAAATATGATAGCACCATCATACTGAGGAACTGGGGAGGCGCTCTTATTTTTTTTTATAACACAGTCACAGTGTATGTATGAAGGTGCAGTTAGCTTTCTGGAGGGTATTTCCACTACAGGCTGACCTGTCAAATATCACGCTATTGTTTGCTCTATTGTGTGCACACTGACTGATGGATATAGGAATATTTAAATAAAATTTAAATAAAACACTAGCCTAATGGTCAAGTTTGAAGCAGATACCTTAACAGTGTCTGTTCATCGTGTAACACTGGGTCATCGTCACCTCACATCCCTGCAATAATAAATAGCACTTTTCATGGTTTAAACCAGGCATCAATGGCTCTAAAATGCAAACAACATCATGATTCCTGAACAAAAACAACTCAATTTTCTCAAAAAAAAAACCAAAAAAACAGCAGGTTAACACAATTTCAAACCATTATAAAACCCTCAGGGCTGCTACGCACTGAAATGTATAGTACAGAAAATAAAGCACAAAGCAGCAGGATCCTCCGAGTACACCCCTGTTCAGACCATTTGAAATATGCTGTGCTGGTGTCAGATGTGGATGTTTTGCCGTTCTTTGACGTCTACAGCACCAGAATGTCTCCTGTGCAGCGCTCACAGCAGTTGAAAGTAATGTTCTCATAGCGTGTATACGGGTGAAATCTGCCAATGCTCTTCTTGTTGTTGAGAAAGTTTGATGGGGTGGAGTCACTGAGTGGAGGTTCAGTCTTGTTTTCTGTACAGGAAATTGGATCTAAAATCTTCAGCACCTAAGACAGAGAAGAGACAACACATTTGTAAACTTCTGGACAAACATTAGAAAACGGTCAGATTGGTACAAGGATATGGAGTTTGCACCTTCTCAGCCATCTTCTCAGCTGGTGTACTGCAGAGCTGCTCAGCTGTTGCACTGCTGCTCTTTACCACGTTGCCGCTGCTGTTTCCGCTGTTGCTGTTGGTGTTACCAAGCAGGTGGGAGTTGATAGCATCTGCCAGCTTGTGATTGGCTGCTGCCAGCTCCCTTGTGCTGAGGGGCTGTGCACTGGGGTAGTACGTCTGCTGTCTGCCCCACTGCAGAGACACCAGGAGCTGCTCCAGAGATCTGACAACAGAAAAGCAAGCAAAATGAACATATAGACTGTGTCATCATGACTGCAGGTCCTTCACTTTTAGCTCTTCATTTGTACCCGACCACTGACACACACACACACAGTACTATTCTGAAATGGAACACTGAAGTTGTGCAAGCATCAGCAGACTGGTTGTCACCATTTCATCGACACTTCAGTATCAGTGGCTTAGCTGGGAACCTCGGAACCTTATGTGTTCAAGATGTAATGTTCATACAGCTTTCTCTCAGTCGTGTATACTAAATCTCATCTATTGTTAATCAGGATGAAAAGTTTTCACAGCAGAATCCTCACTGCTGTTCCCTAAAGAGCATCTTTGCATTAGATATATTATATAGAAAGAATATGTATAGAGCCTGCACATTCATTCCCAGTAAATGATTATTATCTTAGTATAGATATCTCTAACTGATCTTATAATGTATTAAGGTGCCATATCAAGGGTTCTATATTTCTTAATGTCTAATACTAAGTACAACTTCACTGTAAAAATACTATACACATGCACTAAGTGTGAATTTTGTGAATGCAGATAAGTAATAATGGGCTGAGTAGTAATTGCTGAAAACATAAATGTTTACCAACCTCATTTCACTCCACATGAACATTCAAGTGTTGGTCAGGTGTTCCTAAGACAAAGCTACACCAGTACGAGTTGTGCTGGTCTTGTTCACTTTCAATGATGGTTATCCATCCACAACATCAACATTTGGGGCCACGTACAGCAAGAATAAATGTGTCTTTAATCTATTTTGCACGTTTTAGTAGTCTTTTTTAACAAGTCCAATGGATTGAGGACACCTAGAGAAGATTGCTTACTTTCTTAACACATAGCAATAGATGTAATTGCTAAAAGGGGAGCTATGACTCCTTATTATTTATCTGGTAGTCAGATCAACAGATATAATGGGGAAACATTAGCCTGCAGACTAAATTTAAAGTTAAGAGTTGTGAGCTGTTATAATACAGAATGTACTCAGTTTAGTAATTATGGATCAGTGGTTATGTTACCTGTGAGTGAGCACCATGTCCCTGGAGAACTCTTCTCTCTCTAACAACAGGTCCTGAATTGCTCCTTGTGCCTCTCTGGTCTGTCTCTGTAGAGCTGCCCTGGCATTCGTCAGCTCCTCTGCCATGACTCTGAAGAGCAAACAGTGAATAAAGACTTTGTTTAGCATGATCCACATAAAACTTTTTAAAACTGAGGATGACATGACAGCAGCTGGTGTTGCTTTGACATAAAAGCCCCATCTTTTTATTTTTAGTCCCAACCTTTTCTATCTGTCCCACAATTACTTTGTCCATTTCATACCTGCTGGCCAAGAACTTGCTCCTCCAAACGTCGCACTGGATACTCATTCGCTCCAGCTGCTCTGCGGTGTGTGCCAGACTCCGGCCGAGAGCCTCGTTCTCCAGGATCAGCTGGTTCTTCTCCCGTGCCAGACGCTCAAAGTGGTACTGAAGGTCATCACCCACTGACGCCACCAATAGCTTCTTTAGCTCACGGTTCACCTGGAAGAAATTAAAGATACCAAGTTCCATTCATGGCTGAAGACAAGCTTGAGGAAATAAACAATTTCTTTACAGCGGTCCGTATTAACTACCTTGTACTGTTCTAATTACCCATACTTTCTGCATGTTCAGAGACATGGAACAGCAATAAACCTGGCTGTGTAGAGCCTAGTATGTCTAATATTTAACTAAAATACACTGAAGCTGTTTCACTGAGGGCCCCACCTCTGTCTGCACACGGAGCTGATTGGAAAGGCCTTCCTTGTCCTGCAGCAGCCTGCGCTCAGAGTTCTGCAGCTTCTCCAACTGTACCCTCCAGTCCTCCACCAGAGGCAGCGGGGGAGAGCCTTGCTCCTCAGCCTGTTGCCCCGCCTCCCCTTTCCCTTCAGCAGGTCCTGTACGGCTGCTTCGGCTAATAGCAGCACGTGGGACAACGATCCTCACAGCCTCCACCTCTGTGCAGGCCTCTCGACTCACCTTGCCCAGGTGGAGCACCCCGAGAGGCTGGGGGGCAGCAGGGGGTGGCGGATGGGTAGATTTTGGGCTGTGTTTTGGGCTAGCCACCTTCAGGAGGGGAACTGCAGATGGACCTGGTGGCAGTGTATCTGTGTTTACCTCCAGAACTGCAGGAGGTTTTTCAGTTTCCATGCCATCGCCAGCACCTCGGACAGGCACGCTGGCAGAACCTGGAAGAAGTAGATAAGGCCATGTTTACACTTTAGTCTAAGTGTGTTCAATCAGTGGTGGACTGAACATTCCTACATTTCACTGAGAATAAAATGGGATCCAGTTGTACACGTGAGGGCATGCATGTGTTATGTATTGTGTTGTGTTAATCCTGATGTGGGACACACTGCACGAGCATTTCACCACGGACAAAGACTTCAAGGTTTTGTACAGATGCCAAGAGTGGCCTCAAACCCCTAAGACAAGGCAGACGTTTTATCACCGAACAGGTAAACCTGTTTATGAAATGTAAATGCTGGAGCTTTACTGAGAACAACACATACCTCTCACAGCAGTAGTCATGGTGGGGGTGGTGGCGTTGGCTGGAAAAAGGCTGTAGTGTAGGTGAAACCCGGGCGACTCTTCTTCCTGTGAAGATAAACAAAGGAGAAAGTAATTATTTTTAATATTTGAGATACTGTTGTTGTGTTGGTAACAGCGATCAAAGACGGCCGCCAGTCAAAGGTCAGGGTTAACAGCTTCGGTGCGATAACGTTAAACGATAACGGTAGCTAGCTGATAAGCTAACTTGCTAACGTTAAAAGGAAGCTTAACAACCCAAATTACGGCAACGTTAACGCTATCCGGGTAGCTGGTGGTGACATGGTGGGATTCAGACAAACTGTAAGATTACATACCGATTAAAATGCGTCCAACTCCCTCGATTGAATTGCTGTCGGCGACAGAAAGCTGTTTGTTTTGTCACCGGACACAGTTGGCCTCTAAAAGATGTTGTCAGACGATTGCATTACCCTGAGTTCAGCCTCTCAGGCAGCACTTCCTGTCAAACTCCCCTCTCTCCTTCGCTGTTCAGTACCGCGCATGGATAAAAACTACAAATACAGTTTAAACCCCTAACTCTGACGATTTCTAACATTATTTATAACATATCTATTATATGGAAACAGCAGCTCTATATAAGAAAGCCTGACAGACTAACCAAGCGAAATAATGCCCAAATTATAAAAACTGATCTACAGTCAGTCACTACGTCGTTCCGCTATTATCCTCATACCGGCGACTAAAAGTTTACACTGATTTAAGATCAGAAAATGGATGCCGTTTGAAGCCGGTGGTGTAACAGCCGAATATGACCCGACGTGAATAAGGCGGAACCTTCGTGCGCAGTTAATATTTGCTTTACGGACAAAAATACTGTAACAATAGACGTCAAAAAAGTGCCGCTCTGATGCACCCCAGTGGTGTCTGAGTTGAGGGGACAAAATGTTCAGATTAGTCGAGCGCATTTAACTTAATATTGTGTATCTCAGCTTTGATATTCACAGAATATCGGTTGAGTTTTGTTGCAGTTACCATGGGAGTACACGGACTGTGGAGGCTGCTGGAGAGCACAGGGAAACCCATCAACCCTGAGACACTCGAGGGAAAGATCCTTGCTATTGGTATCCTTGCCTGGTTGTGATCTGTCAGGTGTTGATTTGGATTCACTGGGTCATTACATTAAAGCCGTTTAGGAAACTTTGATTATTCTCTATTAAAATATTTATGTAAAACAAATGCATATTAGCAGTCAATACCAAAGCATTGGTATTGTGTCATTTAAACAGTATCGTATTGATGGTCCCCCAGCCAGCTTCCAGGAGGGACCACACCAAGCGAAACAGAATGATAAGAAAAAAACAAAACAATTAAAAATAATTTTACTACTCGCTATTGTCTATCTGTCAGATGTATTGATGTAGCTGACTGTTTTCTGTTAAGCCATCGCATTAACTTTAACCAGACGCCTCCAGACATCAGCATTTGGCTGAACCAGGCTGTGAAGGGGGTGAGGGACCGTGATGGCAACAGTGTCCAGAACACTCACCTCCTCACGCTCTTCCACCGCATCTGTAAGCTGCTCTTCTTCCGCATCCGTCCAGTCTTTGTGTTTGACGGTGACGCGCCACTGCTGAAGAAGCAGACTCTGGTAGGTTCAGTGGTTGCTTGAGGACCACGTAAACATTTTGTGTAACAAGCAGATCTAGGATTTTCCAACCAAATGGGCACGATTCCCACTTATTCTATTGGTTAACGCGGCTGTGGCCTCTCCTACAGGCTCTGAGGAGGCAGAGGAAGGAGGAGTTGAGCCAAGAGTCCCAACAGACCAACGAGAAACTCCTCAAGACGTTCCTGAAGAGACAAGCTATCAAAGCAGCACTCGGAGGCCGCAGGTGAGGGACAGTGGCCGTGTGAATCTTTCATGTCTCTCCTCTGTCTCCCTTTCTACTCATCTACTGTCTGAATAGATCTTTTCTTATACCTACAAGATACAAGATGCACTGTCTGCTCTCTTAGTGGAAATCTCAGTGGTTTTGTCTGAAGCATGCCTTTTGTTTTTTTCCCTGGAACAGTCAGGATCCTCTACCCAGCCTCTCCAGCATGACGAGAAATGAGGTGGACGACATGTATGTTCTACCAGCCCTCCCTCCTGCAGAGGAGAAGGACGAGAGCAGATCAGAGGCCTGGGAAAGGTCACTATTCAGTAGTTATTGTGGATAAGGTGGCAAGAAATTCAGTCAGAATATCTGCAGTCTGCAGAGTCTTTTAGCTATCCATGATTTTGTATTCATAATGTCACATTTTCTTTATTTATATAGTGTTGTTTCCAGGTCCTCCTTTATATAAGCAGCTCACAACTAACTCATTTCCATTAATCTGTGTTAAGACATCATTAGATGGGCCTGAACAAGCACTTAGCAAAATGTATTTCTCACATGTAATTCTGGTACTATAATCATTTTAATGTGTCCCCCTCTCCTTGCAGTTCAGAGGAGGAGGAAGAGACAGAGATGGGCAGTCATGACATGTATCAGGTAAAACTATGATATGCACAAATTGTATAGCACCACCACCAAATAACACATCTGTAAATGCTTTGTTATCGACCTGGGGCGGATATTCCAGTATAATATTAATGGTAAGATATGTGGTATTTATGTTTTCATAGTTACTTGATATCACAGGCTCGATCACAGTAAAGCGGTACAGTGAAGTGAAATCAGCAGCCTCTGTTTGGCTGTTATGTCGTCTCTACAAATGATTATTTCATAAAACTATACATGTCATTGTCTTCTGAAAGTATGAAAAAAAATCACCACATTATTACTACGTTCTTATCTTGGTTGTCTGTATCACTCAGCTTCTCTTCATATGAATGCCCTGTTTGATGATTGATATTTGAAGCCACGTTGCTCGTCATGTTTCAGGAAGATTTTTATGAAGACCCCAACTCAGTGGACATCAACTCTGAGGAGTTTGCCAGCCTGCCTCCTGAAATGAAACACGAGATACTCAAAGACATGAAAGAGTTTTCCAAAAGACGCCGTACCATGTTCCACAAACCTCCACAGGTAAAGCTCTCATTCAAACTCACGTACTCACCCGTCTGCTCCTCTTAACACAGACTCCTCTTTTTGTTAGCACTCAGGAGACTTTTCCCAGTACCAGTTGGCCGGCCTGCTGCAGAGGAACCAGCTGAACCAGCGCTTGGAGGGGGTAGAGAAAGAGATGAGCCAGAGGAGCGCCGGCGGTGCTCCACAGGTCTACCAGCAGGACGGGGATCAGCAGAGTCACAACGTGGAGTCCAATCGACTGGTGTCAGAAGACCATTCCCACTACATCCTTATTAAAGGTGAGGCAGCTTGAATAGTCACTACTCACAATTGTATTATCACACGTCATATTAATGTGCAGTAAAGCACTCCACATGTTCAGTGTGATAGTTAACTCCTCTGAATTGTATTAATGGCTTTGGTGCAATATTGAAAACTATAGAAACCAGGGGTTGACTGGAAGGTAGGTGGTAGTTGTACAGTAAAGGCTGCATGATTTGACTGCACCATTAAGAAGTAAATCTAAAAATGCTCACTTGTCTTTGTTCACACCACTGCACTTTTCTCACTCAGGCTCCACAAAGACTAAAACTGCACCTGAAAGCCAACCTGCAGCTGCGCCCTGGTCCGGCAGCTCCCTGTCAGGCTGCAAAAGACGAGCAGCGGACAGACCCGAGCCCCTGTGGCGTCCCGTTTGTGAGGGAGAGGAGGAAGCACCAGGCTCCAAACCCTCAGCATCAAATCCGCCTCGGGGAGACACATCACCGCCCTCCCCTCGTACGCTCAAGGCAATCAGTGCTGCGATGAGCGCTGGCTCAGATGAGGAGAGGGCAGAGCGGGAGGAGAAGGATGGTAGCGTGTCCCCACGTACACTGTTGGCAATCCAGCAGGCTCTGGCTGAGGAGGAGGACGGTGTAGCTGAACGCAGGACTGTAATCTGTGGTTCGTCCTCTGAACTGCAGGCAAATATTCATCATCCTGAGCCGCAAGTGGTCATCAGCAGCTCTGAGGAAGAGACAGAACCTGATGATGTGAAGCCTTTAGCTAATGAAAAATCAGATTTTAAGGGGAACTCAACAGGCCGAAGTCTGCATGTGAAAGACAGTCTGCTTGCTAGCAGTTCTGAGGATGAGATGGAGGAAGTGATTGGACAGAGAAATAAAGCTCTTCACCTTGCAGTGCTGCAACAACCTCATGAGAGAGAGATGTCAGAGTTGACAGGGGATATAAGGACAGGAAGTAGAGGTCAGACAGAGAAACAAGAAGAGCTGGAGAGAAAAGAATCGGAGCACGGGCTGATCACAAAGAACAGGGATCAGGTTCAGCCACAGGGTGCAGCTGTTTCCAGTCAAAACACATTATCCACCAATCTCTCTGCTCAGCTATTTGGTGGCAGTGCAGCACCTGAAATTCACCCTGTTCTGTCAGAGCAGAGGAGAGACAAGACTACTGAAGCTCTGCAGGAAAGGAACAGAGATGATGTTAAGACAGAGGGAAGCGAGGGAAGCGAGTCAGAAGGTAAAGACAGTCAGATCAGACTCACTCGTCATTTCTTAAGCCGGTAGATGTTAAAAAAGTGCTCTGCTATGTATTTCCTCAGAAAGTTTCATCGAGGTCTCAGAGGATGAATTAAAAGAGGAGGACACAGATGATTCATCTGTGATGATGAGAGAGAGAGGATCTCCAGCTGAAGTCCATGAAAACAGGACCGACACAGAAGAAAAACCAGAAGAAAGTCTGACTGAGGCTCCAGCTGCTGCTTTAAAATCAGAGGAAGAAGAGGACAAAGACATACAGAATGAAGAGAGCGAGCTGAAGGAAGGAACAGAGACAGAGTCAAGCTCAACTCCAGCAGTCAATGAATGGGAACACTTGGGTGTGGTTAGTATATCTGTCAGAGTATACTAAGAGTGTCTGAGTAATTTGCTTGTTTCTGTTTTATGTAATATATGATAAACTGAAATTATTGTGGTTTTGAATCGCAAGAGTTCACTATTTCATTTCAGGGGGGGCTGGAGCATAGCAAAGCAGAGAGGCAGATGGGTATTAAATTACGTGTTTGAACCAGTCAGCTGCGTTCAGCAGATTGATGTGTACGAGCCAGGGCTCATGCAATAACTGAGTGTGTCTGTGTTGTGCTGCAGGATGAGCTGGAGGCTCTGGAGAGCTCTCTACAGGTGGAGCAGAGCAACCTGAGGGAGCAGAAACAGCAGCAGGAGAGGATGGCGAACACAGTCACCGGACAGATGTACCTGGAGAGTCAGGTGAACAAAAGACAAAGATTAAACCACATCAACACATATGGACACATAAACTTATCCTTAAGAAAACATTGACTTATGAGCTTTCTAAAAAGAATCATGATTATAAAAATAAATTAAAACTATGTAAATACTCTGGCACTGGACTGAGATATGACAACCCAGAGCAGGTGTAAGACCGACTGGGGGATAAATATCTTTGTGGTGCCGCTGCCAAACATTCCCAGAACCATTACGTGCAGTGAGTATTACTTCACCATCTTTGCTGCGAGTCTGTAAGTCTGTGTATTAGCGTGTGTGCATGCGTCTGTAAACTCACTCACACTCTTAAATTTCACAGGCTGTCAGCATTTTCTCCTTCATAAAATCACTACGAATATTAAACCTCCAAAAGTGTCAGATCTTTATTAATCCCCTGCGGTTACTAGGGATTTTTTGATAATGAGCTGCTAAGAGCGAAGGAATTTCTCAGATGACTACAGAAACATGGACATAATCCTTGATGCCCGTTGACAGGAAAAGATTATTTTAAATTAATTAACTTTCCTGGAATTTTACAAACCAGAAATGTATTAAAATCTTGGCATCTAGAAATCAGAAGCTTTAAAAGAACAGGCTTTCATAATGGTGTGATACAACGACAGAATAACCACGATATACGCAAGTAAAGACACAAACCACTAGATTCTTGTCAACAGCTGTCACCTTGGATGTAATGTGGTGGTTTTTGTGCAAGAAATGACTGCTTCCTGTTTGAAACCAGGAGCTGCTGCGGCTGTTTGGCGTACCGTTCCTTGTGGCCCCGACGGAGGCCGAGGCTCAGTGCGCGGCGCTCGACCGCGCTGACCACACTCATGGGACCATCACAGACGACTCAGACGTGTGGCTGTTTGGAGGGCGACATGTATACAAAAACTTCTTCAACCAGAACAAATATGTAGAACACTACCAGTACAGTGACCTGCAGAACCAACTGGGTCAGTGCTCGCCATGGTGGTTTCAAACACTGTCAATTCATTACTTACTGTACTTTTTATTATGTTGCTACTTAATATTGTCAGTAAGGTTGAAGGGTCTGTGAAATGAAAAGTGGTGTTCCTTAATCTCTTTTTCCTTGTACATCTGCTTTTTAAAAAAAACATTTTTTCTTAATTTTTGGACAATATGTATTAAATCCGTTGACTGCCCTGTATTCTGTTGAATGCAGGAACACCATGAAATGCAAATGAAGATTTTCTTCTTACTCATGATGTTATTTTACTCTTTGTGGCCTGCTGAAATGGGAGAGTAAGGTGTTGAAATGGCGCTAAGCTAACACATCACAACAGGAATCTGATAAGCTAATATTGGACATCTGAGGGACAGGTGTTAGCATTGGTGGCGATTGATGGGGCTGTCAACAAACTGACCGCACTGACTGCACAAGGCTTCACCTCTCTCTCTCCTCCACACTCATTCTTTCCTTTTCAGCTCATGCCCATCTATACTCTCTCTCTCTCTCTCTCTCTCTCTCTCTCTCTCTCTCTCTCTCTCTCTCTCTCTCTCTCTCTCTCTCTCTCTCTCTCTCTCTCTCTCTCTCTCTCTCAGGTCTGGACAGGACTAAACTGATAAATCTGGCTTACCTGCTTGGAAGTGACTACACAGAGGGCGTGCCAGGGGTGGGATATGTGACTGGCATGGAGATACTGAATGAGTTCCCAGGGCCGGGGTTGGAGCCACTAACACAGTTCAGGTGTGTTTGTTTGTTTGGATGTAGTGAGCAAAGTGTTTCCAAACTTTCCCTCACACTTAATCCCTCCAGTCTCTATCAAACACAGAACAAATTTGTATAATAAAATCATTGTTAAAGCTAAATTATTAATCATTTTATAACAGAGACAATTGTTTCCATAATTGTAAAAAGCAAACAAAACTTTTTCTATCATCGTATGTGTTTTGGACATTACAACAACTTTTTGACAAAATAAAAATATTGCACTTTTTAATCTTGAATATCGTTTCCTCCCTCTAGTAAATGGTGGTCAGAGGCTCAGGAGAAAAAGCGTCTGACGGCTGATCCTCGGGACACGAAGGTGAAGAAGAAACTCAGGGACCTGAAACTGCAGCCTGGGTTCCCCAACCCAGCGGTGGCTCAGGCTTACCTGCATCCTGCTGTGGACCAGTCAGACGGCTCCTTCAGCTGGGGGCGCCCACAACTCGACATGATCAAAGAATATCCTTTTTGTCCATGTGGGTGGATGAGTGTTTGCGTGTGTGTCTGATCACGAACGTCAGATTTTTTTCCTGAGCCGGTCCACGTTCTGCCTGAGTCGCTTCGGATGGAGCAGTCGGAAGACGGAGGAGACTCTTCAGCCTGTGATCAAGCAGCTCAACACCCAGCAGGTAACTGAGGAAACATAAAAAAATGTTTATAGTGCAAAGTCAGCATAAAAAGGAGTAAAACCACTATGTAGTCATAATTCTGTTTGTTGTCTCTCACTGGGTTCAGACTCAGCTCCGGATCGACTCATTCTTCCGCATGGAGCAACAGGAAAAGCAGGCGATCCGCAGCCAGCGACTCCGCCGAGCGGTCACCTGCCTGAAGAGAAAGGAGAAAGAGGGAGGAGAGGAGGACAGCGAGGAGGAAACGCACTCCCCAGTCAAACCTAAGAGAGGGAAGGCAGGGAGCAAGAACCCGAAGAAAGGAGGAGGAGAGGAGAAAGAGGAGGAGATGTCTGCAGCGGGAGGAGGGTTTCTGGGGTCAGAGGTGATCTTCGAGTCTCCGCTTACATCTCTCAAGGATGTGAGCGGCACCAGCCAGGAGTCACTCTCAGGACAGACTGTCCCTCAGTCTACAAAGACTCTACCTCAGAGGGTCAGGAGCAGCAGCAGCAGCAGCTCTGGCGAGGACAGCGACGGTGGCGGTGAAGTCGCCATGGTTACAGCCCGTTCTGTCTTCGAAGGCAGCCGACGAGGCGGCAGAGGGAAGAGCACAAGAGGGAGAGGGAGAGGAAGGGGGAAGAAGCCATGAGGAAGAAACTGAACTTGACAAAGTAATTGTAACATTAATTGCAAAACATGTCACACTCCCAAATAATGTCTGATATTTTATTTGATATTTATAATGGAAAGATGAAAATGCATCGTCATTGACAGTTATGAATTAAACTTTTTCTGTATTACTGAATATGTATTTTGTAAACTATTTATGTGACTGAAAATATTTTGTACCTGTTTAGAGATTCAGTTGTGAGAGGAATTAAATATTTAGCATAAAATGTTTGAGGCGTAGTTATTTAAAGTTGAAGTATTTCCATGCACAGATGTCACTTTGGCTCAAACTTGTTATTTGTCGTGCTGATGTGTTCACAGTGAGACTGAGACAGGTGCCGCACATCCCTAAAATATCTTTCAGGCCTTATTTCATCCACTTTGTGTGTGTGCATAAACTCCTACACACTCTGCCATGAACACACACATACATAAACTTTTTTCCCTTATGAAAAAAATCTGATATTTCTGCATTAAGTTATGCTTAACCTTGTTAGTTAAATTGGTTTCTTTTCTCGCTGTCGATCTTGATTTAAATCATATTACTCCTCCTCTTCCCTCTCCAGCTCCAGCTCAGCAGACTGGCAGGGGCAGGTGTTGCTGTCGGTCAGGGTTACAGCATTAGCGGGGGGTTTAAGCATGCCCAGAGAGAGCTAGAAATGCACGGTGGTTGGACAAGAACTTAGGAAACCCTGTATTTGTGTGTAACTTGAAACCAAACTAACAGCCCTGCTAGAGACCTGGGTCCAGATTGACTTAAATCCAAAAAAGACAACGTCTGAGGCCACAAACCGAGAACGGCAGTTGGCTGCTGTGGATTTTCTGTTTTGGGCGTTCTTGCCCTCCTGCTTGGACCCCTTCGGACATGGAGACTCAACAGTCCCAGACTATGGAGGACCCCAAGACTAAAGAAGAAGGTGAGAATTTGAAGTCATACACAACAGAAAACAAATTATTTTTCTGTGTTGTTTCAGTGGCATCAGTTAGTGCTTACAGTAAGGGTTTTTTTTTTTTTTTGCATATGTTAAAAAAATCCTGTAAACCAGCTGAGTTTGACTCTAATGTCAGAGCTTGCAAGATGTGGTTCTGATGAAACGTCTATTGCCTGTAAACAGATGTGTCTCTGTTTGTTAACGACAAACGTAACAGAGATTTAGACACACAAAAGCTATAAATTGAGCTCCAGAGAACTCCCCGCCCTCACTCCACCTTTGCATTGGGGCTCTGTGGGCTGCCCTGACCTTTTCTTGAAACCAGTGTTACATAACTGAATATGTGTGTCAGATGCTCCGAGTAGCTGTTAGCACTGACACATAGCTGGAGTCCGACACACTGGCATGATGTTACAAACAAACACAACGGGATCAGAGGAGGGGAATTATGAGGATAAATACGATTCATTTATAGAGCAGGGAATCAAATGTTACTTGTAATGTGATATGAAAGAAAAACAAAATGATTACTCATCTGCTCGATGTAAGCCTGGAGGATACCACTGCCTCCTATATGTGACAGATTTTTATTCAAGCCATTATGAGACCATAGCTGGTGGGATTGTTAAACATTGGTTAACCTAAATTCCATTTACTTATTACTTGAGTGATATCTATCCACTTAGCCACCGGTTTCATGTGGTCAAGTTTTAAGATCCATCTATGAGGATATCTGCTCCCACATGATCTGATTTAGTTTCACATGGAAAAATTACATTTAAAAAGGAAAAACAGCAGATCTTTCCAGTTAAACCATTCCTGTTAATCTTAGTAATCCAAACCCCTCACTGTGAATCATTTTCACAGGAACTATTGTTGTTCCTAATTAAGCAAGTTGTTCCCCTTCGCAAATACAGATTTAATGTTTTTTTACATTTATCTTTGTCACATCTTTGTATTTCTTCACTATTTAGTTACCTGTTTTTTTTGTTTGTTTGTTTGATTGTTTTTTTTGTAATTGTAAAATCACAAGTACTGAGACAGGTATACAGGTGAGTCATATTTACCTGAACAACTGATTAGTGTTTTAACTTAGCTCTTACAATCACCACTGTGCACTGTATGACTGAGTTTTCAAGGTAAAATAAGTGAATTTAGAGGTAGAAGCAGCTGCTGCTCGTGTTCCTGCAGCATCAGTCACAAACACCTCAGAATAATATAATGTAGCAAAGAGAAAAATCTGAAAAATCTTACAGGAACAGTACTCACAACAGACTGCAGTCAACACAGGAGACTGAGCAGGAGACACAATATCAGAGCGTGTAACTGGCTCACCTGAATGGATCAACCATCGTTAATGTGATTGCTGAAACCTGTGCTATTGGATGGCGTCATAAACTGCTGTGAAAATGGTCTATTAGTCTGTTTTGTGTCATTCTAAGTTTTACGCTTTAATATCACACCTTGTAAACTTTCATCTCTGTATGAAAATGTGTTGTTCTTATAAAACCATACCTGTCTCTCCTGTGGATGCAGAGCTAGCCAAGGCCATAATGGCTCGCAGTTTCCACCCCTCTGTCATCGGCTCAGAGGCCTGGGAGGGGTATGTGTTCTCTGGTCTGGAGATCCGCATCAAAGAGTCCACAGATGTCTATGGAGCTGTACTCTGGCCCTCGGTCCGTCCAAACCTGTGCATTATCCCAAAGTTTAGCTGCTGTTTTGAGTCCTGCCAGTGAACTATTAACCTGTGTCTCCCAACAGGCAATGGTGTTGTGTCATTTCTTGGAGACCAACCGAGACAAATACAACCTGACAGACAAAAACGTGATTGAACTGGGTGCAGGGACTGGACTTGTCACCATTGTATCCAGCCTGTTAGGTACAGAAACAAAACAGCGCAGAGATCATCTTTGGTAGCTGGAACCTGCTGATTTTCAGTCCCTTCGACTTCAAATTTCAATCTTGTATGTTTTTTCTTTTTTTATCTCATTCTCTTCAATGCTCAGCTGCACTGTCTGTCTTCAGGTGCTAAGGTGACCTCCACTGACCTCCCAGATGTAATGGGGAACCTCCGGTACAATGTTATGCGCAACACCAAGGACCGATGCAAGTACATCCCTCTGGTGAGTTTTTACATTCATGTTTACATATTGTAGGGTTGACAAACGTTTGAAATATATCCAGATATATGTTGGTTTTACACTAACTCCCAATCATCGTTTCCAGGTGACTGAGCTCACCTGGGGTCAGGAGGTGGAGCAGCGTTTCCCACGTGCCACGCATTGTTTCGACTACATCCTGGCGGCTGACGTGGTTTACGCCCACCCTTACCTGGACGAGCTGATGGACACCTTTGACTACCTGTGCCAGGAAAACACACAGATCCTCTGGGCTATGCGTTTCCGTCTGGACCCAGAGAACAGCTTTGTGGATCGCTTCCGGCAGCGGTTCCACTTGGAGGAGCTGTATGACCTGAGGACGAGCCTGAGCATCAAACTGTACCGAGCCTGGAGGAAAGACAAGACGTCCAAAGACCAAGGAGAGGCTGCTGCCTGAACTGTGAAAACAGACAGAGAACTCTTTGAACTGTGAGCTGCTGAATTGGGTCAAATTTGTACATCGTTTAATGGGAATGAGTTTAACAGCCAATGCTAATTGTTATCGTATAAATGTCTTAATATCTCTTTTACATTGAGACCGTTCATCATTGTTTGATGTGCCAAGTAGTTGTGATCTGTGTTTTTGCACATTGTATTATATTATTTAAGGTATTTACTGGTGTATTTATCTTTGTCTACTTGACACATTTCAATGTAATACAGTACCATTTAACAACATGACCTCATCTGCTGCAGAGCTGTTGCTTTGCACTTCAGTGTACTTCAATAAACTGGCAACTCTGAATGTCTGGATAACTCAAGGCGTTTTTCTACAGGTGTTTAGTAATTTACCATTTTGGATTCATCATAAGGCATTCTCTGTGACTGTGACTACAACATTAGTGCTCCAAATGCTGTCACATTAGTCAAGAACCACCTCTGGTTGTCATCCATCACCAGCACCTACTCGCACTCGAGATCTTGGCTGACCGTGTTTTGGTCTGATGCCGTGGGATTTCTGATGACCTTATTGGTTTTATTTAGGAAGTCTGTTGCTGTGTGACTTCACGCCAGCCATGTGATCAAGTTTTATCGTTGTTAGAAGTGCCCATTTCACCCAGGACAAGTGACTGAACTGATACTGAACAGATTTTCAGCCACTGATGGTTCTCTTAGGATGGATCCTCTTGGGACCATTAACACCTAACGTTAACAACGGCCAGCAGAAAGCACAGCTGAGCTTTAAAGTACAAACAAAGCTGGTCAAAGTTTAGCCAGGTCTGACAATGGAGAGGTGAGCTTGACTGGTGAAGACTGAGATGTTTAAAAGGGACGCTGCACAGAGGATACACTTTTAGGATTTACTAACAATGCAGCTTTTCCTTTGGCGCCACCCTCAGGCCAGACTGTATTATTCAGTTTATCTTTCATCCAATGATTTTGTTTTCTGATGTGTAATTAAAATGAACCCACAGAGAATTATCACTCAAATCCACAGCTCACCTCAGCTTTATGTAGCTTTACAGCAAGTTTCAGCTCATCACTTGGCTGTCCAACCACACCCTCCTCACTGTTTCGGTTCACTCTCACAGCAGAGACCCAGGGTCATAACAGTTGTGGCTTCGTTTTAGTCTAAAAAGCTCTAAAACCCACTGTAGACAGAAATATACAGTTGGTGAACATAACACAGCAGCTAAACAGACAGATATTTCCCTCAGTTAATACTGGACTTAGACTCATCAGCTGGACAGAAACATGACGCCAAATGAATAATTCTGTCACCCTGTAACTGCTAGATGTATAAATAAGCAGCTGTTTCCTGACAAGTTCAATATAACTTAAAAGGTGATGATATGTGAATGTTCACTAGATACCCCAAAGCAGTCAAAAAAGGACCACTGGCATGATTATTATTATTATTACACTTATTATTTTTACACTTTTACACTTAGATACTAATATAATGTACAGCAGGCGCACATGAAGTTAAACTCACCTTTAACACCATCTTCCTTTGATCAGATGAATTCAGCAAATCCATCAAATTTAGTGTTGCCTTTGCAAAGCACAAAAATGTGTTGGAAATTATGTTTACACCTCAATAAGACGTCCTTGGTCAGCAAAAGGAGGTTGAATTAAAGATCACATCCTTTTAGGGCAGTGAGTGCTGCTTCAGTAACATGAACACCAGCGTGTCGCACACAACAGTGTTGTTATGTTTTGGAAACCCACCAGTTCGCCTGATTATCTTGGAAAGAGTAAGTTGGAGCCACCTGCTATTAACATGACCCGTTAAATCTGATACGTAATTCATGATTCCAAATCCTCCCTATGTGTTGTTTGGCTGCAGAAAGAGACGTGTGGCGAGGAGCCAGATTAAAGAGGAACAGAGGGGTTATCTAAACTGGTGGCTTAGACAAAACACCATGTATCATAGTCAAGACAAACAAGCACACAACAGCTGAAAAGCCTTGTGGAGATATCACTTAACTTCATCACTCTTTCAACAGTCTCTACATCCTTTCACTGAGAGGCTGAGCTAAGATGCCGCCTCCTATCAAGATGGAAAACTCTTATCTTTTATCCAAATAAGGCTGCTCCACATCAACAACACAGCTGTGCCATGACCTCACCACTGTGCTCTCTCTCTCTCCCACTCCCTATTAACGTGTCACACCACCAGAAGGTTCTGGATCGATTTCAAGATTTGGGATGCGAGTTGAGTTAGTGTGACGATACCTGAAACTGGGCGATAGCTCATGGTCAAACGCTGTTAAAATGTGACAGAGGGGGGTCTAATTGAGGTGTCCATTACAGTAGCCCCCTTCTTTTTTATCAGGGGGTTCATACTAGGGGGTTGCATGCCAGCCTGATCCTGTTACCTCCCATCTCTGGTGAAGCAATTGAGGCCATTGCAGGAAAAGTGAGCAACACAGACACGTTCCAGACTACACGTTTAAATAGACTGTTGGCCCGACGAGACCTCCTCTCATCTTCACTTATCTTTATTGTCCGATAAAAATGTTGCAGAAGAAGTGGCACCAACTTAAAAGAAATTAAAATCACCTTATGAGGCTTTTGGGGGTTTGGTGGCAACACACACATTCAAGGGCTCCCTGCCAAGATGCTCTCAAGTCAAACACAAATCATGTATTGGCCTTGGTTTCCCCTGTGTGTCTCTGTGACTATTTGTAGACTACCAAGTTAAACTGGTGCATTCCCAGCATAACGTGCAATATCTGGTCCTGATTTGAACCTGTGACTGTGCCCAAATGATAGGAAGTTATTTGGCCACTGTAGCTGGAAATCATTCAGTAGAGTTAGTGTAAAAGCCAGGGTTTAAAGGTTGTATTCCTTTATATTGTATCCAGAATGAGATTACAGACCACGGATGCCTCCGGAAAGCACAGAAGATCCACGTCCATGAGCAACACTGGAAGCAAAGATTCACGGCTGTTGGTATCATGGCATTCCTGTCATTCCCTCTCTGCTTTTGGCTCATTCTCCAGCTTCTTTGTTGTTGTTGTGTGTCTATGTTTGTCTATGTGTTTGACTCTACGTGCGCTCCGTTCGTGTATCTCACTTGTGTTTATTTCTCATGGGCACGACTCTAAAAATACCCCCGTGCCCTTGTGGTGACGATGGGTGTGTCCTGCAGGATGCTGAGTCTCTATAACCCCACAGTCAGAGGTCTCCAGATGCAGTTGCATTACTCCTGAGATCTTGCACTGGAAAATTAAGCGGCAGCAGGTATGTCAAAGGTCACAGGTAGGGTGCATGAACATGAAGTTTTTGCTATATTTGCAAAAGTTAAAGAGGAAGTACTTGCAGAGAGTTTTTCTGTCTTTTTTTTTTTTTTTTTTTTTTTTTTTTTTTTTACAGAACTTTTAATAATGTGTAAGGGTTTGGGAAAGTGTCATCCAAATAATCCTTTAAAAAAATCAAGTATTTACTTTCATATTTATTGTGCTCTGTTAAAATGTGATAGAAAAGAAATAACTCTAATTTATTATATATAGAGAGTGGAGAAACATAACTAAATTAAAAGAGAAAAAAATTCAAACAATCAACTATAAAAGAGAAATTAAAAAATAAACAGAAAATGTGAAACTGATCTGTTCATCTGTTTCTCCAGCAGTAAAGAGCATTTTATATGGATACTTTGTCCACATACTTTGTGGAGGAAACCAAGTGTATGAGAGGCAGAGACGAGGAGGAGGAAGAGGAGGAGGAAGAGGAGGACAGTGGAGACGAAGAAGATAAAGAGGAGGAAAAATGTAAGGCAAACAACTCAGGGTTACATTTTTGTATCAGATCTCACAGATCAGACCGGAGTGTCTGACTTTAATATCTTTCAGATGATTCACAGAACAAGGAATTAGCAGCCCAGGCGCAGCAAAAACCGGCCTGGGCTCCATGTTTCTTCTACAGAACAGATAAAGAAGTGTATTATTATGTCGGGCAGGAGATCACCATCGAGGGGGCTTTCGACTCGTATGCAGGCATGATATGGCCCGCGGTGAGTAGCACTGATTTGAAACCTTAAATCCAAACCTGTGCTTCCTGTTACACTTCTTGATACTCTGTTTTGAAGAATTTTATTTACTGATGCAAGTACAGATCAAGCAGCATCAGTAGTAGTAATTTTGATCCTAAGATCTCTGATCAAAACTGAACAGCATTTTTTGCAATACTGAAAGAAAAATACAACTTAAAATAACACATTAATATTGATTGTAATGATAATGTTGACTGCCCTCAGGCTTTGGCTCTCTCTCACTACCTTGACACTCACCGTGAGCAGCTGAATCTTGAGGACAAAGCAGTCCTGGAGCTCGGAGCAGGAACTGGCCTTGTGTCTGTTGTAGCAGCGCTCCTGGGTATGTAAGACAAGAGCACCGTGAACTAAATACCTACATGAACGGATTGCTGAACAAGCCCTCTGGGCAGAAACCCAGGGGGCCAGAGCCTTTGTATGGAGTGACTGCTAACATTACAGACAATCAAAAGACTACGTGACACAAATTGACTGCAAAGACAAGTGAAATGTTCACAAAGACATATGTATTGACCACAAAGAGATGCAAACTTACTATAATGACACAAAACAACCACAAATAATCACTGCAAAGAGTGATTAAATGACATAAAACAACTCTCAGCTTGGGTGTCTTGCCCCTCTGTACACTGGGAGGGGTGGGGGGCCTTTAAATGTCTGTGCCCAGGACAGCATAGCCTCATAGTCTGTCCATGCACACCTGAGAGGTTATATCAGGTTAAATGTTTCTCTCTTTCTGACTTCAGGTGCATGGGTGACCGCCTCAGACCTTCCAGAGGTCCTGAACAACCTGAGAGTCAACCTGAGCAGGAACACCAGGGGGCGCTGCAAACACACACCTCAGGTGGCAGCTCTGTCCTGGGACTACAACCTGGAGCGCTCCTACCCTACATCCGTCTACCGGTATGACTATGTGCTGGGAACAGACGTGGTCTACCATCACGACTTCCTGGACGAGCTCCTGGCCACCATGAAGCATTTCTGTCGGCCGGGGACGACTCTGATCTGGGCCAACAAGGTCAGAATGGAGTCTGATCTGACTTTCACTGAGAACTTTAAAAAGGCCTTTCACACGAGTTTACTGGCTGAAGATGGAGACATGAAGATCTACATGGCAACGTGCAGAGAGGAGGAGGGAGAGGGCGATAAGGAGCTGGAAATCCAAGATGTGCTGAGAGAGGAGGAGGAAAGAAAGAACAAGGAAAACGAGGAGAAGCTTGTGGAGGAAAAACACAATGAGGACAAACTTCACAGTGTCACTAAAGAAAAAAGTAAAGCTGCAACAGAGGTACCTCACATGTCAGAGGCTGAGAGAGGAGATGATAAGGAAGAGAAAAATGAGCATGAGTGTGATGAGGATGAAGAGATGGAGGAGACAGTGGATGAATATAAAGAAGACGAGCAGAATAAACCAGAGAACAATGATTCAAATTGCAGCAACACAGCCAGTGATGACAACAGTACAGGTGAGTCATCTACATGATCTCAATGAGGTTAATGGCAAGAATTAAATCTTAGATGTGAAATATAAGACACATATGGTAAGGCTGAAATGTGGTGTAGAGAGATTCATTTAGTTCATTTGTTGTTCATGTTTTGTCGACAGCTGCACAGCGGGACCGAACACCAGCCTGGGTCCCCAGGTTCTTCAACAGCTTGGATAAAGATGTCTACCATTACGTAGGACACGACATTGTCATTTATGAATCCATAGACTCCTATGGAGCAGTCATGTGGCCAGCGGTGACTATTTTATTATAAACTACAAAATGCTACAAAGCCTCATTCATCTTAACATCTCACCTCCAGTTGCGTCGCTCATTCCAGCTGTCTCTTTTTTTTCGTGCAGGCGTTGGCTCTGTGCTCCTTCCTGGACAACAACAGGGAGAAGGTGAACCTGCAGGGGAAGGAGGTGCTGGAGCTGGGAGCAGGAACAGGACTGGTGGCTGTTGTAGCCAGTCTGCTGGGTGAGCAGTCGCAAAAGTCATCATGACATGATGCACAAAAAAACACAAAACACAAAGAAATGTCCACTCAGAATTAAAATAATCATTATATTCTATTATATAATTTGCTCTTGTGTACTTTCTATTTTTCTGTCTATTCTCATTCACATTTTATAAACTTATTAGTATTTATTTTTGTGCCTCCTGTTACCCTTTGCAAAAAGAACAATTGTTAAATTCCTGTGCACACATATACAAGAGCTTATCTGTATTTTTGCATTTAACCCATTAATCACAAATAATACATTCTTCATATTATTACTCCTCATTTTCCAAACTTTATACTGTACAATCTTTCCTTTCTTTCAGGTAACTGTATTGTTCATTCACATTCTTTTATCTTTTACATTTTTGTCCATGGCTATTATGAAAAGGACAATATGAATGTGGCGATCTCCTCCATTGAAAAGTGTTGCACTTGTACTTAGACGATTGGATGATGGTGACTAGTGTCTTTGTTTCTGTGTCTTCAGGAGCTTCAGTCACAGCTACAGACCTTCCAGAGGTGTTGAGTAACCTCAGGGCCAACGTGATGAGGAACACCAGGGGGCGTTGCACACACATGCCCAAGGTGGAGGCGCTGTCCTGGGGCTATGACCTGGAGCGCACCCACCCTACATCCGTCTACCGGTACGACTACGTGCTGGCAGCAGACGTGGTCTACCATCACGACTTCCTGGACGAGCTCCTGGCCACCATGAAGCATTTCTGTCGGCCGGGGACGACTGTGATCTGGGCCAACAAGGTCAGAATGGTGAATGATGTGACTTTCACTGAGAACTTTAAAAAGGCCTTTCACACGAGTTTACTGGCTGAAGATGGAGACATGAAGATCTACATGGCAACGTGCAGAGAGTAAGAGATACAGGAAGCATGGATGGATTAGTGAACCGGCCTCCTGAGTCCCTGAGTCCAGGCCCAGTCAAAGGGCTCAGCCAAACGTAGGTAGGTGTCAGTCACATAGTAGCTCTGCTTTAAGAAAATGTTACCTGCATCACAGATGTTTTTTGTGTTTTAGCCAGCTTCTCTTCATCTCCTGCATGCAACAAAATACAGTAGTTCAGGTGTCAGTTTTAGGGTTTCAACCATCAGCAGAACTTTAGAAAATATTCACAAAAAGATGCCAAACTTAGCATGTTGTGATGAGGTGATGGGTTGAGTCACTTTATATTGTAGAAGACAGATCATTTATATGTTTTTACCTCCATGTGGCCACTGTCTTATAATCCCTCCATGAAAAAAAGGGTGGAGTTTACACATAGAAAAAGATTTAGAACATTTACTAATATTTAAGGCTATAAATCATTGCAGTAATGCAGAATGTGCCTTTTAACTTCATGTGATCCAGGCCTGATGCAATTTTAGCCTGACAAGAATGAATCTATGCTTCATGTTACTCATTATAATCACATTAGTGAATTTTTGAATTTATTTATTGACAGAAAATTAACCAGCAATGATTCTGATAATCAATGAATTATTTCAGATCTGGTTGATGGTTCCAGCTGCTTTTAATGTTCTTCTTTGTTATATATGCAAATAAATGAAATATCTTTGCATTTTTGGACTGTTGGTGGGATACATTTTAAATAGGTCACCCTGGGCGGTAGGAAAGTCTGTTGGACATTTTTCATTTTTATCTAAGTTATCTACATCACTTGTTTTTTTAAATTTTATTGTTTAATACAGCAATAAAAAACGGGACAAACCTTTCTATCTCATTTGCGGTGTTTTATAAGTGACGACCAGTGAACTCTCCTTTTCTTCCAAATCATTTTTATTCAGTGTCATTTTCCTTGTTTGTGACTTAACTCCATGTGTGACCACAAAATGGTGTGACAGTATCTCAGGTCTTTTTCCCACGTCATCGAGGAAGAATGGGTATAAAATAATACTGAGAGCATACAACCTTGTCTCATAACAATCTGTAAAATATTGGCATTTACTAGATTTTATGACTATAAATATAAACACTCAACATCCATAAGAAGCATTTCTAAAGTCTTTCCTGACACCAGCAGAGTGATAGCAACAGATATGAGAAGTCCGTTTGGTGCCAGAAATGGACGGCACAGTCCTGTGGTGAAAGTTAAGGCCATTTTCGGAGAGACTGTCATTGGCAATGCGTACTGTCGACAGCTGAGCCCTGAAACATAACGTCTGCCTGAACCGAAACCCAAAACAGGAAGGAGGAGAAAAGGGACAAAGATAAGAAGGGAAAACAGAAGATGCAAAAAAGTAGAAATGATTAACAACACAAATTCAGTCCAAAAAAACAAACAACAAACCCAACTGACTCCAGTAAACCCCTGCACGCTCCCAGGAGGCCTGTGCTGAGGCCACTGCAGAAAGTGCACACAAGTCACAGCTAAAAACAGAAACACAAGTTGTTTTCTTACCCCTGGGTAAACATGAGTTGTGACCACTAATTTGCTGTGTATGCAGACCTTGGCTTGAAAGGAGCTGCTTTTATATTCTTACACATTCACCTTCTACTTGTGAGAGGACTTAGAACATCAGGGAGAGAGGACACTGTTTATTAAAGCC
This sequence comes from Lates calcarifer, assembly GCF_001640805.2. Lineage (NCBI taxonomy): Eukaryota > Metazoa > Chordata > Actinopteri > Centropomidae > Lates > Lates calcarifer. The sequence continues at coordinate 4,656,145 of NC_066834.1, forward strand.
GTTATAGCTACAACTGTGGTTTTGGTTCCTCAATTCAATATTGTTGTGTCTAATTTTATCATCTTTATCATGTCTGGTAAAACTTTCATTTTCATACTTCCTCTGACAATTAAACAAACTTAACATGGGAAAATCACTCTTTGGTTAAACTGATGATATTACAGACTGTGACAGGAGATCACACTTTCTTTGTGAAGTGAAAAAGGTTGAGAATCACAAATATAAAAACTGAGTTATATGTAGTCTGTATCTTTAGCCTCGGGTCCTCTTTTGCACGGCACCGTGAACACAAAGAGCCACATGTCCTCATTCGTTACATTGATTCAGGTGAGATACTTTAAAGGACCATGCCAGTGTTTTGGGAAGTTCTAGCTCCACATGCTGTGAGGTTTTGTATTTTCAGATGCGTCTTTCCAACCATTCTGTACAGTTACTGTCTCCCATTAATTTTCCTATGGCATTGAAAACAAATGGTAGACTCTTAAAACTTGCTCAAAGAGGGAACCTGTGGCGGAGTGTGGAGTTACAAAGAAGCGAGTTTACCTAAATAGCCTGTTCCTCATCTCTGCTTAAGGCCAGCAGCTCCAGGCTACATTCACACACCTGAATCACTGACTAAACTGTCAGTAATCAAGTTGCATTGTTGGTAAAGAAGGTGATATCTCTGATTATATTGTCCAATTTATGACAATGAAAATCAAATCTGCATTCATTTTGGTAAAAGTTGCATCTATGCAGAGTAAAGGACTCAAGACTTTTCAAATCAACCTGTGATTACACAAATTTTTTCGCATTTAATATTCATGATTAAACAAGAAAAAATTAATGTAAAAATCACCATTCATCTAATCTCCTTTATCAGGACAGTCTGGTTTGATTCAAGTTGGTTTTTAGCCGTGATGTAAAATAAAGAAAACCACTGGCATGGCCCTTACAAGTAAATGAAGTATCTGAAGAAAAGAAAAAAAAAAACAACAAAAAACTCATGCTTAACCCTCCCCCCCTAAATGGCTATCATTTCACTTCTGTTCATGTACACAAAATATGCTCACAAGTACATAAAATCATTCACAAACACACACTCAGACAGTGGATATTGTCAAAATCTTGTTTCAGATTAAAAATCTTTCAAATTGAAACAAATTAAAATCTGCTTCCAAATAAAACTAGTTTTTCTTACATCCTAGAAGACATGCATATATGCAAAATACATCAATTAGAATAATATTTGTATTATATACCTATTGCATCTTAATATTTTTTATGTTATGAGTGTATGTACATTATTTTATGACACTGTGTACAAATGCAACATTTTGAATGCTGCAGAGAAACATCTCTTACTACTGTGTGAACATTTTTACAATGAAATCTGATCTGAACATCCTACTGCTGCCTACGACTGCATCTATTATGTTAGTGAGGTCTGTTTGATGGTTGTCAAATGTGGCATTCAGGTTGAGTGTGAGGTGGGTGGCCAGTACCTCTGGAGGTAAGCAGAAGCCAAGAAAGTGTGTTTGTGACTTCCAGACGAGTCACTGACACACATCACACTGCCAACATGAGCTTTAAAACCCACATCTGACACCCAAAAGGCTGATAGGTGAAATGACAAGCGGCTCGAGTGCTGACTGACGCTACTGATTCTGCAGCTTCCTTTGGCCAAGACCCTCGCGCTTCCGTCTTTTATCCCATCAGAAAAGGTAAGGTACGTGTAGAAAGGCACCTCAGCACTGTTATGTAGTTCTGAGACTGTGTGCGCGAGTCATGGCCTAAAAAGACAGACACAACTAAACTCTAACTCTAACTTTATCAACCTGGCCAGACTCAAACAATCAAAAAAAGAAAGAAGAAAAAATAGAGAAAACAGATACTGAATTCTGTCCGAGCCTCCCTTTTTAATTCAGGGATCAGGCCCTCATGTGTCCGAACATCAGCAGCAAGTCCTCCTGTCTTCTCACTCCAGTATCAGTATTCTGTTGTTTTTTTGAAAGTGATTACACAGGGTCACAGTTTTTTGTTTTTAAAAGACTTGGGATGCATCCCCTGGAGTCCACACTGGCCCTTGTACAGTATTTACAAGAGAGAATGAGGTTATTAATATGATATGGAGCCCGGAAAGCTGAGGAGGGAGGGCGGAAGGGAAAGCCTCCCAAATATGCAGATGACACCAAAATAAAGGACAACACCCTAAGATAGCACTGAACTACAGCTTCAACAATCCTTGGCAAGAGTTTTGAGCATTAAAAAAACTTTTTCAACATTTTTCTGTTGGTTACATTCAGCTGAGATAGTCCCGCTACACTGTCTGCAGAGCTGAGACATTTAAAGACGACCTCTGGTTTGAATGGCTCTGCCACAGGATGAACATGACTCCCTTGCCTTTAAGGTGTCGAGTGCATCAAACTGCTTAATGCAGCGTTATCCCTCATTTTGGTGTTCACCTACATCTGAATTTGGAAAAAAAAAACAAAACAAGGAATTCTCAGGAGGCAGCTGGTTGGTCAGATGCATAGACCATGTGACCCTGAGGGACATGATATTGAAGTTACCATGTGATGGACCATGTATGGCCATGCTGCTCATGCATGCGTGTCTGTGCCTAGAAAGGTGTGTAGTCAGCGGGGTACATGACAGGAAGCCAGTTCTCACTGAAGGTGGCGCAGTGTGTCCATCGGAGGTGTCGCATAAGCTAGAGAACGAGAAACACAACATGATTTCCGGTGAACAAAGCAGACGTTCAGCTAACATTTCATTAAACATAAATATGGTTTTTAAAATGATTCTAAGAGTAAGGAGTCAAAGTATCTTGCATCAGCTGTCACTGCTCTCATACCTGGATGCAGTTCTTCATGTTCTCTTTGCTGGGCTTCTCCTCCACCATCTTTGAGGCGTATTTTAAGGCTCGGCCGTGCATCTTGTTCACCAGAGCATGTTTATATGAAAACATCAACACCTGGGCAGTGGAAAAGTCAGAAGACAAACAAAATGTATCAGCTTAACATCTACTGAATTATACTAAAGCTAGCTATATGGAAATATATGGTACATCTACTTAATTCACATTTTCAGGAGAGAAATCGCAGGAAACCTGCAGTCATTAGCAACCTATCTGCGTGGGTTGCTGTGGGAATGAGGTAGGCACTGCAAGCACTTGTGCTATCAAGTTATGGCAGCACCAGAGCTATACTGATAGAGCGCATGGATTCTGCTCACTGTTGCTTCTATGAGTGACTGCACAGACACTTTGAAATCTGACTTTCTAGCCCAGACTTTCTAAATTCAATATGGAAACAATCTGGATAGGCCATGTCTGAAGGCCTAACACACTGTCGTTGGTTTATTTTTGGTCTTTTTGATGGGTTTGAAAGAAATAAGAAAAAAATAGCACAAGCCTTACCCTTTTATGAGACATGAAAAATAAATTCACATCACAACATTAAGAACTTTTTGCTCACCTTGGAGTCAGTTAAGTCTGCCCACTTCTGCACCTCCCAAAACGTATCCGATAGGGTTTTAGCCACGTTTTGCAGGGTGTCGTCAGAACTGCTGGCCACCTCCTCCCCAGCCTCCTGCTCTGCTGCTGTTTGTCCCGTAGCAATGGCACCGGCGCCCTCCTGTGGCGCCGGGGGTAGCAGGAGCTGGTCAGCCAGAGCACAGCCCTTTCTACACAGAGCATCCAGCAGAGATGACTTCTGCTTCTCCATGTCACTGAAACACAGAGGTGAAGTTAAGGCCTCAAGGTTCTGCAGTCCAGTGATTTTTGATGAGTGTGGTGACTGCACAAGCTGTCAAATACTGACTAAACTGATCAGGAAGAGAGATGTGTCAGGACCTGGGCAGCTCACCTCAGCTAAACAATATCCTGGTAGAAATCCTGCTACTATATCTACAAGTTTATGTTCTATGCTTGATCATTTTTAAGGAAAATCTAATTGTGGATACTATTATGTGTTTTCAAAGTGTTATTTTGTGTGGCTGACCCACTTTTTCTCCTGCTCTTTTCACATCTTTACTATCAATTAAGTATGTGGTGATAAAGGATTCTAATGATATTCATATTTCTACTCTACTACGTACGTCTTGATAGAGGCGGCATCAGGCCGAGGGTCTGTCTTCATGGTGAGGTAAACAGCCAAGGCTGTCTGGTCGATGCGGGAGATGACGATGTCAGCAGCTGATACCACCTCCTTGAGACGTTTGACCCGCTCCTAAAGATTAACAAGAGAAGAAGAAATTACTGTGTGCAGACATAGTCGCGGGGCCTCCTCCATTTCCCCTCTTCTCTTACTTGTGTGCATTATTACCTTTTCTGAGTCCAGCTGGTGCAGTCTTTGTACATGCAGCGGAAGGTAATCCAAGTAGTTTTCTGTCAGTTCGTCGTAGATGGAGCTAGAGTCCAACCTGAAAAGCAAAGAGGTGACAGGACACGTGGTTGAGAGAGAACTGAGTGAAGCAAGCGACTTGCTGCTGAACAAAACAAATGAAAAACTGTACACACTTTGTCATCCACTGAATCTTCAAGTCTCGCATGGCCTCTGCAAACTCCTCTTTCATGTCTTTCTCTTTGTCTCCTTCCTTGTCCTTCTCCTTCCCTCCATTCTTTGTTTTATTGGGAGCAGGGATTAAATGATAGATGACTGGTACAATATCCTGTATGAACACAAAAAAATAGTTCAATCAAAAACCCAATAACCGATACACTGAACAAAAATCCATGAGCTCTTTTTCTACTCTGAATCACCCTCTTCCTACCAACCAACTCCTTCTGGTTATCGCTCTTTAAATCAGTTAAGAAAAATGCTTTTTAATACCCAGAGTTATATAGGTTTAAAGTAGTGCAGCTGATGCTGATATTTATAGATATAATAATTTTACTGACCACCAGAAAAGTGAACTACTCCATATCAAAATAAACACCTACTATGACTAGACTTGCATATTTCAATACAGCAATATTGACATGCTTTGACATGATTAATGCAGTTGTAACAAATCCCATCTTAAGGTAAGGAATAAGCCATTTCCAGATGGTAGGAGAGCAGTGGACGCTCTGTTGTACAGTGTTTCTAGCTCATCCAGTACCTTTTTAAACTTTCCTTGTCGTTTTGCAGAGGCCTGCCCCTGGTGGTCAGAATAACACACAGTGAGGAAGAGACAACACAAACACACCAAAAAGGATTCGCTCTTTCTTCATTTTGTAATCTTTCACCCTCACTCAGAGACTCAAGAGTCTGTCTGTCACCTACCTGTCAGGTGTAAACATGTGATACAGTGGTAAACAGAGGTGCAATGTAGCAAATCTGATTGTTTTTCCTACATATTTTCACTCAGTGCCTGAAACTAAATAAAATCAGTGGGTTATATGAGTAAGTATTTGACATGAGATTAGAAAAATTCTTGTGTGTGTATAATGCTGAAACAATGTACAGGTCTGCAGCAATGCAATGAGGAACATCATGAAAAACGTTTTTTCAATGCTGATTTGTAAATGGATGCTGAAGTTTGAATCAAAGTACTTTCCACTGGAGCCACTGAGTGAAGCAAGTTCAAGCACAAACACAAAGAAATGTTCAGGTGTGTATGGTTACACAGCTCTTTAAAGACATGAAGGTGAGCACTTGCAGCCCAAGAAGATAATAGAACAGGCTCTGCAAATTATACATTTGCCATTGTAGTGTGTATAAAAGTAAATATTTAATTTTTGGTGTTGACTCTTGTTCAAGTGTGTTGTTCAATTTATTTATGTTTTTTGACAGAACACACCCCTGTAGCCTGGCAGTAAATAGCAAATACTTACTGCTCAAGTTACCTGAAACAGTGTTATTTTCGTTTGTATAATTTATTTATACTTGTAGACTACACAGATGCACAAGTTATATAAGTGAATCTTTTCAAAACTATTTTTCCCCAATTTTAAGTTGGATAAAATACAGACAATGTGGTCCAGATGCAGTTGATGCTCAAAGTTCTCATTTCAACCAAAATATTCTCTTCTATCAGTCAGTTGTCTAGAGAATCAATAAACAACCAGATCCATTGTGTTGAGATCTGGCATCTGGATTGTTTTTCTGGATGAATGGACAAAGGCAAATGAGTGAGGAAAGAAAAAAAATGACATGCATTATAAACCAAAAGGATGGGGCAACCAATTTAAGAAGCAACAGACCACACTGATCAGCTCAGGTCTGAAAGTGAGATACACCTGAGAGAAGTTAAAAAGGAAAAAGCCACGAGCTCTTGAGCACTGGTCTTTAACCCTCATCATCAGGACATCACATACTGAATTTCAGATTTTACATTATTAACCAGGATCAGCAGGCTGGCCACGGTAAGCTGCTGTGTCATTACTCTGTGGGGTGAGGAGTCCCACAGGGTATTTTGAAATTGGCAAAATGTGAAAACCAGCACTGACGACTTTGGGTCCTGAGAAGCAGGACTGACCACTGCTCTGAAGTATAGAGATTAACAAAGAACAGAGTCACTCACTGCTTTCTTGCCATACTCGCTCTTGGGGACAACAAGAGAGCCTGAAAGATAGCACCCTGGACTCGTCCCCTTAGGGATCCTGCGAGAGGGAGAGGTGAAGGGGGAAAGATGGCAACAGTAAGAATAAAGACAGAAATATCACACATTTGATTTCATTAATGTTGAGAAATACATTTTCAAGGAGGAATTTTTGCCTAGTAAACATCACTCTTTCCCTGCCTAAACAGATCATCACTGAGTACAGCACAACCTTATTTTTGATCAATGATCCAATTTTCTTCTGTTTACCATGGATAAAATCTTCAACTCAAGGCAAATGCAATCTGTCTCCTGTAGATTATAAGAGTCTGACTGGGTCTACAGTTGCACAATCTCATGGAGGGCTGAGAATATTTACTGGGAGAAAATTAAAAATAGATTTTTTATTTCTGTGAGGCCTCTTCTGTTCTGCAATCAGAGACCGATCATACCAATCGAGACAGGCTTTACTTGGTTTCCTGGTTTGACTCACTTGTCGTCTGGCAGGGCTGTGACGTAGAAAGGCTGAGTGGCACCCGGGCACAAGGTGACAGAGTTCGCCTTCTTCTTGGACATGAGGGCAGCTCGATGCGTCTCGTAGACATCCAGACTCAGCGTGGTGGAAAGACGGTGAGAAACCACGAATGGTAGGTCCTTAAGGCGCTCCAGCTCGCTGGACTGCTCATGGCGTACCTGCAGACGCACAGTGTAGTCCCCCTTTTCCAGCTTCAGAGAATACTGGGAAGTCAAACAGACAGAGGGGAGTTGTTTCAGTTTATACAATGCACACAAGGGACTTACCCAGAGCATCTGAGAAAGAAAAAAAAAACATGTTATCTCTTCATCTCCCTGCTCTTCATGTGGCTGAGTGTACCTGGTGTGGGTAGGCGTCCCCTGAGCCCAGTAGTCTCTTGTTCTGATCAAACAGCATCCAGAGCTGACTGTCAAACTCAGACTCATACAGCAGCTCACACAGCATGGGACAGCTGGGGGTAACCTCGCCACTCTTAGGCTGAGGAGAAAACAAAAAAGGATTATAAACACACACACACACACACACACACACACACACACACACACACACACACACACACAAGGGAAAAAAAAATCACTTTCTTTCTTGTATGTTGTGCTGGCTGTACCTGGTGAAAGCTGTAGGTGAGGACAATCTCGTAGAGTTGTCTGTTATTGGGGAGAACGTCCCTCATTCCCAAGGCTTTTATCTTTGAACTTAAGGGTCTACAATCACAGCAACAACAGGAATCACACAATGAGCTGCACAGTTAGCAAACAACAAAATGTATGTGTGTGTGTGTGTGTGTGTGTGTGTGTTTGTGCACATACCTAAGGGGCTGAACCCAGGACTTGAGGGTGATAGTAGGGGATACCTCCTCGTACCTCAGAGGCGATGACACATCAAAACTCGTCACTCCCTCTGAGGCATGCTGGGTAGAAACAGATGAGAGTCAGAAGCAGAGAACTAACACTGTCTGGGATCTAGTTTAGTTTCTGGTGCATCTGCAACTCTTCTTACTATGTGCAGGGGAGAGGGAGAAGTGCTGAGTCCATGGAACGAGATGCTGTAGTCCACCGTGACGTCACCCAGGCTTGCCCACCAGCGCGCAATGCACAACTCTACTACCCTACCTGACTGGAGAGGAGACAAACACACACAGAAATTAGTCCACCCCTCTTCCATTTTCTATGCATACATCTAAGCAATGAGGTGACCTCCATTAAAGGCCTAATGGATGGCATTTGGCAGAGAACTATAAATGACAACCAGCTTTCGTTTTAGCTGACTCCAGTATATTTACAGTATGACTTATGTGCAAACTCCCAGTCAAACAAATATATATATAAATAAAATATACGTACCAGCACAGGAAAAGCCTCAGTTAATGAGCCTCTTTCCAACAGTGAAGAGAACTTGTAGAATTCATTAGCTCTGTACGCCTTCTGTTTGACCAGGTGCACTGCGTGGAGAACAAACTTTGACGAGACATCTCCCGAATGAGAGGTCAGCGTGATCTCTGCAGGAGAGACGAGAGAGAGACAGAGAGGTGAAAAATAGAACAACAGGGAGATGAGAAGATGCAGATGTGGGTGAAAAAGCAAGAAGTGAAACCAGTAATTGTGGGAGGAAGACAGGAAGTGGCAAAAAAACATTTAAGATTAGAAGGCCATATTTTGATAATGCACAGCCATCTCTTCTCAGAATAAAAGTATGAAAGTCACATCTTTGGTTTCTGACTGTGGGCTATTTGATTTTTTTCCGTGCAAATATTTTAGTTGTTGCAGTTTCCAACAATTAATCAAACTGACAGCTACACTCTCCGGCACCAAGGAAGGAGAGAGACTCTTCATTCGCTGTGAGGGATGCAGCATGCAAAACCTCCCCTCATGAATGTTCTAACGATCAGTTTTTGTTCAAACTGTTTTAGAGGTGTTGATTCAACTGTATGATCATTTTGGAGGATGTCATTTAAATTGTATTGTGTACTTTTATTTTGTTCACTCAACTTATATAAGTGAGGCCAGGCTAAATAAAATGCAATATAGGTTAGCAGCAACAGAAACCCCTCAAAATGACTGATCATCAATCAAGTCCTGTAGAGACTGTAGGGACACCAAACCCCAGTTTCATTTTGAAATCCAAAATAAATCCATCACATCAAATAAAATGAAACAGAAATGAAAGGCACTCTCTCAGGCATTACCACAAGGATACTGAAAAGTATCATATCATTACTTTGTGAATCAAAACAGAACAAAATTCAACATTTGATACCTTGAACAAACACTTAAAAGACTGAAATGGTAGTACAGGTGATACAGAGTTTCTGCAGTGTTCACCACATTAAACTGAGGACTGTAAGGAAGTTTCAATGCTACATAGAGTGCAATTCAATACTTTTTTCATGGTCATACCAGTCCCAGAATATCAGACAACCAGCAGGGAATATGAGATCTACAGTTATTTGTTATGTACATACATTTATATATCATTTGTGTCAGTACTTTACAACTGTGAATAATAATTATTCTTGGATGGATGGATGGATGAATCACTAAATTAAAAACGACCGATTAAGCCTGCAAACCACATAGAAAAGAAAATGTTTTAGCTGATGTTACCGTCTACAAGCAAGGCAAGAAAAATATATTCAAGACCTTTGTAAATTTAAGGTTTTTAATACTTTCGACAACATTTTTTCAATGCTTTTCAAGACCTGCACACACCCCGCTCAAAGTTGTCAAGAAGAGGAAGTAAACAAAGAACCTCTTTATCACACAGAGACACTGACCTGCCCAGGAGGCTCCCTGAGGAACAGTGATGAAGTGGCGTCTGATCTGGCCCGGTCTGAAGTGGACGTCTGTGAAACACACTTCATGATTGCGACTATCTGTCACTCTGAGGGAAGACAAAGAGAGACCGTCAGACACACACAAACACACACTTCCTTTACCTCTCGCTAAAATGCCAGTTTAATATTAGAACTCACTTGGCAGGGATAATAACCGTGATTGGAACTCTGAACAGTGGCCCACAGCTGGGTGCCGCTGTGTCGTACCCACACACCTAAAAACATCACAGAGGTCAGATTAACATTAATACACACAGAAACAAGAGCAGCATCTTTTCCTCCTCCTCTCTGTCTTTTCCCTACCTCTGTATAGTGCACTCCCTCTCTCAGTCCCAAGGGATCGATGCGGACATTGACATGGCGACACTGGTTCATCAGCTCTAGATGGGAGGGGCACTGGACCCATGGGGCGGCACATGTGAGCGCCAAATGCAGCTGCAAGGAGATTCGCTCAGAGTTTCCTGTGATGGATTTTAGAAGAAGGCATATGGTGTTTTAAAAAAAGAAATGAACACAAAAAAGTGAAATGCTGAAAAAATGCAGAGGTGCAAAAGTATGATCAACACCTGTGTTCTCTGGGAAGATGGGTTCAATTCCTACTCCATGATCTGAGGGTGCAAGAACTTGGCCTGGGTCCCTGAGGTAGATGCCTCTTTGTGTTCCCACGCTTACTGAGAAGCCGAGGTGGCTCGTGGGTAAAGAGGCGTGTTGAGTGAGGTAGTCTAATGCCCTGTCCACCTGAGAGGAAGACAGGGAGGACATTAGTAAAAAGAACACGATGAGACTGTTACAAGCAACAGCAAAGGAAATGTAGCACCTGCTGCTACTGCAGTCAAGTTACCTGGATTATTCCATGGCCCTGTGCAAACACCTCAATGTCATCAACCTTCAGAGCTGTGTTTTCCAGCGCTCTCCTCACAGCAGGAACAGAGGGACGGATCTCGTTCTGCTTCAGTCCTTCGTCACACAAAGAAAAAAAAATTCACATACTAGCATCAAATCTGCAGTCACTCACACTTCCATACATGGAAAATATTCCCAGGTCTAGTATCAGCCCACCAGTCCACACCTGAGAGGATAAGTGCGATGCCTCCACAGGCATTAGGGGATGACATGGATGTGCCGTTCATCAGCTGGGTGCCACGAAGAGTCCAGTTGGGTACAGATGCAATGGCGCCACCAGGGGCACTGATGCTGACCCCCAGGGCCCCATCTGTACTGGGGCCCCTGGACGACCAGGTGTACTGGTTGGGAGGCAGCTTCTCCCTCAGGGAATACTCTGCCACCATCATGTCTGGAGTCACATACGCTCCAACACCTATGAACAAAAGAGAGTGAGGGGCAGGAGAGGATGCAAATCATACAGAAACTTGTCTCCCTGGTTAAACTTTAAAATATGTGTATAAATACATGTGTTTTATCAGCGTGTGTACCTATAACACTACTGGTGGTTCCCCCCGGACAGCCGACTGTGGAGAGACAAGGGCCGTTGTTTCCAGCACTTGAAACAAATATCACATTGTGTTTCTGGACCGCCTCTGTGATCACCTCACAAATCCTCCTGGAAGACAAATTGAGGAAAATAAGTGAGCATTAGTGTGCAACACAAAAATCAACCCACACAGCATCACACCTCCTCGCTGCCACTGCACAGAACTTACCCCGAATTGGGCCAATGGGTGGCTTCCCCATAGCTATAGTTAACTAGGTCACACTTGTAGTTGATCACTTCAATCATCTTTAATAGACAGAGAGATAAAGAATGAATAGGTTAAAATACAAAGTTATAAAACAAAGGTAAACTGTTAATTTGAGCCTGGGCAATATACCGCGCGGATGAGTCCTGTGCCTGTTTCCATGGTGCTGAGGCGAGTGTCTCCAATCTTCAGAGCCAGGATTTGGGCACCGGGAGCAACGCCATTACGTTCTGGTTCCTCTGGGAAGTAACCTGCTGCAATGCTTGCCACGTGTGTCCCATGAGCCCCTTTAACAGCACATAAGTGAGTTAGACTGGAGATAAGGCAGTGGACTTTTACACATTATGCAGACTTAACTGTTACCATGAACATTTTTGGTGACTGAATCTAAGAAGTCTTCTTTTCAGAGCAGCTGAAAAACAAAGATGTATCATGTGCTGGGATGCCTTACCTCCACTGGTGACAATGCAGAGTGTGTTTCCTTCATCATAAATATTGACAGAGTAGTTAAGCATCTCAGCATTTCCTAACGTGGCGTACTCTTGTGTCTCTCTGTAAGAGCACAGCACAGTGCACTGGGACAGCTCTCCACACTCTGAAGTGTCCACTACAGCCCTAACAAGAACAAACAGTAACAAAGTGGTTACACGAGTAAATGGTGAAGAGGAAAGGTCCAAAACATCACAGCTGCAGTAGGTACCTCCATGTGATGCCGTCGTGCCAAAGCACACAGTCATATACAGGACCAGGATCACTGTATTTCTTTTCTAGTGATGCCAGGAGCTCTGACTGACTCTGCAGCTCTTCTTTCTGCAACTTCTCTATCTGGTACGTGTTGGTGCGACAGCAGAGAGAAATCCGAGTATCAGAATCAGAGTAATAGTACCATATTAGTTTGACTGACATGCAAAAGCTGATGAGTATTCAAGAACTTGAGTTTGTGGGTCTGACCTGTGAGGGTGATGGGTGAGAGAGGTCAAACTCTTCTGTCTTGCGACAGACCTCAGCAAGTGCTGCTCTGTGCGGTGGGTCCCACATCTTTTCCTTTCGCTCTTTCTAGTAGACAAAAAGTAGCAATACCTTAATAGTACTGACAAAAGCCGAAAAGCCTTCAGTTCCTTTTGTTTTATTCAAGTAATTCTGACCTTGTACACAATTCCTTTTTCATATGTTAATCATTCTAACTGTACAAAGTTTCTTTTATCTGATGTGTTAAATGTAAGATGAAAAATAATCATGAAAAATTTTCATGAGAACAGAAAATCTCTAAACTTCTGTATATGTACAAGTTTTCTAGTCATATATTATATCATCCAAGATTGTTTTGGGTGATCAGTCCCTGTGTATAGTGCATAGTGTTACAGAATCAAAACCACGACAGATCTAGAACAGTGATGATGTCCTGTCTTCCTACCTGCATTCTCTCTTTAAGAGCCTTAGGGAAGAACTCGTAGCCATTTTTAACTCCAATGCGATACTTCCCTGATGGATTGACCCAGGCAGGAGGGATCTGGAAGACATAAAAAGACACAATGTGAGACAGATATGAAGAAAAATACATGAGCCTAATGATCTTGTCAAGTGTAGTTGGCCTTAAAGAAATCATTACACATCACTAACTGACTGACTACTTTCTATGTGACCGTTGTATCACTTACTTTTTAAAAAAAATCAATCTTCAATCAAAAGGTGTCTACTGACCTTAAGTACTCTACCAGAGAGACCAGTGATTGTCCCATCTTTCGGCTCTGCCACTGTGGTCATGTTCACATCACCACTGCCTGTCGTATCGATGATATCGATGATCTTTGGCTTCCCCTCAGTTGTGACCTAAAGAAACAGAATTCATTTAGGATCATCGGGCTAAAAAATGATGCAACATACAGGTTCAGTTACTTATACGAAGCAGGGACTACCGTAGTTATCAGAGAGTTAAAAAAAATACATTAGTAATTTTGAGTCTGAACTTGAACACTCTTGAAGTGATTAATCTTCCACACACAATTGTTTACATTCATTGAGGGGGTCAGAATCAGACCTTTTAAGCACGACTGGAGGAAGGTGGCATGTAACTGAAATGTTTGACCTTAATTTATGTAATGGTGTGCCAGCTAACCTGGCTACACAGACATGTCCGTTTGAAAATGAGCAGGTTCTCATTAACTAATTTCACACTGTCTAACTATTTAACACTGGCTAACTACTTGTACTCCAATGTGACTTGGCAGTTACTAAGCAGCTTGTTCCGGCTCATTAATCGTCAATAAACCATCTATAAGTTAATGTAACTACTTTCTATCTCTGAACCCGGTCGCAACAGCCAAACCAGATTTAACCATCTGACAGGACACACTGTTCTTCCTGAGGAGACTGAAGCGGACGAATTCAGCTGTTAGCTGCCAGGCTAACATGTTAGCACGAGTGCCAACTGACTCGCTGCCGTTGTGTCAGTTAATTGTAAACTAGTCTAGCACCGAAACACTCTTTGGCAACAGGGGAAAATATTTGTTATCGACTACTTTGCGTTGATTTGGTTGTCATAACGGCCACAGAGCCCGCTGTCATAGTTGTTCGGTGTTTCAGTCGATGCTAATAAGCTAGCTAGTTGTGTACAAATTATGTGAATGAGTGGGGCCTTTAGCTTTGCTAGCTCGAAGCTAACTAACGTGAGGCAGCCGGTCGGGTTTACCTGCATGCCGGGGGCCCCGGGGTCCACGCCGGTGTCGAGGATAGCGATGAGCACTCTTCGGCCATCGTACTCCGGGAACCTGGTGAGGTAAGACGCGGCGCCGGTTTCTTTTTTGGGGAGCAGCCCGTGGAAAGGGAACGGTTCTTCGGTAGAATGAGCAGCCATGATCACAAGGGCGACAATGAAAACAAAGCAGCGAAATGGGGAAGAGAGACACACACGGTGGGAGAGACGAGGTGGAGAGCTGGTTAAAGGGGCAGTACCTGTGGTTAACCCAGCACAGCCACATTTCTCTGCAACCTTCATTCAACAGGCCTTTTGAAGAACTAAGTCGCATTTAATGTTTGAACACGCTTTTATATCAAGACATTATTTTGCTCTTCTCACCTGTGCACCATATCTCACCTGAACTCTTGAAGGCAGTGGGTGATGAAGTATTCAGGGCTTGTGTAAATAAAAATCATTCATTAACACTCACAAACCTCAGAATGAAAATTATTTAGCAAATTTCTTTTGATAAATTAGCCGAGGCAGAGCAGGTTTTGTTTTACTTGCATCTGTCAGGAGTGTAAACAAACAGTAAGATTAAATCTGGCATTGGTTTTATTTGCACTGTCTGCACTTGCACCTATCAGTGTGGCACTAAATTCACTTTAGTGTATAATTTCTCTGTGGTACCTCATCTAACAACAGCAGGGTGTCTTGCTGCAGAATTAAGTTTCCATTTCAGCTGATTTCACCCCATTGTTATTTAATTTAAACACAAATAGATCAGATAAATAGTTTAGATTGTTGTTAAATTCACAAGTTGATTAGTCTTTAGAGATTTAAAGATGTCACACAAATGAAATGAATATATATGGTTATACATGTCCTCGAAGAATACTCCTGAATAAACTGTGAGGATTTTAAATAATGTGCAGTTTGGCCGATGTAGAGTCAATCTATATCTCTGATTCCTTCTGTAAGCAGACATGCAATCACTGTTGCACTTTGGAGGCTTAAAATAAGTCAGGCTTTATTTATGTGAAACTGTCCTGACCAATATCAGGGCAAAACTAAGACATACAACTACAGGCCAGTCTGAGATATCTTTAAATATCTATTCCCTCCATCCTGTAAATCTGTGCATGTAGTTGTGGACAGGAGGATGTTGTCAAAACTCCTCTCCATCACCGACAGGTCTACGCAGTGTCCTGGTTAGTCAGAGGAGCGCATTCATCCACAGACTCCCCCCATCTCCATCAGTACTCTGCTGTTAAACTACTGTTAATTTACTCCTGACCCCCTCGCAATTTTCAGTCAGTTTACGTTTGCACATTATGGTTAATTTATTTTTGAAATTATTATTAATCTACGTTCCCATTTTTGCACTTTTGTAGTAATTCCGGCTCATTTGCACATTTTCATTTTTACATTTTCTTATTTACTTACTGTAAGTCTATTATTATTGCTATTTTTATTTACTTCCTGACTCCAAACAAAGTTCTGAGCAACTGTGACAAAGCATTTTTCCCTGCAGGGATCGATTAAGTTTCTCTAGTTCAGATCTTGTAGTCAGAGTCACTGCAAGTGCACACTAGATGGTGCTATAATACAGATAGTTATGGGATTGCTGCAGTCACACTTTGTGCTCTTTGACTAAAGTCATTGTTAGTTTGTCAGTGCTGCTGCTACAATTCATAATGTATGGATTTTGCACATGCATTCCTCCAAGATTTGATTCATGCTCTATTCATAGAGATTTAATTTGTTTTCTCCATAATACCAGGATTAACTTTGCACATGTCAATCGCCATCTGTTCAACGTAACATTCTGTCTCTCTCTACTATCCATTCACATATGTACACTTTATGTCACGGTGTGTGCTTGTAATACAAAAAAAAAAAAAAAAGCACAAGCCACAGTAGGGAGGGTTAGTTGTAAACATACGGTTATTTTAAGTGTGCCAACGCCCTCAAACCCTGCTCTGGGGTGGCTTGTGCGTAATAAAACAACAGTGAGCATCCTTTCACTAATCTGCTTAGGATCAGCATCTGCCCTCTCTTCCTCTTTCTGTCACTGGCTCTGCATTGTCATTCAGACATATGCACACACTTGCTCAGGCATCATTTGATATCATACTTATAGAACATGTGATCTAAAAAAAATCTGTGTTTTTTTTTTGTAGGGGGGGCCGTGACATAAGTTAAACAGTATGAAGAGCTTCTCTGTTTTACACTATTTAACACCCCCCCCCCCCCCACACACACACACACACACACAGACTTACATACACAGGCTTGTGGTTTACCACAGGGCGTAGCCACTTTAGCTAAACTGAAATAAATACATGTCATAAACATCTTTAAAGCTTTATTTCCCTATGTGATGTTGTGCATACCGCTAACTGTGTTCTTCTCTTGCTGTGGTAGCTTGCAGATATGACACTACTTTGGTTGGCATGTCATGATAGTGGCAACCATTCATTCTTGCATTGCAGTCTGACATTATGGTGATTTGACTGGTATTCCATCTGTGCATGCAAAGTTATAATCTGGAGGAGAGTTCTTAATCGACTTTAAATGAAGTTAGAACCCAGAGTCCTCTCCCATCTTGCTACAAGCTGCACAAACACGCGGCTGACAGGATGTGGCAAACATGGCATGTGGCAAAGGGCCTACATGATTACTGTTGCCCCCCCCAGTGCTATCACCACCAAGTCTTTTGTCAAAATAAACTTGCCTTGAGAGGTTATTATACAGCACGGGTAATACCATGGTTATAATCTAGGAAAATAGCCACAGACTTTTGGAGGAGATAGTCAAACGCACATGAACCGCGTCGTTAACTGCGTTGCTGATATGCATGCACAGGCACAATAGTAGATTAAGTAAAATTCATGCATTCAAATGGCGCCTATCCCGGCTGACAGCACTAATGCAGTAATGTAAAAATGCTCCATGGCAGCTTACATGAATATACAGATGTTCATTAGCACTAGAGTGTACTTTGAGTATCAAAAGTAAAAGTTCTCACTGTGCAGAAAAAAAGACCCTTGAGAGTGTTTAACTATTATACATGACATTATTAGTTTAATAGTAACACATCAGTGTTTAAGCAGCGTTTTACTGTGGTAAGTAGTCGAGGTGGAAGTAGTTTTAAGCATTTTCTATACAGTTTAGGTTCAGTTATTTAGTACCGCCCCTTAAAAGGGTCACAAGATAAATCTGAGTGGCTGTGAGAAGACTAATGGGTCAGGCAAGAACAATTAATCTGAGTTAATTTTTGGGACATTTTTTTAATCTTTGCTATTTTTTGAGGAATAATTTGACCTCTTTTGGCCTCATACAGTTATTTAAATGATGGGGAATGTCTCTTCAGTGGAACTGCTAACAAGTGATAAACATCTGATGATTATGTTGTGGAGTAAAAAGGACAATATTTACTTCTGAAATGTAGCATAAAATGGAAATACTCAAGTGCATTGCAAGTTTTAAAATTATATTTAGATGCAGTACTTGAGTAAATGTACTTCCCACTGCTGTGTTCAGTTTGCTATAGTGCATGGCAGGGCAGTTGCTGTGTTGAGTCTGTGATCTCTCTTCTTGAGGAGGGTCTGACAGCGTAACGGGAGAGATGAGACACGTAGCCTAATTAGATTTAGAGCTGTTCTAAAGGAGTCACAGCTAATCCCAACACCTTGGCCGACAGCAGAAACACTGCAGCTGAGAGTCTATCCGACTGTTCTTTAAGTCCCACATCTCGGCTGGGTTGGGCTTGGCCAGCTGGGTTTGTAGAGTGTTCCAGACCAGAGTCAGGCTATTTTGAGGAATGTGGTCATAGTGATCTCAGAGGTGTGGCCCAATAGGCTGAAGCGTGGGCTGGTGATGACCCTACGCCTTTCACCTGAATGGATCTTAAATCCTGTCCAGACATCCCTCCCACCGGGAAGGCCAGCACCTTGTACATTCTTCCATCTGTTAAATTTGGCTCAAGATCAGTGACAAAAACAAATAAGTCTCTCCTGTGACTGTCTTTAAGAACATTTCTCTTTTAGCTCTATAATTACCTTGGCCATGTTTCTGTTAACTTCTTTTTTTGTCTATCACCCAGATGGTCTGATAAAGTAATATCATTTCTAACTGGATCTCTGAGAGACACAGATTTGATTTCCAATCCAGAGAGTATGAACTGATCATAACATTTCGATGATCTCTCTTTCAAACAATGGATGGAGGACGATTCCTACTTTGAGCTTGTGGAAATTTGCACATTTGAGGTAACCTCTTGAAAATAGTTAACAGATGCAATCAACTTAAAGTAAGTTAACTTACTTTATATCTGTGTGTGTTTAGGGCTGAAATTTAGGTTGTTAGAAACACACACAACACATAGTTTAACAAATTGATAAACACTTGATAATGGCAGGTTGATATTTACATTTAAGCAGTTTTTTCTTTGTGTAAAAGGCCAACAGACAAATGTTAAGGCATATTATTGGACACCACTTCCTGAGTTTGCATCTGCAGCCGGTTTGATTGAGGAAACAATCAAGGGGGATCCAGTGGAGTGAGGCCCATTCTGCTGTATGTGGGGCCCACATACAGGGGGTAACACACACACTCACTGAACAGCCACAGATGATCCATTGAATCTCAGGGAGGGTGGGGGGTACAAATAAATACTGATGCACAGGAGTATGGTGACCTAGCTTCGCCAGTGCCTACACTTTTTTTTTTTTTTTTTTTTTTTTTTATCATTTAACATTATGAACTAGTTCTTGTTCTTGCCAGTGCTGCCAGCCAAAATATGAGGGGTGATTCATGCCAAGGAGAGGGAGGACCTCTGTAGCTATGTATGAGGGGTGATTAATGCCAACCATGAGCATGAAGAGTAGAAGCAGAATCATTCACAACACTATTGCTGCCATTTTAAGGGGATTTGGTCTATCATACATTTCACCGTGACTGTAGTGGATGCTACTTGACCCATGGTGTTTTGATGTATTGGAAGCTACTGCCACACTACAAATTCACAAGCATATTGCTTTAGCTGTTTAGGTGAGGAGATTCACTTTTATTTAATATCAAGTTGAACATATCCCATATTTATAAATGCTGTGGTTCTTTGATACTTGACATGACATCCTGACCTGAAAGACTACTTTCATGAGAAACAGGTATACCTGCTGTAATTCTCATCTACACAGTTGTGATGGTGGTATTAAACAAAAGAGAAGTATAAAGCATTTTGTCACTGATTGATTGTTTTTCCATTATAAATGGCTCTGGATAATCATTTACAGCATTACCACAAGGAAACAAAGAAAAACAGGTTTCTTGTTGATAAAATACACCTTAAAACCTAAACTATGACACAGCTTCTGTTTTGCATTTGCACGGCAGCAACTCATGAGAAACTTGTGCAGCTCTTGTTCATATTCTAGACAATATTATGTCCAGATAATACTTGTTTTTATGTAGTTTTCCCCAGTGTTCTTATTGGTTTGTTAAAATCAAACTGGGTAACAATTTTGTTGAACAAGCTAAGATGCAGGACAAGACATGGGTTCATATATGTGAGTCAGATAAGAAGGAGGCTTTACGGGTGTGTTGCTGTGTTGTGTTATATAATCAATGTAATTTCGCCCTTATGATTTAACTTAACTAAAATTATCATTATTATCATACAATTAGATTAAGTCAGCCTCTCGTTCAGAGAGTGGGCGGGACTTTAGTCCAGTTTCCTCAATGACACCACTTTCTCTCCTCCCTCGCTGCCTGGCACGGATCACCCTCCATACTCTTGTGTGGGCGGTGTTGTGTGGAGCCACACCTCCGCCGCTGCTGCTGCTGCTGCTGCTGCGGGACTGAAGCCGAAGCCGCTCGCTTGTTCTCAACCAGCCAGCAGCGGCAGTGGTCGGACCGGAGTATGATCGCTGTCCGGAGCGCATAGATGTGCAAAACCCCTGGAATATCCGTGCGCTGGAGAGGCCAGAACAGACCACCGTGGAGGACTGTCTTTATTTAGTCGACTAAAGGGAAAGAGCCACGGTGAAAGCATGGCGGTAGAAGAGGAAGGTCTCCGGGTTTTCCAGAGCGTTAAAATAAAAATAGGTAAGAAGAAAAATTCCCTACCCCCAGTCTGAGCGCCTCAATGGATGGCTCCATATTAACGGGCCAAGGCAGGCAGGCAGTGAGGGGCTGGAGTCTGGAGGGACCCAGATCTGTCTTGTTCTGCCTGTTATTGTAATTCAAATCACACGCTTGCCTCTAGGGCACAGACTGTAAACCGCAAACTGTAAAACTGAAAACGTAAAGGAGAGGGGAAAAAAACCGAGAGCCTTGTGTGAAATTATGGGAAATAGACAGCTGGCGTTGGGATCCAAATCATGTGTGATTGAGGTTTACATATGGAGACTTGAATGGATCTGAGCAGGCTGGCTGATGTTTAGTAGACTGTGCGACATAAAGGCTGCGATATACACAGATGTGTTTTTCTGTACACTTCAGATCAAATAAACCTTCATTACACCTTCGCTGCAGCCACCCATTCATGTTAGTGCACCCCCTTCTCTCTCGGTCCCCCCTCCTCCTCCGAACAGCTTTATGCTTGACTGTCTAGCTATTGATTGTTAGCCCAGATTTCTATATTTAGATATCTAGCTGGTCTCCAGTGGGTACCCCTGGTTAGTAGGAGACATGTGGTGCATGCATATCTTGTGAATGGAACCATGACGAGGCTGAGAACAGTTTGTAATGTAGGCTTTAGTGAAGAGGTGTTTTTTTTCCAGTGCAATTCAGAAATTATTATGCCTGTACAAGAAATGAATTCCCCTCAACATGAGTAAGTGTTGTAGTTACATAATGGTAAGTGTATATTACTGTACATAACCACATGTATCTCATGGATTTCCATAGATAGTGATAATAATGATATCAGTATGGGAAAGGTAATAATCATGTGACATAGGAAATAAAAATAAGGTCTTACTTTAAAGTTACACAGACACTCTAACCATATGTAATATCTAATAACTAATGATTGTTTTCATTATTGATTACACATTTCAGTTAAACAGTCGCAAAGCCACATTTTTAAAAACAATTCTAGTGATTTAAAATCAACAAAAGCTGTGAGTCTTCACACTACAGAAGCTGCAGTCAGAGAATTTGCTTGGAAAGACACTTAAACGTTGAATTGATTATCTGTTATATATGAATATTTTTCTGTCAGTCAGCTAATCTATTAGTCAACTAACCACAGTGTTTATTTTGTTTAAGATGCTGCTGTCTGACCTGTTTGACAACATGTTTTTTGCCTTTTTAATATGAAAACATTCAAAGCAAATGGGCATTTCCTCTGTGTGCTCAAAACTTTTATCTTGGGTCACTATGGGACATGTGGGGCGGTCCCCTTTCTTTTTCACTGACATCTGGCACCCAATTCATCCTGGCTGTGCTGTCCGGTTTGTTTTGACTCCAAACATGCGACAGAAGGGATGAGCAGAGGAAAAAAAAAAGACAACAAACAAGCTGTGGATCTGTGTGGTGATGCCAACCAGCATTAGACAGCAACACTCTAGTAGCACCCTTCTTTTTGCCTCAATCGAGCTGCTATACAAAGTTAGGCTGTGTTGTTAAGCTCCTTACCTGCTGTTAAAATTGGCTGCAGAGTCCCTGGAAAACAGCTGGAGAGAGAACCACCCTGAGTTGAGTTAATCAAATCGTCCAGCCCCAGTGAGGTAATTCGCTCAGACCTGTAACTCCAGGGAGAGATGTAATATTTAAATCACAAAGGCCTCATTAGATTGCTGCACTTTCTGAATGAATGTTCAGTCATGCAGCAGCACTGAGTTCCTGTGAATGAAAACTAAAAGACTGGAGGACATCTTTCTGTCGCAAACGTCTTTCCTAGAAACAGACCTGCTTGAAATGGTAGCAAGTACTTATGTACCCTGTGAAGTATTATACACTACTACATTGTATATTACTGATTTAATACTATTGTACTAATCTTCAAGTAGCATTTAAGTGTAAATAGCTTTTTTCAGCCTCTCAAATTTGAGGATTTTCATCAGGGTTTTTGTTTTATATTATTGTGGTGGAATATCTTTGACTGTTGGGTGGACAAAACAAAACACCCGAAGATGTGACCCTGGACTCTGGGAAACCAAGACAGACATTTTTCACTACTAAAAGATGAACAGATTAATAAATTATTATGTGGCTGTTGTTACTAATAACTTACAGCTGCTAAATAAATGTAGTGTGGGAGTTAAATATAAAATATTTGCCTCTAAAAGATAGTGGAGCAGACGCCATTGAAGTGGAAATACTCAAGTAAAGTACAAGTACCTGAAATTTGTACAATGCATGAGTAAATGTACTTTCCTACATTCCTCCACTGGCAAAATGCCACAATGTTATCATGAAAATCAGTTTACAAGCTCTCTCAGATTGTTGTGACTTGTTATTTACAGTTTACTGATGTTCATGAAGAACCTCTCTGTTGTCGTCACTTACGAGCCCAGACTCTGGGTTTCCTCAGTCCTTGTTCTTGTGTAATGTCACACAATGACGACAGCCGAGTTTACACTGTGTAGTTACCTAGCAGCAGAACAGCCGGCTCGCTGTCAGTCTGATCCCCATGGTGCTCTGCTCCCAGTAATTTCTATGTAACCCTTGCATCACATTGTTTTCATGAAAGTCTTGTCCTTTGGCATGAGGCTGCGGTTGGCCCATGACTCAGAGCTGAAAATTTGTCACATATTTGTAGCTGAGAGCGAGAGAGCGAGAAGTTATTATTGTTATGCTCTGCCAGGTGATGACTCCTCTCCATTTCCTGGAGGAACACATGAATTTCGGAAACCGAACAGGGCTACTGGGCCTGAGTCCGTACTGTCTGGGGAACACAGGAAACAGGAAACTACCCCCAATTCACTTCCTGATTGGCTGGAATAGACTACAAAAGAATTGTGTTTTTTCCTGCATGGCAACAAGCTAACACAAAGCAGATGTAGTGAGACACAGAGTGAGGGACAGAGGTGGTGTCTAACATACAGGAGCAGGCTGGGCTTCGTCTGTCAGCGCTCAGAGAGACGGGACTTCTCAGTGGCACAGCTGGAGTCGCACTAATTAACAACAACATATGTGCATTCGACCTCTCTGTCACTGCTAGAGACTTTAATCTGGAAAGATCAGTGCTCTGGTAAACACATCAGAATATTTACTGAAAACTCCTTCGAAGAAATGCATCATAATAAATCTTTAACATCTTGAACCCCAATGCCACTAAGACAGTGATTCAGACACTCATTCTGTGCAGCCAAGCTCTGCTCAGACTTAAAGTTACGCTGCAGAGTTTTTGACCACCAGCAGCACTGTGGAGCAGTGTTTTTATTACTGCAGTGCACGTCACATTATTTCACATTTCAGGCTACTCTGCCGATTTAGAGCCCTGACAAAGGCAGTGAAGAAGAATACCTCAAAGTAGCCAACATGGATGTAAACCATACATGATTTAAGATATTTTAAAAATCAGTTTTCTAAATGTTTTGTAAGGATTGAAATGGATTCAAGATGTTTGTTGCACCTCAAGGATACACATGGGTTTTGTTTGTTTACAAGAAAACTCCACAGGACACATTTATTCTTAGATTTAAAATTTTTAAAGAGCAGACAGTTTCCAAAGATACCCACAAAACATCTGTAATGTTGTTACAGCCATAAAAACATAGAGCTGGTAGTCTTGTACATTATATACTGTAGGTTAAATTAATAGTTGGAAGAAGCTGATACATAATATATAGAATACGATACTGTCATGGAATAAAATATTTTTTTCATCCTTAAACCAACAAATACTCATTCTTAGCCACCTTTTAAGTTGATTTGGCAAACATGTTACATCCAACAGATCTGTAATATCATTAACATTTATTTGGATTTGTGTGTCTGACTGCCTGGTGAATGCAAATCCAATATTCCCTCTCTTTTCACTGTGTTTTGGCATCCACATCCATGTCTTTAGCTACTAAATGCTAAAATGCTAATAACACCAGCTGGTCAGTACATCATCTGTGCTGGGTCGTTCGTGTGCTGTGGGTTATTAGAGTTTTTCTAGAGAGTGAACCAGAACAGTTAAACTGTGGGCAGAGACCCCAAAACAGTTTAGCTTAAAGCTGCTAAAAGCTCCCTAGAGCCGAAGGGGAACTGCAGAGCTGGGTGATAATTCTCTGTAGGTTTGCCGCTGTGTATGATCGGCCCATTTCACATGTCATGTAGTCATTTTGATCCTTTGTTAATGTAAAAATATTACACTGCAGCAGCTTTAAAGCTGCTAATGGGAACATAAAATGAATGCAGTAAATTCTTCTTGTTGGTGCATTTGCAAACAGTAAGACTTGGCTGCAGTGCTATTGTCTGAGTACATTTACAATTTGCTGTTAAATCCCAAGTGAAAAGAGTTTCCAGAGTTCCGTCTGTGCCTCGTACCAGGTGATGTGGCCCAGGATAAGTTGTTGGATTGGCCTGAGAATAGATCTCCACTAAACATGGCACCACCTGGCATCAGTTCTCCTCATAAGCCACTCGATCTGCGCTGCTAAGGCTTTATAGTGTTGGATCAGCACCATGCTGTAACAATACAAGCGTAATTTTGGACCTAGTGGAAGTGGTGTTCAATGCTGAGTGGACCACAGTGAAAGAAACACTAGATTACATATTGTGTAGAGGAGGTATAAAGTGTTGGGGGTCCAGGAAAGGAGTGGGCGGTTGAATGACTTAGGCCTGGGAGGGAAAAGTTGGTTTGTAGTGACGAGTCCCTCCACCCCCTCCTCCTCCTTCCCTTGACAGCTGGCCAACAGAGGTTCCCAAACTTCCTCCTGTCCAGACTGAATAGGAGACATGGAGTGACGGGGAGAGGGAGGGGAGGAATGTTTTAGAAACGCTTCATCTGTGTGGAGGACTCCCGCTCTTATTTAGGTGAAGGGTTCAGGTTCCATTTCGTTTGTTAAGAAGAAAAACAAGCTTCATATGAGGCTATGATTACATTGATTATGTTCGTAAGAAGCTGTGTGTAAGGGAAGTAGTTTGCATACCACCCCTTATGTGTATATACAGGCTTTTTATATACGGTACATATATTTTTATATATTTGTCCTAGAAGGCCAGCTCTCTGGGAAGCAGTTTGCTGTAAACATGTGTGTTGACTGTTTCGACGCAGAGTGTGTTTCGGTCCAGGCAGCTTTAGGCTGGTGGAATAATCCGGGTTGGGTACAGCGACTCTTCCTGCGCTCAGCAATGTGCCCTCCATGGGAGCACAGTACTAGGAATAGTGGAGAAGTATCGCCGTGGGCCCAGCATGCACGGTCAGCTGGGGTAAACAAAGGGCTTGAGAGCTCACCCAGAGGGCCACTCCTTCAGGATGTCCTTCAGATGCCCCACGGGGAGAAGTCGACTTGATTCCCTCCCTGGGATGACCTCTACCTGCTGACAATGACATATGCATGGAAAGTATCAAATTTTTCATTTTTATGTTGTGAAAAAGCTTCAACAGAAAGTGGTTTAGAGTAGCTAATGGCTCCACACATGCTGATTAAATCAGGTTTTGCAACAGTGTTACTCTACTCTGGCAACACCAGCAATGTCGGCTTGCCACATTACACAGGGACTTACACCCAGCTTGCTCTCCCTTTCCTGTGCTTGCAAAAGATATCATATCTTCTCACCACTGTGTATGCCGAGCCTGCTTGTGAGTGTTGTGTGTCTGCAGCAGAGAAGAGGGAGAGTTGACCTTATTTTTTACATCTGTGATTGTTTTTTTCTAAAAGTCAAAGAGTGTTCTGAGAATTATGTAAATCAATGAAAAAAAAAAAAGCTGGAGGGAACGTTGAGGTTAAACTGTCCTGACCAGGACCAACAGGCCAGAGAAAGCTGTGAAACCAGCTCTGTCCACGCAGCCGCTCCTTCAACTTCTAACCACCCTCCACCGTGACACCACCCTAATTTGAAATGAATGACCGCACCAGGTTTTTGAGCCTGGTTTCTAACATGTGAGCAGATCATGAAGCTGATTGTACCTGCACAGTGTAACCTCGCTGCATGCGCCTGTGTGTATATTTGTGATTGTGTATTTTAGTTTTACTCAAGTTTTCCATTGAGACTAACAAATCTGTGTGAACATTAGCTCCGGGCTGCACTAGACAGAGAGTGAGTTTGATCAGTAACTGAACACTGGTTTATCACAGAGGCTGTGGTGTGTGCAGCAGAGCCAGTCTTTAACTGTAAACTCCCCTCCTTTTTTTCCACGCTGTTCTTCCTCATTCTGCACCAGCAACTGTTGTGGTCTGTGTGGGGTTATTATTCCTGGGGGATAATTTTGTACAAGCAGCACTGCATTTAAAAATGTCAGGTTGGTACAGTCAGAAGTCAGATACTGCTGCTGCGACCAGCTGATAAACCAAAACAGCTGTTAAACGTGAGAAGTATCGACACTGACACAGACACAGACAGTGTGTTGATTATTAATTCCTGACATGTTCATGTGAGGAGTGTCCTTTGTGTTGCGTTTGATAATTTCTTCAGTGTTTTAAGTAGCGCTATTTTAAATTCAAATTGAGGGGGATGTTTCGAAATGATGCACACATGATTTGAATGTTATGGTTTAGCCATAAAAATATAGTGTCCTAGGCTTGAATGTGTGGCTCAGTATCTGACATAAATGGCACAAAGCAGGTTCAGTGGTTCAGCGTATGCTGTGTGTGTGATATACGCCATGTTAAACAGAGTGGGATCTTTTTTATCTGACCTTTTAGCCATTTACAGTGATACTCCACCCAAACTCTGCTGTGTCTTTAGTTGTTTTTGGCAAAACTGTGATTGTTAGGAACATAACTGTGGACAGTGGAAAAGTAGATTAAGCTGCAGTAGTGATTCTATTCAAATTTTCATTATAGAACTAATTATTTGGGGATTTTGGGGAGCTTATTATCAACTTTTAAAGGGGCACTCCAACAGTTTTACACATAAAGATCAGTTTACTTATGGGGAGTTAGAGTTAAGAGAACTGGATACGAGATGGTATCCCATTCAGTCCAATGAAAGTTGTTTACTGTTGTTTTCAGGCAGGATTCTGCAGTTTTGGGCTCACATATAGCATTAACATTAGCATTGAGACTGAAAATAACCCTGTGTTTATCCAGAGGGGGCTGCCTTAGCAGGGGCATGTGGTTTGGTACCAATAAGACGTTAAATACAATCCAGAAAGTGCAGTTTGAGTAACAGATCAACGCGTTTAAAGGTCTATAAGACGCTGTGACACTGTGCAAGAGACAGCATTCACTGTTTATTGTTTTGTTTTGTATTTGTCTGAAAGAACGGGCCTTGTTTTTGGTCATGTGACCTGCAATTCTGATGGCAGCTATTATGGCCAAACTGGGAAGTGTAGGATCCAGGGCCCGTAAGAAGGACTAAAAGTCAGGATATCTCACTGTCTCATTGCTGTGCTGATTTTGTCCAACCTTGTTTTAAACTGTCTTTCACAAGTGAAAGTGCAGGAGAAACCCTCTTCTACCCGACGAGATCAGAACACTGTTGTTGCTGTCTGTGTCTTTTGACAATTAAAGAGTAAATTAGTAATCAGATTATTACAATTATTTTGCCCTAGTTTCAGAGATAAAGCAACATTTTACTGTGGGATCTGAGGCCTGTGTGTGTGTGTTTGTTAGTGTGCACACGTGGGTGTAATGTTTTTATGTTTAGTCATTTTCAGAGAAGCACTGATGACCTACAGTTTTGTTTCAGTTCTTGTTTTGACTCTCTACTTCAAAGCATCAGAAATTGAGCATGAACAGTGGGATAATATATTGTGCTTTACAAGTTTCACTCTTCCTTTCCTTTCTCACGGTGTCTCTTTTTGACCCACACACACACACACACACACGCTGACATACACTCTCAGGGGCAACTGGGTTGTTCGCTGCTTTTAAACTACATCTTGGATCCAGTCGAAATTCCATTCTCCTCATCTCATTTCCTGTTGTAGCTTTCTCCAAAGCTAACCGCTCTCCAGTTTTCTATCTGGCTCTCTCTTTCTCTCTCTCTCTCTCTCTCTCTCTCTCTCTCTCTCTCTCTCTCTCTGCAGTCTTCCTCCTCTCTTGCCCCTGATTGAGTACACTGCCTGTAATTCTTCCTCTCCTTAAAGCCTCTGTTTCACAGGCCTGCTAGTGCGGCATATAGCCACTGAAAGCCTTCACGCCCGTATATCCTTGAAATGGGTTGGTGTCAGGGAAGATTACGAGCCGAGCTGTGACTGTTCATACAAGCGTGGCCGACTGAAACTGGAGGAAGGGGAACAAAGCTACACGTTCACCACGTCCATTACGTTGTCTCAATCACTTGTGCTTCCTCATTTCTGCCGTTCTCACCTCCCTTTCTTCACTTTCTTCTGCAGAAATGAGGCGTTTTTTTTTTACTCATGTGTCGATATGCTGCTGTTCACTCTCGCCCTCTTTGGGGTGCCCCTGTCATCGTTATTTCTCTGCAATTCTGCTCACCGCCCCCGTGTATTTCTTGCGTGCACACCACCCCAGCACTCACACACACGTGCTTGGAGTGTCTTTGCACTGCGTTGTTTTGCTCAGATACTAGGGCAAGATATTCTCCAAGGGCAGCTGCAGTGATGCTTGATGAAAAGAGAAAGCTGCTGCTTTTGCTGTTGTTTTCTATTTTCTGCTTGTTTTGAATATTTAGGGGAGAAATCGCACCCCCTCTGGAGAAAGTAAAATAATAGAGGAAAGCGAAATCAGGTTAAAGCTAATTTTGAAAGGGAAAACGAAAGCGACTTTGCAAGATGAGCACTGCTGTATGATGAAAAAGAAGATGAAAAAAAGACAAAAAGGAGAAGATAAAACAGCAACTCGTGGGCCAGGATAAAAGGAGAGTGAGAGAGAATGAAAACCAGGCTGAGACAGAGGATTACACTCTCTGGTTTTATAATAAAGTCTTTAAAGTGTTGAATGGCAGGTTACTGGAGAGGCTTATCCTCTCTGTCAGACATAAACACACAAATATGCAAAGCTGAAGCTTGTACGCTCCACCATCGCTGTTGTTGTAAACTTCCCTTAGACTGACAAACTCTCCTGTGGCTGCCTCTTATCAACTCATCCAGAAATATAAGACAACTGTCCAGCACTTCCTTCTCCCCTAAACAGGAAGCTGCAAGATGTCGCCCCTGTTTCTGTAACTGTGGTGATGACTGGGCCGATGCTTGAGGGATGTCACTTGTGGTTTTACGTCTTTTTGCCCAGTAACTACAGATTGTATATTTTGAATATTGCTGATGTCCATTTTCTAAGCATTTGAGCCTGATAAAATGCTTGATAATGATATGACAGATATGGTTTCCTGAAGGCAAACCACCTGTTTCAGTTGGTTTCAGTAATAACATACAGAAACTTCACATTTCATCATAGTGAAATGGTGGTTTGGTAATAAAGGTATTGTGACAAAGATGTGATACTGAGTGTGATAGTTCACAGATGAAAAATAAACTTCTCACCACGAGTACTGTGGTGAATGTCTCAGGGTTTTACAGCTCACTGTGTATATGTCAGTTGGTTTGTAAATCTCAGACGTTGAAGCTTCAAATCTGAAAACTTTTCATCTGAAGTTCTGCACATGAACTAAAAAAAAGAAAGAAAGAAATTTGAGGACAAGTAGATGTTCACTGTGATGGATTACCTACAGTATCAACTAGCAGGTTTCAAGTCCCTGCAGGTTGATTTTCATGCTGTTTTAGCATGAATTGAAACCTCTGCCTGCTGGAAAAATGAACCCAGAAAATGCACCCATCAATCTAATAAGGTTTAGAAAATAAAATACACTATCTGGAGGAAAATATGCGCTAACACAAGGAAGAGTCCTTGGAGTATGAACATACACTTCTTGAGAATTTTGTGGTCATTTCCTTTTTTGTAGATGTTTTCCTCTCTCCAGTAGCTCTCATTCTGGCACAGAGACGTGTTTTATGTTACTAGTTGAGTCAGTAAACACACACACACACACAGAGCTGAGAAAGCCGAGGTAATCCCATGGTGTTTTGGTTACTAGGATGACCTGGATGGCGCAATCCAATCAAGGGACCTCACAGGTCATGAATGAGAGCGGGAGGTAAACAGAGATTGGAGGGAACTCAGGAGCGTGGGGTGAATGAGGAGGATTAAAGTCAGGGAGATAAAATAAATGTTGGAGAATAAATGAGAGAGAAGTGGAGAGAGGAGGGAGGTCTAATAACAGAGGGAAGTAAAGAGATAAAGACAGAGATAAGAGAGACTTACATCATCGCTCTGCTCTCACACAAACACAGACAGAGTCTGTGAAAACAAACTGAGGAAAGTGGCGTGTGCGGCATGCATTACAGGTCAGGTGTCTTTTTAATTCGTGAATGAATGTTGGTATTATGAATTGTTGTGTAATGATCCACATAGTGTGTGAATCAGCCTCCAGAGGAGCAGTCATAACACTGTGTTCTATTACAAACCCCACAGAGGGAACTTAATCACCTCTGTTTGTCTCAGTGTGGTTTTATATTTGTCCTCTGTGTAGCATTATGGAGCACAGGTAGAGATACCTGATAGCTCCTCTTTAGTACCAGGCATTTCTCTGATTGCAGCTTTAAATAATGTATTTTAAAGACTTTCTAGTAACAACAGCACATTGTGCGGAAGAGCAGAGTAAAGGATACGTCTGGCATTTTGAGTTCCCTATTGTCAACAAATCCCATTGAAAGACCAACCATGTTTTAATCTGTAGCTTTATCAGAAGAGTTGCTGGATGGTCAAATAGCTCTGGAAACCCCCTTAATACCATTTCAGTGTCAGTTTAGGGGGCCGCGTCCAACCAATTCTGAAACCGACAATTCAGCGTTTGCACCCACTTCACACTGTGATTTGCCAGATGTGCAGAGGTGAGAAAATAACTTGTTCTCAAACTCTCACCTTTCATTCTTGACACAACAATTTCTGTCACTCAAGTGCAAGACTATGGATGTCTTCCAGGAGGGACTGTTATCCCCTTACTGAAATGATTATCATGTCCACTGCCCCCATTTCTCTATGACAGGCAGCTTTCCGCTCTGCCTTTGAGTGTGAACAACTATAAACACTTTTAATTTCTGACTTGGTTGGACAATATATGAACTAGTTCTGATTGAGCATAACATAACAGTATGCCATCTCTTGTAACTTCCTCAATATGCATTACTTGTGGACTATTTTCAGCTGCGGATTAATACACAGTTAGGGAATCAGTAAGTGTTTATGGTGGGATTTTGGTGTATGTACGATCGACTAAAAACAAACTATAATGCCCATGTTTGTTGTTGTGAGAGAACATGTCTCTGAGTGAAATCTGAATTTTTCCTGATCCGCATTGAGCTCTGTGGCATAGTGGAATAAGCCTGTACCAGGCTTTCACTATAAGGAAAACAACAAGTAGCAACTCACTGCTAGTTTGGGTATTTTCATGGAATTTGTTATCGAAAAGAAAAACACAAGATATCACCAGAGTCATCCTTTACATTGTGACTTTCCAGTGGAGGATTTTTTTTCTCACCCGGTTGGTCTCACGGCTGCCAGTGTGTAAATAACTCTCAGGTTTTATCTTAACAGTGTAATTGCATGTTTGTGAATGCTCCATGGGATGTGATTACTCATCTCCTCCCAGTGATAGCACATGATACATTTTCATTGTTGCGACACCATCTCTTTCTTCAAAAATTTTAAACTGGTTCCCTGCTAAGCTCTTGGGAAATCCTAAACAAAAAGTGGATGGATGTATTGTAGTGTTTCTGATTCATGGAAGTGGAGTGTAAATTAACTGGAAAGTCTAATGGCACTGATATAATGACAGGAAAAATGACTTTCTTAATCTGGAGGTACCTCTCTGTTTTTCTGTTGGTTATCCAGTGTCAAATGTCAAATGTCAAATGTCTCTCCGCTTCCCCCCTCCAGGGTCCAGGGCAGGGAGTGAAACACTGCAGTGTGTATAACAGCAATGTGCTGTGCCATGAAGTAGCTCAAGATTTCTACTGCACTGTACAGCTGAACTGTTTCTTAGTGCAGCAGCAGAAAGTACAGTCCTAAGCAGAGGAGCAACAAATAAGCCACAGCAATAGTTGATTTAAACAGTTACAGTTTTTCTAGAGCAGTGGCTCCCAGAGTTTGTGTTCCAAGATAAATGCAAGGGGTTACAAAATTATTACAGGGAGGAGAAAGAAAAGACTTGTCATAAATTTTGTTTCGTTTTAATGTTTTTTTTTTTTTTTTTTTTGCTCATTTCCTAGTGAAATACTGAACACTTCTCCTCAAGCCTCTAAAAGTCCTTAAAATGAAGGAATAGTAAAAAGTTGATTCATCATTTTGATTTCAGGGGGTTGAAACCAAAATAGCTGTTCCAGAGAATCAGATTTTAAAGAGAAAGTCAGTTTGTGAGCAGCAGCAGCACCCACCCACTGACTCATGCTTTTACTGTGAAGAAGTTACTCACTTTTAAAGCCAGAAATAACAGTGAAAGATTTGCCACAGCTCAGCTCGTCGGCTGCATGGCAGCATCAGATTCCCGTGCAGATAAATGCAGCATTATTGGAGCAAACAATGACAATGCTGGGTTAACACATGTGTAACTATAGACTACAGAGTCCTGTGGGTCCCCGGGGGCAAAGAGGAAGAGAATAAGAAACAGAGCACTGACCAGTGTGGATCCACGGCTTCATAAAGGAGAATATATTGCTCCTGCGGGAATGGAACACCACCTTTGTGGTTTGTGTGTTTTTGTGCAACTGTGTTTGTGTGTTTATGTGTGTGTGTGTGTGTGTATGAGTGTGCCTCGGTGGGTGGTTGGACCACATTCTTGTGAAAGGGAGTGCTATCTGTCACACATGTTTGATGAACAGATTGAGCTTCAGCAGGATTCAGGAAATGTCCTACGCAGATTTTTTCATTCACAGATATGACAGCACACACACACACACACACACACACACACACACACACACACACAGTCTCCATGACTTTAGAGGACATTACATTGACTCATATTAATTTCCTGGAGACTAACCTAAACCACAACT
Organism: Lates calcarifer; assembly: GCF_001640805.2. Taxonomy (NCBI): domain Eukaryota; kingdom Metazoa; phylum Chordata; class Actinopteri; family Centropomidae; genus Lates; species Lates calcarifer. Next base: position 4,689,520 of record NC_066834.1, read on the forward strand.
ACTACTCACCTAAACCTAACCCTTAAACTAACCTTATTCTAACCTTAAAACATGTCTTCATCTTAATATTCAATGACTTACATTATGGGGACTTGTCTTCCTAATGAGGACAAGTCCCCATAATGTGGCTGTGTAAACAGATTTAGGTCCCCACAACATGAAGAACACCTAGAACACACACAAACAGTCCTTACATGCTGTCTCCAGTGTTGAGACGGCATGTTAGAATTGTTATGTTTGTGTGTGTTTCCGAGAGCATGGCAGTCACCCTGGCGGAGTTAAGCTCATTGTACCCGCTGCTGGATTTGGTGATGTAATGATAATGAAAGTGTGCGCTGAGGAGTGATACACCCCGCTAACTCAGCCCAAGACAACCCCCCACCCCCACCACCCACCCCTCCCCCTCCCTCCGATACATTCAAAGCTAAAACAGGTGTGATCTTACATAATGTTTTTTTATTTGAAAAAAAAAAATTGCCTGCTCTCAGCATTCTTAAATAAGTAATCACTTAAAGCAGTGCGCCTGAATAAACACATTGTTATTGCTTACTACAGCGTTCCTAAATAATAACCGCTCACTCTCTCCTTCCTGCTTTTTTCTTTGTGCAGGAGAAGCAAAAAACATCCCTCCATACCCGGGGCCAAACAGGATGAGGGACTGTTACTGCACTGTCAACCTGGACCAAGAGGAGGTCTTCAGGACCAAGATAGTCGAGAAGTCACTTTGGTACGCTGAGACCCCCTCCCCCCACTCCTTTTTTGTCTTCTCCTTTTTGTTTCTCATCCTTTCAGCACGTAAAACCATGAAAGGCAAACCAAAAGTCAAGCATGATACGACATAAAAATGATTCACCGGGTTAGAGCCTGTGTCATGGTCACAAATGGTTATAAAGAGGCTCGGACCAGCTGGCTGACTGGCCTGGAGCATAACGCCAGGGTTAAAGAATTAAAATGAAATGCCGTAAATCAGAAGAGAAAACAACGCAGTCACTGGGAGCGATAGGCCGTCAGCTTCCCACCTCACTCAAGCGTCTGGTGGCGTCTTAAGCACACGTGGCCGAGCTGTGAGGAGAAAAAATGGACAGTGCAGGAGAGAGAGAAACGGTGGAGCTGAGAGGGAGTGTATCATATCATATAATATTTTATAATATATTATTGAAAAATGTATATTTTACATGCAAAATTCTTATTTAGTATAATTTTGTGTATATACCAGTAACTATAGCTGTTAAATAAATAGAGTGGAATCAAAATTATAAAGTAGCCAGGAGAGTAATTAAGTATAAGTTCATCAAATTGCACTTTGAGTAAAAACTTTGAGTAAATGTACTTAGTTACACCACTGAGGGATTAGATGGAAATGTAAGACAAATTTAAGATTTAACCAAAACATTTTAAAAAAAATCACTTTTTTCATGCAGCAGATCCTGAATATTTTATCACAGCATCACTTAAAGATTATGGATGGCTGAATAGATTGTGATTCCCTTCCAGCCTGCAGCTCTCACCACTGCACAAAACTGAATTACATTTATTCCAGGCTCCTGTATTTGTGGGGTTGTTTATAAATGCAGTCGTGGCTCTGTCTGTCTTTCTGTCCGCTGAGTAACAGAAGAAGTCAGTAATTGTCAGCAGCAAGCCTCAGGGCTCCACTCACGAGATTCCCATTTCTGTGGTTTCTGTGGTCGTCGGGAAGGTGAGGCGGTTTTAGTGCAGCGGTTGATAGACCCTCGAGCCTGTGGTCACAAACAGGCCCGTTGTTGTAGTTCACATGATTCACGGCACGATGTAGATAAATGTGGTCTTTGTGTGAAGCGAGTAATTAATTCACTAAATCGATTGTCTTTTAGCAAGAACGATGAGCAAGAACTCTGTCTGTGATGTTTGCGTGAAGGTGAAAGTAGCTGTTTTAAAAGCCAAGACAGAGGCAGGAATAGTTTACAGATCAAGCAATCAATCAGTGAAAGAACAAGAACAACATACAACTGATTAATATTCACATGTAATTATCAGATTGTAACTAGCTGGGTGGACAGGGTGTCTCTCTACTGTGAAAAATGTTTTAATGTTCTTCTTATGACACGTCACAGATTACTTGTGGACAGAAATGAGAAAGACTTTGGAGGAAAAACATTAACATTGTTTAAAATATATATAGCCTTTTTTTCTAACAACAAATGACTTCATAGCCCTTTGGTTTCATTACTGCCTGCTTTTAATTACAGTGGAGCCCAGTGCTCATTAAGTATTGCGGGGGATGTAGAACAGTCTCGATCCATGACAGCGTTTTTCACAAAAGAGTGTAAAGAAGAAGGCACGTTGCAAAGAAGCTACCTTGTAATTATGACTTTTGGATTTCATAATTTAGAGATCACAATCTCATAATAACAAGAAAACCTGTTATAATAGTTTTCTCGTATAATGAAATCGTTTCTTGTAATTATGAGGTAATACGTCATAATTAAGAAATAAGCTCTCCTTCTTTTAAAGGTTTAGTTTTTTATTTTATAGACATTGACACAGACTTAATTTCTACAGGAGATTTTCTTTTCCTGACTTAAACCCCCTTTTTTATCCATGAGATGCCTACTTGTCATGTTTTGGTGTGTAAAACTACATTTGTGTTTTCTCTGTCTCTCTGTCAGCTGAGAAGATTATCTAATCACAGTTTTTCTCTCACTCTCAGTCCGTTCTATGGGGAGGATTTCTACTGTGAGATCCCACGTAGCTTCAGACACCTCTCCTTCTACATCTTCGACAGGGACGTGTTCAGGAGGGACTCCAGCATCGGTGAGTAAACAGCAGCTTCGTCTGTTGTAAACAGAGAGACTTTTTTGTTTCATTGTTAGGAAGGAGAAATAAACTTCAGCAGGCTTCACTGTGATTTTACATGATTTATTTACTTTATTACAGTTCACCAGTTTCTGGAGACCATTAAAGGGATAGTTCAAGATTTAGATGTTAGCGTTAAGACTAGAAACAGTGAGGAACCTGGATAACAAAATCCATCATCCTGCATCTTAGTCTCAGCTAGGTCAAGGCTAGGCTAGCTGTTTCCCCCTGTTTCAAGTCTTTGTGCTAAGCTAATTGGTTGCTTAAACAGACATCTGTGAAACATATTGTGAAAGCAAATTTCACAAAATGTCAAATTATTCCTCTCATGGCATCTAATGGCCTTAGATAAACTTTTAGCACTTGAAAGGTGTGTGTCTTGTTTGTGTACGGGCGGATGTTTTTACTGTTGTTACAGGGTGTGTCAGTTGTATATTGGTGGGTTTGTATGCGTGTGCGTGTGACCACAAACTGAAAAATCTTTCTTGGGGTGTGATTTGTATCTTCAGCACCATCACAGCTCCTGTTTGTGTGTGTGTGTGTGTGTGTGTTGGGCGTGTTTGTGGGTGTAACTCGTTAGTTTCAGGGCAGACATGACAAGGTCATTTCCAGGCCACTGACAGTGCAATTCGTGAGTATTTTTGCACCAGGTGCCCGTGCACATTAGAAAAAGACCGGCGTGTGGATTTATAGTACGTGAGCAGGCATGCAAGCCTGTGTGGGTGTTTGCCGAGCGTTTGTTGTAGCTGGCCTCTGAGCACGTAGCCTTTTTTTTTTTTCTTTTTTTGGGACGCGTAAAGTGAGTGTATGTTTTCATCTCGTTTGTCTTTGTTGTGTTAATGTGTGCGTAGGCAAGGTTGCAGTGAAGAAAGAGGACCTGCAGAAATATCACGGCAAAGACACCTGGTTCCAGCTACAACCTGTCAGCGCTGACTCAGAGGTGCAGGTCAGTACAGAGAGCAAACACACACACACACAATTACACATTTTAAAAACAAAGCACTCTCTCTTAAACCTTTCTTTGTCTTTTCTTGGAATCTCCAGTTGTTTTGTTTCTCAGCTTCTGTCACAGTGCAAGATATTGATCCTCCAGACTTTTTAATATCAACCAAAATGTGTCTAGTTATCGCCAAAAGCCGGGATTGAGTCCTTGCTCAGATCAGTAATCGTCATATTAAAACTACATAAAACTTTTTGTGTGGCTGCTCTTTTTTAGACAACATTTAAAGGAATGTATTTATCTCAGTGGTGGGGAGAACCAGGCCTTTATTTTGCCCTCTGAAGTCAAATTCAGAGCTGATTTATTTTTGGTCGAAATGCTCAGAACCATTCAAAATGAGGTCCATGTTGATGGGACAGGGGAATACATTTACCTGTTTTCTTGGTAAATTCAGTAGTATGTACATTTTCATAGTATTAATTCCATCAGTACAAGACATGAACTGATTCCATCAGTGAGGAACCTCCACTTTGCCTTTTTCTCCAGTTTTAAGCTGCTAATTGTCACTTGTGGCCACAGTATTTTATTAAAAGAAACAAGGATTCTGACAAATTATATTCCTCAAAGGACAAAAACTATTGTTTTTATTGTTGGCACTGACATTCAGGTTTTGTAAATGGACTCAAACGATGGCCAGCCCTTGTCTACGCTTCCCTTGTCTACAGTATAAGCACAGATGTACAGTGTTTGTGCGATAGTGTGTCTGCATGTTAATGTTTGAAGCAGGGCAGAACCCAAACAAACACAGCATGTGTGCACCTGAAACACCTGAGCCTGCAGGGTCAAAGTCACCTGGCTCTCTCTGTGTATACTGTAAAAATCCATTCGTTCACCTCTGTCGTGGTTCAGTTCGACATCAGCTGGTCAGAGAGTGAGTGACACAGCTTTTATGACAGGTGACTGACAGATGGTGAAGTATGTGTCGGGTCTCAGGCTATGAGAGTTATGATAGGATACACTGAGTGTTACAGAAGTTGTTGTTTTTGGGAGACAGTCCTAACTGATTGCTCAGTCACAGTGTTTCAGCTTTATTCTACTTTTGTGTGACTGTTTTCCTTGGCTGCAGGCACACGACACAGTTGGACTTCATCATTATACTTTGTTAGCATGCAGGTCACACCAGCATCAGCCATGACAGAGAAAAGGGACATTTTACTCACAGCTTTCAGGTGATTTGTCAAACTTTTTGGAGATCATCTCTTCAAATTTGGAAGTTATTCCAGATGCTTTCCACCTCTGGCTAGCATAGCTGAATCTTATAAGCCTGTCACGTGGTCACGTGTCACCTTGTCGTAACGTGATGGCATCACGTGATTCACAAAACTACCACCGGGATTAAATGTCCTTGACTGGAATACCTGAAAATAATTCGTGTTGATGCATGTCGAAGAGCGCCGGAGCACTGTTTCTTATTTCATGGGCTATTTGGGATTTTTGTGGTGATGCATATACAATAATATATATGTATTTTTAAAACCTGAAACGTTTAAACACTGATTTGGTTACCATGGCAACAGACAAAGCTTTAACGCTTTTGTTAAAACTTTAAAACATCTGGGTCAGCCCAAGATAAACATACATATGAATATTTGACCCAAGTTATGGAAAATACCCAAAAGTATCTGTGTTTTCATAACAGAGGAAACTGAAGTTATTCCTGTTAAATTATTGTTTTTAGTGATTCATTTATAATTTCTGAAATATTCCTGTAATCAGCAATGGATTTTTTTTTTTCACTTGTCCTTCACACTCATTTAATACATGTGCAGTATTTTGTACTATTCACTATTCAGCAGTCTCACTCACCCACACGCATGCACGCATAGATAGGAACGCACACACACACACACACACACACATATATACACACACACACACACACACAGTGAGAGACACAGTGAACAGTAACATCTGCAGACAGATGGGTGTGTGTAGCCCTGGAGCAGGGATCTGAAACAGAGACACATTCATCCGAGGAGCCGGGGAGAGGAAGGATGTGTGAGAGAATGACAGAAAAGAGAGAAAAGCGAGGGAGATGGATCAAATGAAGTAGGAAGATAGAGTGTCTCTCTTCTCTGTTCAATAGAGGACGCATTGTTTGGCCTGTGCGCACATGTGTAAGTGCGTGTGTTTGTTCCCTCTGCTTGAATCGGCCAGAAAGAGCAACGCCTGTGAGTTTGCATACTGATGCTGTTAATTAATGGAGCTTTTCTAGACAGCTGCACCACTACACTGTCATTATGTCATTAATCCAATCACTTCAGAGGGAAAATAACTTCAGCATGACGTTTGGGCTCATAGCTATTTTCATACAGTGTCTCCGTTGGCGGAGGGATGCCCCTTTATCAAGCTTGTGTGTTTTTATCAGAAAAGGAATTACTGTTTATCTGTGTGTTTTTGGCTCATACATACAAACTATGGATCAGTAGTTGAAAAGGTGTTTCCAACCTTATACACTATATTGAGTACATAATATACATACATGATATATATCACCATAAATTTGTGATTTTGATTTTTGGTAGTACAGGGAAAGTTATATGTTGGTTATTTAATTTAAGAACAAAGCAGCTAGAGTAAATAAAACTACGTATCTCTATGTTTGGTGAATGTTTTTTTCAGACAACTTGAAGAATTACAAGTTCCCCATGAGTGGTAAAAGATAGACTGTCACCAAGCTTAAAACAAGTTTGAAAAGCTGACATTTAAGACCGGATTAGGATGCACATTGTTGTGAGATTCAGCTCTGATCCACATACACACTAAACACATGTGGACATGTGGACAAACACATGGTTCTCATTGGATAATGACCTTCCTGCTTGTCACCGGGCACCGGGCTCTGAGGTGGACACTGGTGCTGAAATGTTCATAAATACTCTTTAGCACTTTGTGTACTGTCATTAGAAAAATATGTGATGCATAAATCGTGTGTATTTGTGTGTCTGTGTGTGTGTGTGTGTGTGTGTGTAATGCAGGGAAAAGTGCACCTGGAGCTGCGTCTGAGTGAAGTCATCACAGACAGCGGAGTCATCAGCCATAAACTAGCCACACGGTGAGGCCACACAGAAACACACACACCCACACATGGTACCACATTTCACATCCATTATGTTATTTAGACATAACAGTACTATTCACTGTGTGTGTGTGTGTGTGTATGTGTGTGTGTGTGTGTGTGTGTGTGTGTGTGTATATATATATATATATATATATATATATACATATATATATACACATATATATATATAGTAACATAGTAAGATATAGTAACATATCATAACATCCTGTCAGCTGCTGTCACTTTGTGTAATATTGTAAAAACAAAGAAAACGATGAATAATAATGAACTAAAAGGAAAACTCCATCCAATGTTGAAGGCCATGAGATGTGGTTCTATGTTTACATTCACAGTTTCCCATCAAAACACACTGTGTGTATCCTTGAAGTCTAACAGACATGTTGTATACAGTCCTCCCTTATCAGACATTTGCAATGCAAATTCTTTGGAATTTGTTTACTGTTTACATCCATATTTTCTTGCTAGCAGTCTTCCTCCTTTACCTTTGTTTGTACGTTGCTGCTGCCAACTGTGGATCAGTGGAACAGTGTGAAGCAATAAGTAGGATTGTGTGTGTTTCTAGTGCATGATACAAACAAAACACAGCCATTCTCTTGAAAACATTGCTCCGTAGTGCTGCTACTGGACAGTGAGCAAAATGTCGAGTTTATACTCGTAGAAAACTGGGAAAACAGCAAAAGTTCACATTTGGGAGGTTTATTTTCTTTCAGTTGGCTGATAAATCAGCTAATTAACCATCTCTGCTCCACAGTACTGGTGTGTTTCTGAGAGCCAGGGGAAATTATGAAATGTGTAGTGGAGGTCAATAGGTGCACAACAACAGTTCTTTTCCCCGGGGCGCCTCAGGAGGTTAATCCAGCCGTGACCTTAGATTATTTTGTCAGTTTATAAACACAGATTCACGGTGGCTTCGGTGCAGCGTGCTTTGTTCCACCTCCAGCCTCTAACTGGCAGAGAGCTGGTCGTTTAGACTCAGTCTCAGTATTCAGAACGCGTGAATCGATGTGTCGTGGACGTGGGAGCCATGAACTCATAAATCTGCTCTCACACCGTTGTGTCTCTAAGTGTGTGTGTGAGCATGTCGTTGTGTGTGTAAAATGCGATTGCGCACACATGTGATGTGTTAGTGTTTGCAGGGGATCAATGATATGCTTACAGATGGATTATTCTATGTCGTAGATATATGTGTGTGTGCTCGTTTGCTCTCCAGCTCTTCCTCCGTAACATGAAGTCTGATGATGAGCCAGCGTGGCTCCGTTCCCAGAGCACATTGTGGGTAAGGAGCTTAGAGCTTAGAGCAGGAGGTATTCTAGTCAGATTTCTCTAGAAAGACACGTGTGTGAGAGAGGGAGATGCACTGTGTCCATCACAGTCATACACCACACATCACTACACACACTTCACAGCTTTATAAGTCTTGAGTGAACAAATGTTTCATGTCAGTCAAAGTTAAGTTGGTGTGAACTGCAGCTTCACTCACAAGTGTGTTCAGTATCTTACACATCTCATATAACCTCAGACTTGATTTGCACTTCAACACGTCTGTCTAGTGTGGGAACTTGGAAGTTGTGCGTTACATCCACTTTGAAGTCGCTCTTTTCTCAAGGCAGTTTGACAGCGTTTACATAAACTATGCAGAAAAAACAAAGACATTAGAAAATGTAACTAGATGCCTTTACATGCCTAGGTATTATTCTATGCAACTTTCTGCTTCTGCTCTCTGCTACATTTTAGAGGAAAATATTGAACTCAAAAACTCTTGACTTGAAAAGAAAAGCAAAGAATCCTGCACACTGTCCAGTTGAACTCACTTTATTAAGACAACGTTTCAGTCCTCAGACCTTCATCAGACAAAATTTATACACACAAAAAACTAAATGTTGTCATAATAAAGTGAATTTAAGTGACAGACAGTTTCAGGATTCTGAGGTTTTCCAACTGTACATTAAGTTCAAACAAGCACTACTGCCAACTGCAATGGTAAAATACTACTCACACATAAATGCATTAGTAATGATAATCATTCATATATACATACATATAATAATATAATAATATATAATAAAACATCTTAAACCAGTGTTTCTGTACTTTTACTGAAGCAGTAATTTTACTTTAGAGCATTAAAATAACTGCGCTCCTGTAACATTGTCAGACTCATGATGGACATTTTTTTAAAATAAGGGATCAAAATGCAGGGAATTAGAGGTGTCTGTCTTTTTCTTTGTCAAAACCTAGTGCCTACATTACCCACAATGCAACTGGACTGCTGACAAAGCTTTGCCGTTGGAGTGACATCACCTGAGGCAAATAACTGATTTAATGCGGCTTCATACCACATCTTCACACAGTAGCTGTACTCACCAGGACCTGTAAATAGACCTGATGTGTAATACTTTGAATGTAATGTAATGTCTTTAACTTACACTTTTGGAAAATGGCGACAGACTGAAATGTAGTTGGTTGTGCAATGATATGAGTGACATCTGAGGGCAGGAAGCATTTTATAACAAAACATGTTGTTTACTTTAAGATGATATTCCCTGTTCTCATTTAACTTGATATTTCATTTCACTTCACCCATCAATGACGCTGACTCATAATCACATCCCCTTTTTGTGTCTGGTGTTTTTTTGTGGGGGGAGAGAGTTGGGTCGATGACTATGATGTAATTCATTTCCCTCTTAGATTTGAGTGAAATTGTTTTTGACAGGATACGTGGGAGCAGAAAAGAAGCACATTAACCTAATATGAGTAACGTCGACTAAAACAAATAAGTCTGCCTCTCACCACCACTGTCTGGCATGTCAGAGCTCACAGAGAGAGAGAGAGAGAGGGCTGGAGAGTAGGGCAAGCAGGGGTTATATAAACAAGCTTATTGGACAGGAAGCGCTCTGGCATTAGTGATGCTTAACCCAGCCTTCTCCTTATTCCTTATTAGGAACCTACGCGCGCGCGTGCGTGTGTGTGTGTGTGTGTGTATCAGCAGGACAGTACAAGCTGTTGCATGTGTGTCAGTTCAGTTGCGGGCAGCGCCACGATTTGCTGTGTAATTCATCATGTGGTGTGACTAGTGGTGCATCACCGTGACACACAGGAAGTGATTCGTCCCTCTGGGTGTCCTGTTCGGGTGCTAATCCCCTTACAGCATGATGTCATCGGGCAGCAGGGTTAGAGAGGGACAGACAGACCGACAGATAGATAGATAGATAGATAGATAATCGTCATAATATAAACCCATAGACTCCTATCATTTTATATTGTGAGGGCAGTGAAACTCTCGCTTTCTGTGTGGGCTGATGAGGCTAAAAGCTTCACAGTGGTGTGGGATAGGGTGTCACTGGTAACCCTTCCACATTAGTCATTTGATTAAGTGATAATATAGAGCTTAATAGAGCTTTAAAGAGTCCTCTGGGAGGATATTCAGATGGTTTTGTGCAGCCCCCTATCACTTCACATTTGGAGATCTTTTTAACCTCTTCCTGTTTTTTTAGTGTGCTACCAGTTTTTCTAAGCTAGCTGCTTCTAACTTTGTGTGGTAACTGTCTATAACATGTTTTTTTCAGCACATGACTTTTACTACTATGACCCCTGAAATCAGGTTGATAGGACGAGACGATCAGAACTGGATGAGATCACACACTGCTAAGGGTGCATTAAAATTAGCACAGCGTTAATGTGTTACAGGTGTTATTTTGTGTGTGTGTGTGTGTGTGTGTGTGTGTGTGTGTGTGTGTGTGTGTGTGTGTGTGTGTGTGCAAGTCTGTGCTTGTACAGTAGTGTGCTCCTTCATTAATGTGTGGTTTATGTGTGTTTCTGCAGAGTGCTGGAGTGCCAAGGTCTTCCAATCGTCAACGGTCAATGTGATCCCTACGCTGCTGTCTCCTTACTAGGACCTTCAAGGTCACAATCTCACCATCCACAACTTTGTTTTATTAGATTTAACTTTTGATGAACATGCGATTTTACCTCTCTCTGCCTCTCTGCCATCCACAGGTCAGATGCCAAAAAGACCAAGGTGAAGAGGAAAACCAACAACCCACAGTTTGAAGAGGTTTTTTATTTTGAGGTAAAGGCCTCCTGTATTCTATTTGTTTAGTTTAACATTCACCTGTCTGTAAGTTCCATTAATACGCTATATGGCCAAAAGTATGTGAACAGTACACCCATATGTAATTGCTGAATCTCTCATTAAATCCCATGGGCTTTTATACGCCACTGTCACATCTTTTTGGAAGTCTTTCCCTAGGATTTTGTAACTGAGCTACAGAGATACAGCCACACCAGTCTGGGAAAAACATTCCTCGTTATGCCTATTTACCTCACGCAGAAGGTAAATAAGTGCCCTCCTTAGATCTGTCACACTTCTGTCTAAAACATCATTCATCTGGAGCGTGAAGATTTCTCTAAGACTGAACTGACTGACCCAAACCGTAAAACAACAGCCCCACACCACAAGTACAAAGAATAAGAAGCATGAAGTTTACAGAGTTTGTTTTGCCTGATTGAGATTTTAAAACCATGTCACAGTTTATATTTATTTATATCCATTAGTTTATATTAATAGATATTTTTCATGCACACATACACAACATCCCTTTCACATTGCCCCCGTTAACCCTCGCTCACCAGCAGCGCTGCTCTGACATTTTTGTTTCACCCCTCCCTCTGGCCTCCAGAACACAGCAGGACAAGAGTATGATTGATTCGGACAAACCACCAAACAATCTGGCCCATTGATTTCTGTCCGACAAGATCGTCTCATTTATTCCCGACCACCACATGAACAGGACTGTGCATACCCTGTGGTGCTTTTCTGCCTGTTCCCCCCCATCCCCCCACCCTCTGTGTTGCACACAGAGCTCCATGTCCACACGCAAACACAGGCCATTCATCATGTTTCTGTCATGTGGATGTCCTTTTTTTGTTGTTTCCAGTTTTACTTTCTTATTGCGCCAGACCTTCTCGGACCTTCTGATCTCTGACAGTTCCCAGAGCTTGATCTGGGTCGAAGCTCATTTCAGTCTAATTAAACACAAAGCAAATTACTGATTTCAACAGCATAATTTGCAATTTACGATATTTAAGTTTTCCACACTACAAAATGGTATCATACTGTATGCTTTGTCAAGTCGAGTCGGTTTTATTTATATAGCTCAGTATCACCGATTAGAAATTTTATAATCTGTAAAGCAAACAACCTCCTCTGTCCCTAGTCTTTCTGACAACTTACAAAACTTAAAATTAGTTTTATCATTTATTGATCAGCCAGGTGTTTTCTCAAAAGTCTTTCTTGTCGGTAAAATGTTGTAAAATGTCCATTATAATCTCCCAGAGCCTAAGGGGACATATTCAGATTTTTTTTTTTCACGTGGCCAAGAAAAAAAACAATTTAAATGCAAGATATTGAATTTTTCCATTGTAGATGACACAAGAAAATAAAATGTGAGAAGCTGAAATCATGACTGAAATGAATGTCTCTGCTTCCACCATCCTGTTCTTCAGGATGTATTTGACCCTGCAGCTGAAATACTGACTCCTGCACGGCTTTATGCTAAATGTTTACTCTGTCTCTGTTTCTAGGTGACGCGCCCATTAAGTTACACAAAGCGGCAGTTTGATGTTGAGGAAGAGGATGTTGACAAACTGGCACTGAGGTGAGCCAGTAGCTGTCTTACGGGGGTTTTGAGGACCAGCGCCGAACCTGGCGTCGTTTAAAAGCTTCTTCTCTTGTGTTTGAACTGTTTCCCTGCGGTTTGTGCTCAGGGTGGATCTGTGGAACGCCAGCAACCTGAAGTTCGGGGATGAGTTCCTGGGAGGTGTGCGGGTTCCTCTGCGGGTCCTGGGTCAGGCTGGGGTCCACGACGCATGGTGAGAGGAATTTCACCAACACATTGTTCGTTTTCCAGTGGTAGAAAGTAATTGAGTGCATTTTCACAAGTGATATACTTAAGTTCAAATTTGAGGTACTTGTACTTTAGTTTTTCTTTTTTCTGACACTTATATTTCTACTTTACTACATTCCAGAGGTAAATATATTTTACTCCATTACTTTTGTATACCAGCTGAAGTTACAAATTACCTTTTACATGAAGAATTAGAGGATTAAACCAGTGATTTTTAGTTTGTGACCCCTCAGAAAACATCGGTGTGAGGTTTCATTTGTCTCTGAGTTGTTTGCAGTTTTACCCGAGAGAAATTTCCCCTTTTAACTTCTCACACGATTTAATTTCAATAACTGTTTGAGGCACAAAGAGGTCGCATTATTTAATATTTCACAAAAAAGAGGAAAGACCAGATAATACTTAATTTTTACAGTAGATTCAATAGATTAATTTATATTTGTAATGAAGTATTTTTACATTACTGTGTTGGTACTTTTACTTGAGTAAAGGATTTAACTACTTCTTCCACCACTGCTCCTTTCACACGTCCCCCTCTTGACGCGGGTCAGTGTACGAGCCCCTGCTGGTGCTGGGTGGTTTTATATTCATCACCGTTGTCCGTTGACATCCCGGGAGTGTGTGTTGCCATAGCAACACCAGAACCATAACAACAAGTATCAGCACTGACAGCAGGCCTTTTTTTAAAAGTTTTTATTTAACCAGGGTTGATTTTCACTGAGCATGAATGATCTTTTCTGACATCACTGACTCAACAGAGACTGTATTTGTATTTTGTCCTGGATAATGTTGGATAACAGTAAACTCTTTGCCTTCAATGACTGATAGGAGCACTGATTTGGAAATCAGAATAGAGAGAATAAAAATTGCGTTTTAGCACTATTTTAGTCTGATCAGTCTGAAAATGTAAAAAAAAAAAAATCTGTCACACATCATAAAAAATCTAATCAGTGACACGTAAGATCTTATATACTTTTTCTTCTTCAGGTACTTTCTCCAGCCGAGGGAGAACGGAGGGAAGTCAGTGAAGGTAGAAGAGCTCGGCTCTCTGCGTCTGAACATCGTTTACACCGAGGACCACGTCTTCCCCTCCGAACATTACACCCCGCTCAGAGATCTGCTGCTGCACTCTGCTAACGTAGAGGTACAACATATGTCTATGAATGCATGTCTGCTCTGCCCAGTGTTCGGATGCCGCTTGTTCACACCTCATCCTCTCTGTTCAGCCTGTGTCGGCGTCCACCGCTCACATCCTGGGGGAGGTGTGTCGAGAGAAGCAAGAAGCCGCCATTCCCCTCGTGCGGCTCTTTCTTCACTACGGCAAGATAGTGCCTTTCATCAGCGCCATCGCTCACGCTGAGGTCAACCGCACGCAGTGAGTGTCCTGACGCATCAGAAACCATCTCAACAACTACTTATACTGATTTTGAATTTATCACACCAGAGAAAGATGCATGTTTCAAATCTTTTTCCATATTTAGGAAATACTTTATTATGTTTTTGGTAGATATATAGTATAGCTTTATATTAGCAATACTAAGTGTACATTTCTTCAACATGAGTCAGCTGAATGTTGTATATTTTCAGATTTGGAATTAATTTTGCCACTAAATCAGTTTTAGATGTGGTTAGTTTTTTCTAGAGATTATTAATTAAAGTGGCTGTAGAAATGAGGTCATCAGGTTGTATGCAACATCAACCAGCTTAGCATTTTGATCTGACTGTTAAAATATACACTGCCACTGTGATATAATTCATTGGATATGAAATGACTGTCAGAACACAAGCTGTAGTTTTGATTCACACTCAAAAAACACACACTCTGCCTCCTCTTTGCAGGGATCCAAACACCATTTTCCGGGGGAACTCGCTGACTTCTAAGTGCATTGATGAGACCATGAAGCTAGCAGGAATGCACTATCTGCAAGTTACACTGAAACCCATCATAGATGAGGTATGACACCACAAAACTCCCATGCCTTTTCCTTTATTCACAGTATTTATCTTTTGGTTTTACCAAATCCCGGCTCTTTTTTAAAGATATCTTGATTTAATTCATCTCACATGCCTCCCTCTGTGGCACATCATGGAATTTTTTGGAAAATCAATTATCAATAGATATTTTAATGCTTTTTCTAAATCTTTACAGATCTGCACAGACCACAAGTCCTGTGAAATCGACCCGGTCAAACTCAAAGAGTCAGAGAACCTGGACACAAACAGGGTAAGGAGACGAGTGCACGTTTGTGTGTTTGTGTTGTGGATGCTGTCTTGTGTTATCTGACATCTAAACACTGCTTCCCCTTTTCAGGAAAACCTCCGTCAGTACGTAGACCGCATCTTCAACGTTATCACCACCTCTGGCGTTCGCTGTCCCACCGTCATGTGTGATATCTTCTTCTCTCTGCGAGAGTCTGCTGCCACCCGTTTCCAAGGTAACCCGCCCCCTGAACAACTCACAAGAGGTGGAAGAATGAAGGAAGGCGAGCTGCTAACAAGGAACAGGAAACAAACAATAAAGAACAGGATGTGCGAGATGTCCAAGGACACTTTTTTCTGCTCGCTCAGGATCGCAGAAAAGCTTATTGTGTTCTGCTATTTGTGTTAAACCTGAAACCTCTTAAGCCTCCTACACACTTATTATGGGGGATGTGTATAGAACAGAGTATGTACACCCAGTGTTATATACTGTGCTGCCTCCTGTTGGCCACCACAGGGCACTGCAGGGTACTCACAGGAGGAGCAAACTGTTATAAACTGTACAATAAATTTTAATTTTGATTTAATTAAAGTATAAAGTATTAAGTGTATTAAAAATAATACACTTTATCTGCTTTTTTTTTTTATCTCTCAGGCTTTCCTCAAGCAATAGTAATTTAAATGTTTCATATTTGAACAGGCAACTCAGTTATTGATAAAATCAGTATTTGTTTTTCTCACACTAAACAAAATATTGTGCAGGTCCCAGTAACATGCAGCATCTTAGGTATAATTTAAGCGAGTATCCCTGTCTTTCTGCTCCTTAGTTGACCAAGATGTCCGATACACAGCAGTGAGCAGTTTCATCTTCCTGCGTTTCTTTGCTCCGGCCATCCTTTCCCCCAACTTGTTCCATCTACGGCCGCACCATCCAGTGAGTTTAAAACAAAAACAAACACAACCAACATGTCAACATTCATCCAGATCTACTGGTTAGTAGACTTGGGAACAATGTTTGATGACAGGGTGAGATTTTTGAGAAAAGCTCTGTACTGCCAATGTAAACTTAACTCCTCTGGGTGCAGATAAGAGAATGTTGACAATGTTTTCATTCCTCTTTCATCAAAAGTATTTTAACTTTCTCTTGTATGTGATGGTTTATTTCCTTTTATCAAAAGAACATGCTCAGATTTTAGACCTCACCTCAAAATTATTGGCAAAACATAAAGTGAACAAGTGGAAGGCGTATGAGATTATCAACAACCCCACCCTCAGGGTTGTGTTTTAGATTGGCTGTGGGTAAAACAAACAGAAGAATGTTTGGTTTTATTCCAGAAGCCATTAGACTTGTGAACAGCCACAGTACAAGAAATGATTTAGTTTACCATGTGTGCAAACTGATAAATGCACTTTTGACTTGTTCTTTTTTTATGTAATATGTGACTTTGTGCTGTTGGATTTTGTTGGCCAGCTATAGACAGGCTGCTGTTATTTAGCCTCTTGTATTTTATCTATGAATTTTAACTCTTTTTAACTCAACTTTTTGGATTGTTTTTATGTGTGTGACTGTTTTTCAGTCTTGAAGATACCTATGCAGATATTCCTCTGAAAGTCACTGCTGCTGAAAATATCATGTTACATTTTTTTGCTTTTATGATAGGATCAAGTAGGATAGTTGATCTCCCAAGATTTGATTTATTTTGTTTTATTTCATGTCTTTTTGTGTCTATAGGATCCGGCCACATCACGAACCCTGACCCTCATCTCCAAGACGATCCAGACCCTGGGAAGTCTCGCAAAGTCTAAATCTGTGAGTTTCTCTGCTCAACATGCATTTTTTCCCTCTATTTTCATATCTTTTGACCAAACTAGACTTCATTTGAATTTCTATGTGAACTGTTAAATTAAAACTTGTTGATCTCTCTTGCTGTCACTCCTTTCAAGGCAAATTTCAAAGAGTCTTACATGGCTGCGTTTTATGACTACTTCAATGAGCAGAAATATGCGGATGCTGTGAAGAATGTGAGTGTTTGGCTTCTTTCCTTCTTAATTCAATAAATCTCAGTTTGTTGACACACAATCATATATCCTTCTTGTTTTATATGTAGATAAACTAAAATAATAAATGAGTAATGAGTAAGTAAGTCACCGCCATAATGAAATATGTGGACAAATGACATTCTTTACTTTTGCAGTTCCTGGACCTGATCTCCACCTCCGGCAAATGGGATCAGAAGAGTATTGAAACACCAATCATGCTCAAGGAGGGGTGAGGAACCAACTTATTTTTAAACCTCTATTAGTGGAAAAACCCGAAATAAAAAGAAAAGAAAAGAAAAAAGTATGTCTATAAACAGCTCTCTCAGTACCACTCCTGAGAAGTCCCACATATGTGATATTAATTCAGAGAATTTATGGAATGGTAATTTGAGATTTAGTAATAGTAAAACTTTTTACTGCTACTGCAGTCTTTTACTGCTAATTGCGCAGCTCCAATGTTTGTCTGTTTGTCCTGGCTTTTGTTTCTAGCTTTAGACAAGACACTTGAGATGACTGCTACAGTTGAACTGTCCAGAATAGTTCAACATTTTGGGAAATGATTTCTTTTTGGGGGAAAGTTAGATGAGAAGATTGATACCACTCACATCTGTATGGTAAATATAAAGCAAAAGGTCGATGAGCAGCTGCTCAGATTACACTGCATTCACATCATTTTGTTAAAACTGTGATTACGAGTGGCAAAGTGGGAAAAGACATTCACATCAGCCTCAGACTTACAATTCTGAGAGGGACATATCAGGAATTACTGATACCAACAGTCTCCACCAATCTCCTGCTTGGTGAAAAAAACTAAAGGCATGTCAACAAACAGTTGAGAATTGCTGTAAATGCGCCACTGAAATAGACCATGGCCTCAGAAAATGCTGGATTCTGATTGGTTGGAAGATGTGGCTTAACTTTTGGTAGACTATTTTCTGTTTTACAAGAGGTTTAGGCTAGTTACCAGCTGCTGGTCAGTGGACTTCTACAGAAGTGAAGGGAAAAAAATCTGAAGGTGAAAAAAAGATGTAATTTTGCAAAATCCCAAGAAACTTTCTTGAGATCTTGAGAGAGTTTTGCAAGAGTCAGAGAAAGTTACGAGAGATCTCAAGAAACTTTCACGAGATCTCAAGAAGCTTTTGCGAGATCTCGAGATCGCAAAAGTCTCGCAAGATCTCAAGAAACTTTCTCAGAATCTTGCAAAAGTACATCTTTTTTCCCTTCCATGTCCCCTCTGGGGCTCCGTAAACTTCAGACAGAGCCAGGTTAGCTGTTTCCCCCCGTTTCCAGTCTTTATGCTAAGCTAAGATAACCAGCTGTTGGCTGCAGCTTCATATTGAACAGACAAGACGTGAGAGTGGTATCAATCTTCTCATTAATCTCTCTGTCAGAAAGCAAACAAATGAATTTGTTTGTCACTAAACAAATTGTCACTAAAGTGAAGCTGGACTTTTACATCTGTGACCCTTCACAGTCCAGTTAGAGTGAGCAGTTACAGTACAGATACATCTGAGGCTGTAAACAGAGCCCTCTCTGACAACACATGGGCTGTTGTTTTGACAATATTTCTAATGAGGCTGTAAAGAAGAGGTGAGTTTCCAGTTGACAGTAGTTGTGTCAGCACCTCGCTCATCAGCATCCCCACCCTCTTTTGTTTCTGCTACCGGGCGTAGGAGTGTAAAACTCACTATAAAGAGGGTTGATGGGAAGGGGTCAAAAGGCACGAAGGGCAGGTAAGAGCTTCTCTGTTTAAAAGCTTTGCCCTTGTGACCCCCCTGTGTGTGCACCGTAACCCCCTCCAAACAAAGCTGGCCATTTTCTCTCCCACCAACATCATGCGCTACTGTAGATGCTGCTGCACTTTACTTTATATCTGGCCTGTATATAAGCAACCCACCAGGCGTCTGTTACACTGTCTGACACTGTGTGGTGGATTTTTGTCTGTCTGCGTTGACATGGCAGTAGACTGTAATGGTATAAAGTAAAGTGTTAGCCTTAAAGCCTGCTTACCTAGGAGGCGTCAATAGTGCTCATAGCCCTTCTTGCTCCTCGCCATGCCAGACATGCTTGGTGTGACAGTGACAGCAGGGGTTAGTTACTGTACAAACATTTCTGGGATTTCATATCTGCCCGCATCCTGATCCTTTATACCCCTTTGTCCAGACTGTGACCATATCACTACCATACACATTAGAGTTCCCAGCACAGCTCCAGGCGTTAAGGCAGATGTGAAACCAGCACGTTCTCGGCTGAGTAGTGTGAGAAGAGTACAAGTCTTCATGTGGGAGAGTAGTAACTTTGGTGTTTACAACCCTGGTACATCATATTCCATGTATTATATGGCCCTCAAACTCTAAAACAAAGACATCCTGGTGTTTACTCTCCTTTAAAGGACCATACCGGTGGTTTTACATTTTTTAAGAACACATACCTCACATCACTGTCAAATATTTTCCAAAGAAAAACCTTTTTGGATTGATTGCAACCATTGATGGTATTTATTTCATTACAGTGTGAAAATTAATTTACAGAGATTGGAAGAAGCTAATCCATCATAGTGGCGCTTTGCATGTATTTATTTATTTATTGCTGAGAAGCATTAATATAACCTAGACTTTAAAAATGAAGTTAATATGAGCATCCTTGCTAGAAGTTTAATGATTATTTTCATCATCAGTTAATCTGCTGATTATTTTCTGGATTAATTCAATTACACGTTTCCCAGAAAAGCCTGATGTAACATCTTCAAAAGTCTTATTTTATCCAACCAGCAGTCTAAAAACCAAAGATATTCAGTTTACAATGACACAAAACACAGAAAAGCAGCGATTCCTAACATTGGAGAAGCTGAAATCCGACATTTTTTCAGTCAAAATAGTTGCTAATTATCTCTCTGTGAAAAACAAATTGATGAACTGACATTTTTCAGCTGATTTATTGCATTATAAAAGAATCGCTGACTCCAGGGGGTCAGGGTGTCTTTGAACACATCAGCACATACTCCCCTACGACTACATAACCACATGACATGATAATATAACCTTGATGTAAAAATAAACAGGACATAAATTGTTGAGTGTGATGGATTAGCTGTCTCAGGTTTCAAGTCTCTGCAAGTTGATTTTCATAATGTATTTAAAGAAACCAGTAGCTGTGGATTTGGCAGAAGAAAAAAAAACTACAACAAAAAATCAATAGTGATTTATGCATTTTATAGGTAATGGTGTAAAATATGCAAAAACACCTTTGGTACCTTTAATCTGCTGACCTATCTCCTTTTTGAATCATAGACTTTAAAATCTATGAGTGCTGTACTGAGGTTTTTTACATGTACAGCAGCGATGAATTCAAGGAACTGCAAGCATGTAACTGGAATGATAAATGATGATTACTGACTATACAGGATGCCTTTAATCAGACTGAAATGGTGGTTACCAATTGTTTCATATCAAGTAATTAATTTATACTCTCATAACTGCATACATATAGATGTGAATAAACAATGCCGGAGAAGTTAAAATATGGTGAAATATTTAAATGTTTCTGTAAGAAACAAGCTCATCTGTCAAGGTTTTCAGTGTTGTTTCTCTCGCCCATTGTTCTTCAGATTTATGATCAAGAGAGCACAGGGGAGAAACCGGTTTGGAATGAAGAACTTCAAAAAGAGATGGTTTCGCCTCACCAACCACGAGTTTACCTACCACAAAACGAAAGGTAAGCTCTAAACATGTCTCAGGATCTTCTTACGGTTGCATTGTTTCCTCGTCTGTTCATGTCATTGTGTGAGTTTCTGTAAGAATCAGCAGGAGGGAGAGAATCTGCTGAATGTACGTTTAGCCTGAACACTCTGTACATCCAACACATATGGTGGAGATTACGTTACTGAGCAGGCAGTACGTTTGTGCTGCATCCAGACAAGCTCAGGCCAAAACATACACATAAGCCATTTCTAAAATCAATACTACATATAAATTCTAAGATGGTTTTAAAGATGTAGTATGTACACACCTGAGAGGAAATAAAATTATGTATCCTTAAATTAGTCTGAATTAATTGTGCTGTTGATGGACACTGTTTTCCCCACAATGCAATGCACAAAGGAAAGAGATGAGCTGTTAGTACAGAACTGTAGCGTGTAATGAACTGTATACTGTAAAGATACTGCATACCAGAAGTTAAAGAGGCGAAGATGCTGTGTGTGAGGTGAAAGGGTGTATGCTAGTGATACTCATATTTTTAGATTCAGTGTGACTTACACTTTCTGGAGATCCCATTATTTCAAATACTGCAAATAAACATCCATCAATGCACTTAGAAAATGTAGAAAAAAGACGCTCCTCACAGCCCTTTTTTCAGTATTGAATTGATTCAGTGATAGTTGTCTGTCCATGCAAAGGTTTATTACAAATAGAAACACCTAATATCTAATTCAGTGCATTTTTTTTTTTTTTTTAATTGTTGTCATTTCCCATGTCTGATGTGTTTCCCTTTGCCACCAGGTGAGGGAGCTCTGTGCAGCATTCCCATAGAAAACATCCTTGCTGTAGAGAGGCTGGAGGAGGAGTCTTTCAAGATGAAAAATGTAAGGATCCCCCATAGCAACCTCCATGAGGTGTTTGGAGACTTTGGTCTGAACTTCTCTTACAAGTATTTAGATCCTTCCCTCACTTATTGTCCCTTTTTCTCCCCCTCCCTCAGATGTTCCAGGTTATCCAGCCAGAGCGGGCACTCTACATCCAGGCCAACAACTGTGTGGAGGCACGCGACTGGATCGACATCCTGACCAAAGTCAGCCAGTGCAACCGCAAACGCCTGAGCACCTACCATCCTTCAGCCTACCTCAACGGCCACTGGCTCTGTTGCAAGCTCTCAGCGGACACAGCCCCCGGGTGTACGCCCTGCACTGGGTATGAGAGGTTGTTCAAATCAATCAGCACCAGGTTCTTTTACTTTGTCTCCTCTCTCTTACTCTTATTTTCCTGTGTGCCTCCATTCTCAGCGGTCTGCCCGCAAACATTCAGCTGGACGTAGATGGAGACAGAGAGACTGAGAGGATTTATTCCCTGTTCAGCACATACATGACCAAACTGATCAAGATGCAAGGTCAGACACTGACAAGAAGTGTTTGTGAGCACGGCTGCATATTTTCCATGTTTGTCCTCTGATTATTTTTACATCGTCTCTCACCCTTATTCCTGTTTTCCCCCGCAGAGGCCTGCGGCAGTAAGTCTGTGTACGACGGGCCCGAGCAGGAGGAATATTCCAGCTTTGTCATCGATGACCCCCAGGAGACCTACAAAACCCTGAAGCAGATTGTCTCAGCTGTGCAGACCTTGGAGCAGCAGCACACCAAGTACAAACGGGACAAGTTCAAGAAGACAAAGATAGGCAGCCAGTATGTGGTTTGTTGTTAAATTATGCTTGTAGATCAGATAATGTTTGTTATTAATCTACAGTCACTATACATATAATGAAATGGAGGCTGAGAACTGTGGGGGAAATGGAAGGTTTTTAAATGAACAACTTTTTTTGCCAGCAGGTGGTGCAGTGGTACAGTCCACAACAGCCTGTTTTTAAAACATGCAAAGTATGTTGGAGACTAAAAACAGCATCTTAAACATTTAAAATAACTCCAACGTTGTAACTTTACACATTGCGATGTGCTGGATTTTCTCATTAGTCCTGCTCTGTTCTCACCCATTAACCTCAAATTTACTTGAATTTATTTTTTATGCTAAGAAATAAACACTGTCTTTTTTTGTGTCCACAGGGAGCATCCGATTGGAGACAAGAGTTTTCAGTGCTATATCCGCCAGCAGTCTGAGAGCTCCACCTACTCCATCTAGCCATGGCCCTTCCCTGTATACTGTTTCTATGATGCCCAGAACCAGCATATTTCTCTTTACTGCAAAAAAAAAAATCCATCTTAACAACACTCTGAGTCAAACGTTGAGTTTTAAATCTTTACTCTTCCTTAAAAAATCATCACGGTGAGATCATTTCTCTTGTTTCCAATGCAGTGTATCCATGCTTGAAGGAATATATCTCTTTTTTTTATGACTTTTCTGGAAGCAGACGATGCTGGTTTGGAAACAAGTATCACCTGATATACTGATTTGTTCAGTTTTAAGGAAATAAGAGTTTTAGTACTCGCTGCCAAACTGAATGAGCTGTGAAGATGGACTTTTTTTGTTGCAGTGTCTCAAGGTGCATCGCTCCAAATTTGGAGAAACAGACCTCAGATCAGCAAGAAATGGAAAAAGAGGAACAGAGATACGAATGAAGAAGATAATCACACCATGCATCTACTTGGGTCTCCTTTCCGTGATGGGACGAGAGAACAAACAAAACGTTTTTCACTGGACAGTTTTTGACAGTGACCAACACGCACTTTAATCGTCTCCAAATCTATGGATGAACAAGCCTCGCAGCACACTTTCAAAAAAGCTTATTGTATCTGTTTTGATTTGTATTTGGTTATTTTAAAAGTTGTTGAAATGTTCCGTTGTATTTCACACGTCTGACAGACCAAACTCTAGAAGGAAAGAAGGACTGTATGTATGTACCAGGTTTTTCTTCTTTTTGTTTTTTTGTTTTTTTTTTTTTGCCCCCAACCTCCTCAGGAAGGCTGTGATGGTCAAGGGAACATAAGAAGGGATTGTCGGGACCAAGCGTGGCCCAGAGCAGCTTGACGTTGGCCATCAGTTTTAATCCCTATCATAACAAGCTAACAGATGTATAGGTTCAAGTTTTCACGTTTCATTTGAAGCCTTGTTCTGTTGTGGTTATGAATTGTGCCCCTGTGTAACCAGTACCTGGGTTAAAGGAAAGTTTTTCTCCTTACATTGAGTCAAACAACCCCATGGATTGCCTTTTTTGTATGCTGTTTGAAGGTATGTTAGTTTGCTTAGCATGGCTGAGTTTATGGATGTATACACTGGATGGCTGATTAGCTGAACTCGATCTATGAACTAAGAAATTAGATTATGTCCAAACGCAGTTTCTGTTGACATCAGGGCAGAAAATGTGTCATGGGCCCCTATTAACTCCAACAATTTGTGCATAAGCATAACTTTATTTAGTAAAAATGTGCTTACAATCGACGCTCTGTGGCCACTTTATTAGATATACACCTGTAAATTGTTATTTAGTGCCACAGCTCTGCAGTGAATGCTGTCTTTATAAATTTTATAATGATCAGTTTTTGTTGACATCGTCATGAATGTTTATATCAATTGATTAATGAGGATATAGTTAAAGGCTTTGTCCTTACAAACATGAGCAGCGTAGAACATTAGAAACACCTGAATGTACAGCAGCACCACTAACCATGACCTCAGTGCAAAATGTATGAATTTAATTTACAGTCTGCTTAATCTGTGACGGTGTCATAAAATTCAACATTATAGGCATTATAAAAGTGTCAGAACAGTTGTATGCAATAAAGTGGCCTCTGAGTGTATATAGTGTGTGTACAGAATTACCAAACACATTTTTAATTGATTAAATGACCACAACCTAACTGTCACATGCTGGGTCTGTGGGTCCTGGGCCTTCCCAAACCCTGGTTGACACGCACACACATCCATGGCAGATTTTTCCCAGACACTCAGTAAATACACTCAGCTAGGCTATGATTAAACATATCCTCAAACTGCATGCAGATGTAATTAAGGCATATGTTTGTTTCACTCTGTGTGAGTAGGAAAAAAAAAAATATAGCCAAACAATCCAATCAACTATCACAAAGCTGAAACTATGTGTTAGCATAGCTCATTAACAAGGATGGTTTTTAACTTCACTTCGAATTAATCCACATACTAACATTTTAACCTGTCTCGTCTCAAGTTATGATTGTGAAATGGTTTATGGTGTGTCACTGATTGTGTTGCCCAGTTGGCTGCCTAATAACGTAGTTCTGTTTTAGTGAGTTAGCGCTGTCTTACTTTGGAAAAGCTGCCCCCCCACTCCTCTGTAGTTTAAAAACCTATTTATATGCATTCCTCTGAGAAACTGCCTGCTGTGAATCTTAACTGGTCATCACCTCAGAATCTGTTGAAGGTACAGGATTTATCGTCGCTAACCAGTTGTGTTGTGTTGTTCCACGCTTCCCGAAGGCAAACGCTCTCATTGGCATCCATATTCATCAGCACCCACCTCTTGCCAAACCTGTGCATGTGAAGTATAGTTGTAGCCACAGCGATGGTATGGTAGCCTCCACAGTCATCTCTGTGTGACCAGGTGACTACAAACCACAGACAAATTTTGTATTTTTTTCCAAAACTAAAATACCTGGTTATGTAGCCTCTTGGGTGGTCACAGGATCCCAAACAGTGCCAGTCATCACTTTTCTAAAATTCTCTTTTTGAAAAACAAACAAAAAATATCATTGTTTAGATATGTTTTTTTTTATATATATAAATCTCAAAATCTATAACTGTTTTAAAAACAGACAGCAATTATTCAGATGACATCTTTTTTCTTTTTCCAATATGTTGATCTATGAACTTTGACGAAGGTTTGACTCTGTTTTCTATCTTTGTCTTGTCATACAGAAATCTTGCTGTGTGTCTGAACTGAATGAATGAGGTGTGTGGTTTTTTGTGCGTATGTTTGTGTCAGTATGTGCACGAGTGACTGACATGACGGGTTGTATTGCCAATTGAATTAACCCAGTGTTACAGGTCAAGAAAGGCAGTGTCCCACTTGTTTTTAAAAAAGAAACCACTGCCTGTAATTTTATTAGAGTGTAGAAGGACGGTGGAAACACTGTCCCTCTACTCTGGCCTGATATAGTCCTCTTGTATAGAACCACTGATTCTTTTCAAAACACTTTTGCCAATATATTCTCCCCCAAACATTTTATGTAAGTAACACAGTAATAACATTGATGAATCATTAAGAGAGCAGTGTTGCTTTAACCTCTGAACTATGATGAGTGTTTGTTTCCACTGGTTACAAACTCTCCTCAGGTCTTTTTTCTTTTTCTTTTTTCCTTTCTTTTTTTTTTTTTTTTTTTTTTTTGGCCAAGACCAAGGAGACTCGTACTTAAGTATAAACCACAAAACACTTCTGTCTCTCATCCCTAACTTTGTAATCATATTTATTATCATTTTCAGCAAAAACCTTCCCAGAAACATCAGCTCAGCCGGTGGGGGGTAATGGCAGTTACAGTAATGGCAACTCATCCGACCCTGAAGCCCACACAGGAATTACTTATGCAATAACTGTGTCTCAGCATGCAATAATATTAACAACCCCTCAGTAAGCCCATCAAATTATCACAAATTAACAACGCACATCTGCTGACCTTTTACAGTAAAATGCCTCTTCAGATAAACACATATTATAAAGGGAGAACAGTGTATTTTGTACAAATATTTTAAAAGTATTAAAATAAGCCTGTTATTTGTGTACATAAAACAGTTTGAATGAATGGTGAAAATGTGATGTTTTTTTCTCCTGAATAACTAAATGAAACCAATATTAATGCAAATGTGGCGTCTGTGTCGTTTGTTAAAAATTTATAGTCTCTAAGCGACACTGTACACACTCACACTGTAGACTTTTAGCTGAGTCCGATGATGGACTGAAGGAAAATGTTTTGATATAAGTGTGTATAGCTGTGGTGCATGTTTGTGTCAAAGTTGGGGTCCTTTTTTTTTTGTTTTTTTTTGTTTTTTTACTTTTCCTTCCATGAAAAGCCAGACATTTGCTTTAAAAAAAAAAAAGTCAGTTTCAAACAAATACCTTCTAAATGATGTCAAACCATTTCCCAGTGTGGTCTGTTGGCTTTCTCGTTTACAGTGAATCATCTGAACTTAAAATGGATGTCGTGTTAAATCAAATCACCAAAACCTGTTTTTTTAAGTGTTTATTCAGATTCTTGTCCGAGTCCTTTTAATTTTCTTTTATTTCTTCATGCATATGCTATTCTGCATGAATGATGTGGGAAAAAGATCAGTAGTAGTCCTTCAATGGAAAACCAATATGCAGAAATACTTGCACACTGGTGTATTTACAGGATTAACACAGCCATTAAAGCAAACCAAAATATAAACAGGTTTCTGCTGCAAATTTTGCAGCCGGTGCAGGATATTCATAGGATGCAGGATCACTCCATATGTAAGATAATTAAATAGCAGAGAGCTAAATAGGTATACAAGTGGCAGGTGAAGCTCTACCAAATCTGCTTAAGAGTAAAAAGTGAATATTGGACTTGCATTGCTCTGAAAAACAACTCAAGCAGGATTTTCATGTTGCTTGTAAATAGCTCAGTAACTTGGCAGCTTTTTTAGGGCTGCAACTAATATAATTATTATTATGAGTTAATCTGCAGCTTATTTTGTCTGACCGAAAGTCCAAAACCCAAAAGTATTTAGCTTACTATTTTACATCACAAGGATAGGCAGCAAATTATGCCATTTGAGAAAGTGAAACTTGAGAGTGTGTAAAATATTTTTTATCTTCTTTTTGCATAAAATGATTAAAAATGATTAATCACTTCTTAAAATAGATGCCAAGCGATCCACAGATGGATCATTGAACAGGTCTACAGGGTACAGGCCCAGGGGCCCAAAAGGTCAGGGGGCCCATTGCCAGAGCCTCTGTTTGAAGTTACTGTTAATATGTCTTATTTGAAAGTTACAGAGCTCAATCAAAAGACACACAAGATGCAAAATCAGAGACACAAAAGTAAAATGAATAGACACGAAACAACTTTAAATTGGCCAATTGAAAAATAACTTCGGGTCTGGGCGTGGTTGGAGGCCCAGGGGCTCATTTCCCATAACAGGTCTATGGGCTAATATCACTGGTTCCTGCAGAGGGGGGGTTAACCGGGTTCGGGGAATTGTTGATAGCTCCGAAGGTTAAGTGAAACACAACCGAGAAACAAAAAACAAAAAACAAAACAATATTAAAAAAAACATTTAACGTTATGCTAAAGCAAGAGAACAAGCAACGTCCATTTTGTTGCCCGTCGCTTAGCAACAGTACATTCCCCTGACCTTTGACGTTTTGACACTTGGCTGCACTTCTGCCATATTTACTGTTGTGAGTTTAGAAATATCGATACGAGTCTTTACTCAGCTAAAACTTCTCAAAACACAGTCCTTGCTCAGGTTTTGTTCTTCCATCTTATGAGTTTGTGTGTGTGAGAAAGAGAGAGCACTGCCAGAATTCCTTTGTGCTGCGGGCCTCCTGTCGCGTATTGTATTTTGTAAACCAATTTTCTGCATGAGTTCAGCCGACCACCGGCCACTCAAGCCAGCAACACGTAAAGTAAACAATGGCGGTGTGCGTGACTGTGTTAGCAGCGCTCCCTAGCTGCCCCTGTATCTGCTCTCCTCCCTGGCAGCCTCCTCCGCTCTCGCCCCCCACCTCTCTCCCTCTCTCTCTCCCTCTCTCGCTCTCTACGAAAACACTTTCGGGAAGAATAAAGTTTTTTTCCTCACACGGACCTGCACTCAGCCCAGCCTTTACCCAGAGCCAAACCGTGGCCTAGCAGGAAGAACGGCTCGACTATGTGGAGACAGAAACGGGCACTTGGGGAATCCTTGGCTTGTCTCGTATTTCTTGTGACGCTCGTCGATGCCTATCGATGTAAGTGTTTGGATTTTTGCGGTTTACACTTTGAAGCTCTCCGTTGAGAAGTAATTCACGGAATAGCCTGGTTCAGTTTCAGTGTCCCAGTTTGAAACGAGCAGACTTTTTTTTTGCAGCTTTGGGACCAAGTTGGGAAACGGTTTAATAACTTTAAACATGAGAGTTGCAAACGGAGAGCAGAAAGTTTGTGGGGGTCATGACTCCTTTCTACACCGTGAAACAATGCTTGGATACCCTGAGCTGCTTGTTACAACAACTAGGGGTCATTTCTGGGAAATAACGGTTTCGCAATGACCTTTTTTTTCAGGCCAATTCATAGAGGAGTAATTAGGTTGTCCACTTAGTCCATGCAGGCAGCAGCCACATCAGCCATCTGTCAGAGGACTAAATTCCTGCTGGGATCAGTCATGTGTTGTTATAATGTAGCTTGTATTAATCACACATGTGAGAATTATCACTCTGGTAACCTGAAATGTAATAAGTTTGTTCAGACCTTGTTGTTGCAGCATGCAAAAAACACCAAAAATGTACAATAGCATTGTACATTACATTTAATTGAGCATGTTTGTGTGACTATGTAACTTCTAGTCCTGAGCCAGAGCACAGCCTCCCAGTTCCTGAGCAGGCACAGGCGAGCCAACTCTCTTTTTGAGGAGAGCAAGAAGGGCAACCTGGAGAGGGAGTGCATTGAGGAGCTGTGCAACAAGGAGGAGGCCAGGGAGATCTTTGAGAATCAGCCGGAAACGGTAAGAGGAGCCTGCTCACCAGACCTCTGGACCTCCTCATCTCGGACTTCATTTCTGATTTTAACAGTGACTGAAATAGTGAATGAAAAGGAAAAAGCAGTGGATATCAAACTCTCACACCTCTCTAGTGCTCAAGCTTGACCTCGTCAGACGTCTCACAGTCCAAAATCCACTCCACGTTCCACTGACTATCACAGCAAATTTCCACATTTGAACAGTCAGAACAAGTGAATTTTTGCACCCTTGCTAATTAATAACAATTTACATTGGTATTGAATAGTCTTCTTTCAGTCGACCAGTCATTTCAGCTGTAGATCAGAGGCTGTATCTTTGAAACATTTCATTTTCTTTCAGTTAGATTCAGAAAAAGTAAACTTTTGATTTAGCCTGATGTTTTTCAGTGCTTTGATATGGATTTTTTTGTCTTCTTTCTTTCTTTCAAATGTGAATTTTAAAATCTTGTTGAATCTTTGTTGTGTTTCCTCAGGAATACTTCTATCCCAAATATGTTGGTAAGTTTGTAGAATTTCTATGTTTCACAATATGTTCTGATATAATCTTTATTTAGCCATTATTGCCTATCCTGACCGCTCTCTGTTGCAGTGTGTCTGGGTTCACACCGTGTTGGCATTAACAACCAGAACTCGGATTCTGCCATCCCATCGGACCTTCGCACCTGTGTGAAAGGTGAGGGCCTTAATTGTGGTTTTTCAAGGGATGATGTTTGCATTTTCTGTCAGTTAATCTCTGGTAGTTTAAACGCTAACCCTGTGTGTTTCTCCAAACCTGTGTATTGTATGGCAGAGATCAGTAACCAGTGCACACCATTTCCATGCTACAAGGAGGGGTCCGAGGGCTGCGTGGACGGCCAGGCCTCTTTTACATGCATATGTAAGCCTGGCTGGAAGGGGCCGCACTGTGAGGACGGTGAGTCCGGACACATAATTTGGGATTTAAGGTGTTTTAGTTGATACATTTAACCATGTAACCATATTTTTGTGTGATGTGTTGACTGCGCAGACATCAATGAGTGTACAGATGCTGAATTTCTGGCGGGATGTAATCAAAAATGTCACAACCTCCCAGGAAGTTTCCACTGCACATGTGAAGAGGGCTACTTCATCAGTGATGGAGTCAACTGCGTGGGTAAGACCCTCATTTCAGTTGCAGTTTATGAAGCTAAACAGCAGACATTTTAAAGTTTAATTAATTTCAGTCACACCGAAGAACAGGAAGATCCAGTTTAATGTACTTTCTGTGTGTATTAATGGCTCACGTCACATACATTATGACATCCTGCTGTTTTACTGTCCCTATGGAAGAGGAACATATAGTTCTAAGCAGCTGAGAAAACACAGATGTCTCTACACAGTGTATTTTTCTTTTTGATAACTTCCTTTTTATTTATTCATATGGACGGTGGAACCCTGCACACTAAATAACAAAAACACTCACAGCTGTTGTCCTCAGGGCCTGCACCATTTGTCATTTCTAAAACTGACCAGAGGTGACCTCTTATGTAATAGAATCTGAAAGAAAAGATGGTCCTTCCAATTTGCTGTGAAGAGACCACCAGTCTTATATCTTAACTTGTAGTTTTCTACCTGTCCTATTTTGTGTTGGCAGTTTAGTCAGTGTTTATCTTTGAGCATGGTGAATGCTTGTTGAGTTCAAAGTCTTGACAAACACGGACTGAGTCATTTTGGTAAATTTGCTTTCTCCTTTTTTTGTTTTTTGATAGACTGTGGAGATTTACAAGATCATACAGATGGTTTTGAGCATGGGTTGTCAATACAAATCCAAAATTATACATTAATGTTGAGTACTGTTTTTACTGTTTTTAGAGTTCAAGTTAACTGCAATTAATAATTCTTTTCCACTGATATGTTAATTGTATTTAAATTAAATGATCAGTTTCTTGGTCTATAAAATATCGGAAGATCATGAGAAATTACACTACACACATTTTCTGGAAGCCCAAATTGCTAATTTTCTTGGTCTGACAGTATTAAACCCATGTCCATGGGCTAAAATTACATTGGCAACCCACTGCATATGTTTTATTTCCTTTTTTAAATTACAATGCAGACCACTCATGATATAAATTCTCACAATCTAACTTTTGATTTACTGTTCTTCAGATATCAATGAATGCCTGCTGTATCCCAGTATCTGTGCAGAACCGGCTAAATGTGTAAACATGCCTGGCATTTATGAGTGCCAGTGTCCCCTGGGTTTTAAATATAACTTCACCTCCAGAACCTGCGATGGTGAGACTTCGCTTTACTATTGCTGCCTGATGACGTTAGACCAGATTTATATATGTTATGTATGTTAAATCCCACTGATGGTACTCATATCATATTAATCATATTCATATTAATTACTCGCCTTTTATCAAACAGCTACAACTAAAGATCATTTCCTGTAAATGTTTCTTCTCGCCTTGTTGCAGATGTGGACGAGTGTGAGTTGAACATGTGCGACAACACTTGTATAAACACGGTGGGCAGCTACGCGTGCTACTGCGATGGTCGTGAGGGCCTTCGTTTGGCCAAGGATGAACGATACTGTGAGAGAATCCCTGTTTGTGTGGACCTGTACGACCATAAACACTCTGAGATGCTTTACCTGGGGGAGCAGTTTGCCGGCCTACCTGTCATCTATCTGCGTTTCCGTCTGCCAGAGAACACAAAGTGAGTGTTCATCATGCATGCAGACACACATAGATTCATTATGTATAATTTCTGGTAATGTAGCTGAAATTCTGGATATATTTAAAGTAGGCCTTTGTTGCATTTGTTGTTGTTTGAGCCTCTAGAAGTTTAGGAATTTTCATACTATACTTACATAGATGGAAATTAATTACTTACGGGGAAAACCCAGTCGTACACGGATTTTAGTGGCGTGATGATTATATTATTTTTAGTGAAGACATGCAAAAGCATTTGGGTTCACTGTGTGAACTTACATATGTGCCTCCTGTCTTTGTCAGGTTTGCAGCAGAGTTTGACTTCCGTACATTTGACCCAGAGGGAGTTGTTCTGTATGCTGAGTCTTCACAGGACTCGTGGTTCATGTTGGGGCTGAGGGGTGGCCGCATTGAGGTCCAGTTCAAAAACCAGCACACATTCAAAGTCACCAGCGGAGGAAAAGCCATAAATGATGGGCAGTGGCACGTGGTGAGAAAGAACTGAAGTCCAGTTATTCACCTCATGTACTCAGCTTGCTCCTCTACGGTGGATGTAGTAGTAG
The DNA here is from genome assembly GCF_001640805.2 of Lates calcarifer. Lineage (NCBI taxonomy): Eukaryota > Metazoa > Chordata > Actinopteri > Centropomidae > Lates > Lates calcarifer. The sequence goes on from NC_066834.1 coordinate 4,722,184, forward strand.
TTCACTGTGCTCACTGATAAACTCATAAACTGAATTTATGAGAAATGGATTGTGTTGTGCTCTAAAAGTTTTTTAAAGTATCATGTGTAACATGCAGATCTCTGTGGATGAACTGGAGAGCAGCATCAGTGTGAAGATCAGCAAGGAAGCTGTGATGAGCATCAACAGCCCTGAGAGTCTCTTTACTTCTGTCAATGGCAAACTGGAGACCAAGGTCTACATCGCTGGTCTGCCCAACCGCACTGACAACGTCATCAAACCTGTAAGAAGGTCAAGTAATAGCCTGCACACACACCCAACAGACATGATGGATTCTTTAATCCTGTAACCACAGGAGTTAAAGAAATGAATGAAGCAAATGTGTGGGAATTTACACTGATTGACTAACACACTGCACTTAAGACCAGAAATCCATACAGCTGTGTTTCCGTCCATCTGTCAGATCAACCCTCGACTAGATGGCTGCATCCGGGGCTGGAACTTAATGAATCAGGGGGCATCTGGGGTAAAGGAGGTCATTCAGGAAAAGAAGAGTAAACATTGCTTTGTGTACGTGGAACGAGGATCTTTCTTCACTGGGGAAGGACTGGCACACTTCAACATTGACTACAGTGAGTAAGTTAAGTTATACTTTATTAATTCCTATGGGAAAATTTGGCATCTGGACTCAGTCCATCCTAGCTACTTAAGAGCATTAAGCAGCCACAGCGAAGTGCTGCAGGACCAAGTGTAGTTTTGACCATGGTCAAGAGTTGCAACCATGTGATTTAGTGAATATTTAAAGATGCTTGCAAGAGTTGAGGGAACCAAGAACCACGAGATCCTTAATTTCAGGTAAAAACTTGACAAAGTTCCTAAATTTCCAACCTGACAAAGGCAATATTTGTGTTTGCCTGTGTGTATGGATGTGTTTAACTAGGTGACTCTGGGAGCTGGAATGTGGATTTAAAGATGAATATACGTCCGTCCAGCAGCACTGGAGTCCTCTTTGCTCTTGTCTACAACAAAACAGTCCCACTGTCGGTTGCTGTGGTAACAAAGGGGGAAGAAGAAGCTGTGAGTTTGGAATTAAGCTCATATGTATCTCTGTATGTCTTCACGTTTACAAGCACAAATGCATGTGATTAAATTTGCGATTTTGTTGCCCTTTATCCTCCAGAATTTGCAAGTGTTCTTGGATGGTGTCTCTGTGGCAAGGCTGGACACACTGATGTTGTGTTACCCTGAGCGGCTGATGCTGCAGCTTAATGTCACTCCCACAGAAATCCAGATCTCAGCCAACTCCTCCACCATTACCTACATGGCGTCTGATGCCCTGCAGGAGGCACTGGAACGCCTCAACACCACCATGCAGAGCCCCGTCAGTACATATATTGGTGGGATACCAGGTTAGTTAAAGCAGCAACTACAAGTAACTGAGCACAAAAGTAAAGCTTTGAAGATAACTATGAGCAAAATGTATTAGCTGCTTATGATCACCACGACAAGGCCAATGTAGCCAATATGTGAGAGATTTCTTTGAGATTTCCTTATACCGGATAAGGAAACATTAATGAAGTATCTTTGTGGTTATGCTCTAAGAGCAAAACTGCAGGCTGCTCTCTGCTGAATCTACTGTAGTGAAAGTAGATTTACAGGTTTGTTACAAATGAAAATGGCTGAAATGGTTGAAATGGCGATATTGCATGATTTGTGTCTACAAACATGCTGGTGACTCTGAGAAGCTGTATCTAAATGGTCATACTCACTGTGACAATGTTAACATGCAGGTATAGTGTTTATCATTTTCACAGCTTGGTTCAAAATGCTGGCATTTGCAAATTAGCGCTAAACACAAAAGTACAGCTCAGAAAATGGTCATTAGTTTTGCAGGTTTGTGGTCAGAAACCAAAGTATTGGACAGTTTAATTCTTGACCAGATGATGGCGCTGCAATAAAAGTTAAGGACATGAATGTCTGTGCAGAAGTTCATAGCAATCCATCTACTAGTTGTCGAGGTACTTCAGTCTCGACCAAAGTGGTAATTCACCAACAGACATGTAATCCTTAGGGCCATGCTGCTGGCATTGCTAAACACTTGGTCCTGTAGTAACTTTACCTCCCTTTGAACAAACAACACTCAGATTTGTTGTCAAATATGTGACTAAATAAATGAATTCAGTAAAGTTAGTCTGTCCTGGTGGGGGCCAGAACATTTGAGGTTACAAAGTTTTGTTTGTCTCCAACTAGTTTTTTGGTCGTTCTCACTGACAATCTGCAACCTCTCTCTCCTTAGACAATGTCCCGTTACCTGCCACCCCTGTGACAGCGTTTTACCACGGCTGCATGGATGTCACTATCAACGGTCAGCAGCTGGACTTTGATGAGGCTCTCAGCAAACATAACAGCATTAAGTCCCATTCCTGTCCTCCTCTCTCTGCCCCCGAAAGCCACCGTGATGAATCACACCTGCAGAAAAAGTGACCTTAATTAACAGCGGCATCACATTAAAATGCCCTCAGATTAGGCAGCGTCCCACAGTGGCTGCTTCTTGGGATATTTTGGAAAGAGAGATATATAGAGGAGATGAGATAGGAGGGGGGAGGAGGATGAGAAAGACGTGACAAGAAGAGGAGATAGAAATAGACGGGTTATAGTCATTTTTGTCGACTTTCTCTGATGGGTTTATTATAAGCGTTGTCTTGTGCCTTTCATCCATGCAGTATTATTGCTCCTGTCCTGGGAGTATTTTGTTCAGTTTTTTGGTAAGTTTTCAGTTTTTTAGCAAGGCACAATGAAGCTGGCTTGCCAGTGAGTTAGTCGGAAACTGGATGGCTGGATGACATAGTTGTAGCAGTTTGTTGCAATGAATTAAATTCTTTCCGAGAAACTTTGAAAAAGAGCTGAGCTCTGTAGCACACGGACCATGTGTTGAGCAGGAGATGGTTATGTTTGTGTAGAAACATCAACAAATGGTCAAAGTTGACCAGGCTGTGAGACCACCTGCATCTTTTTCCCTGCTGTTGAATCATGGTACTGTCTCTAAATTCTCCTCAGCTCTGGCCTCACGGAGGCAGACGTCTGGAGACAACCAGCTGAAATTGTGGTGGTTGGTTGTGGAGATGAAAACCACAGAGGAGAAAGCTGAGCCTCCAGACTTTCGATCCAATTCTCTTGCATTTTCTTCTTGATTGAATCACCATCCTTTATTGGAGCTCTGCCTTCCTGAAGTGGTTTAGTAACATTAAGAAACATGGTTTATCATGTTATTGTTCCCAGATCCCACCACGGTTGTATACACCTCTGATTATGGCTGGTCCTGCAAGACTTTTACAGCTTCCATTGTTCTTCTATTTCTGTTCCCATCTTCAGGGTTCTCCTGTGTTCAGAATTCATCTTGTATATAAAACGAGCCATCTTTAATATATAACTTAAATTTAGTTGTTCAGTGTTGTTTGTTTTATGTTTGTAAAAATAAAACTGTATCAAACCACCTTAATTTGATCTTCTGCCTTCTTGCCAGAAACAAAGACAATTTTAGTACATAATACATATATATCACAGTATCTTTTATTGTTACTAATTTAAGATTTCATCTTGATTTTTCACTGTGTAATGAGGAACAAAACTATCTTTACCTTGTCTGTGATAAAACCAAGCAGCTCAACACATGACATGCTGTGGCATAATGAGAACTGATATGGGCTGAACTCCTGATTTTTTCTTTCTGTTTTGCTTTTCCAGAGTTTCAGGGGAACAAAAACAGAAAGAAAAAATTAACTGACCGTAAAGTTTGGAAGTTGTGTAATAACTGCTCTGATTGTGCCACTGAGGTCAAGGAAGAATCACTCCCTAAGTAAAAGTGATGGTACTACAATGAAAAAAAAAACTATTACAAGTAAGAGTCCTGCATTCAAATTTTATTCAAGAAAAAGAATATTATTATTATTATTATTGCACTTAAGTAGAGAACTTGAGTAAAGGTTACTTGCCACCACTTCACCCTGTATCTGCAGTGGCCAGCATAACACAGACCAAAAATATTTTTTTTAAGGAAAACAACAAAATCAGAAACATTGGTTTTGTTGTTTTTGGGATGAGGGAGAGGCACAGCTGGATTATTCAACTGGGCAAAACAGGCAAATGGCCAGGTAACACAAAGGCCTCAGGTTCATTGGAAATCAACAATGACAGGTGCTCCATCTGTCTTGTAAAGGGAATCTGTGTAAAATACTCAACTGTTACAGTTTGTGTTGTGGTTGTCTATTTAAAAGTTGTGCCATATTAAACTGCTGTCCTTTTTTCTGTGTTGAGTAATTAACACACAGAAAACCATAAATCCACCACTGGACAACTGTAAGGCTGCAACCAACAATAATTTTAATTATCAATACATCTGACAGTTATTGATTATTTAATGCTTAAATAATTCAGAAAAATGTGATGCCCATTATCATTCTCTGAAGCTCTAATTAACTTATTCAAATTGGTGATTCTGTCTGACCGACAGTCAAAACCCCCAAAATGTTAGATTCATTATCATAGAAAACTGAGACACTAGCTAATATTCACATTTGAGAAGCTGGGACCAGTGAATGTTTGGTATTTTTTGTTCTTAAAAAATGACTTAAACAATTCATTTACTGTCACTTACTTCATTACAGCTCTAAATCACTGGTTGGTTTCTGGGTGTCTTCCGGGGAATAATAAAACTGTCATGTATGACAGGGGCCCAACAACAGATTTCTTGCCCCAGGGCCCCCCTTTGCAAGTTAATGCGGCCGTGGGGAGAGAGAGAGGTGTCTTGAAGGCTGCATCATTAGAAACTCCTGCCTACACTTCTCAGAGATACTCCCCCTCCTGAAGCAGGCAGTAGAGGGAGGCGTGCAGTCTTTCTCCGCAGACTGGGGATTCAGTCCGGCCAGAGAGAGGGCTAAACACGAGAGAAGAGGAGGGTCAGAGAAAATAAAGTACAGACCGCAATGGGGACGAGCTGAACCGCAGAAAAAAAGAGGACGGTCGCTCAACTTGCCTGTGTGCTGTGATATGAACGTTATGCAGGAGAAGCACACGACCGTTTAGCTTGCAACGCTCCGCGGCAGTGCAGTGATTTAACAACATCAAAAAACGTTAAACGGCCAACGGTCGGAAGTACCTGAATACCTGCAGTGTTTCGCACTAACGTTAGCCTCGGCTCGGTGCAGACAGCGGTGACATTGAGAGACGGGGGAGATACTGAGAGACTCGTGAGGGGGGAGACAGTAGAGACGGGACAGGAGAAAGTTTCTCAAGCTTGGCGCAGACACAGCGGTTAAACAATGCGGCTGACCCCGACAAAGTCCCTTTCATCGGCAGCCCTGCTGCTAATCCTTCTGGTCGTCCGCTGGTCCGACAGCAGTAAGTAAACAATTACATGCTAGGTGGCTAGCTAGCTGGCTAAGTCCCCTTTGACATTTGTGTTGTGGCTGATGATGATTTATTAACGTCATTTTAACGGTTGATATTTCGCAACCTCTCTTCAGTGTTTTCGTTTATTTGGAAGCCACATATTGCTTAACTCCTGTGTTGTTTGACCTTCTCTTGCACCTTCTAGGTTAATTAACTCAGTGCATTCTGTCTTTTTTCTTTTTTAGTTTCATTGTCTCCTCAAGAGGCGAACCAGTTTCTGAGCAGACACAGGAGAGCTAACCAGGTTTTTGAGGAGACGAAGCAGGGACACTTGGAGAGGGAGTGTGTGGAGGAGAGGTGCTCCAAAGAGGAGGCCAGAGAAGTGTTTGAAAACGACCCGGAGACTGTGAGTGTAATCAGCAAGAAGTTACTTGCGGTACCAAAACACTGCTTAAAGTTGTATTATTCAGTCAAGGTTGCATGCAGGTGTCAGCTCCCCCTCAAAAAACACACAACATCGTACCAGGCTTCCTCTCCTGAGGCACTGCAGTACCAAAAATTATGTTTTCAGATAATAAAAACATCGTTATCATGATTAGATTATGCAGTGCAACTTTTGCCACCCTGTATTTGTCATTTACCATAAGGCTGCAAGGTCGGTTGTTTACATCATGTTCATATTGACTGCAAATTGATGACTGTAATGTGACTAATGATTCATTGTCTGGGCTGCTGGTGTTCATGCTCCAATAAGTCCAGAGCACTGACAACAATCAGTGCACATAATATTCCCATGTCAAGGACTTGGCATGTTGTCTTCTCCTTTTGTTTGTTACTGTGACAGACATTGAGTCAGTGTGACTAAGCTCTAGTTTGTGAAATACAGTATCAGTGAAGACACTGCTATCCCTAGACTGTACCTAGTACGCACAGTCAGTCAGTTGTGTCTTTGATTTCATAAAAATTGGCCCCGTTTGCTGGTGGAGAGCTGCTTGGCTCAAGTTCCTGCCAAATGTGGGAAACACCTGGGTATCTTTATCCATCTCTCCTCTCATCGTCTGAATCGTTTTGTGTGTCTACATGTGCCCTCTCTGAACACATGCAAACAAACTCCTCTGATTCTGATTGGTCTCTTTGGGAGCTGATTAGCAGTTTACTGTGCATGAAGTGTGTTTCATCCAACACACTAATGCACATTGCCTCAGTAATTGGTGTACATGCTGTTTTACATTTACCAACAAACAAAATCCACGGCACCGTGTGTGCTCAGGAACATTTACTCCAGATTAGTTTCCATTCTGCAATCACAAATGCTCAGATCAGCCTTTCCATCCATGTGAATACATAAGCCTATTGAATATGTACTACATGTGCTGAATATGCAAACCAGCTCCGGAGATATAAATAACCTGATGTGTCAGAAAACGTGGAACATGGGCTATTGGGCCAAGAGGTTTATTCATTCACTGGCTGAGAGCGCAGACTTTTAAGTCTTTTAACAGACATCTGTGTGGGGTGTGTGTGTGTTTGCTACTCAGTAAGAGAAAGTTATGGTGCAGGCTCATGCTTAAATCCCTTTTAAAATGCAAAGTGTCCAGAAATATCAGCAACAAGTTCACCCTAACATTGGTGAATATTCTTGTTTTTGTCTGATTTGTGAGTCAGAGACTCAGATGAAGTTTTAACGGTACATGGAGGGAGTGTTTGTTAGCATAGCGCTGGTGATGCTGTGCTCTTTAACAGTTTTACTCTTTAAGTTTTGACATTGTGAATTGTAGCGATGAGGGAGTGAATGAGGCAATTGATGACTCAGAAATTATTCGTAAGATTAGCCAAGTGGGGAGACATGGAAGCTGAGGGAGGGGAGGATTAAAGCGAAGCAGAGCTGGGCTCTGAGGAAAAGGTAAAGTTAGGTGAAGTCCCCTGTAGCTGAGTTTGAATCAGCTGGACGCACGTCACCGGCAGAACAGCTCTTGCGTGCCTGTAGTTTTCTTCCGTGTCGTGACAGAAAGCTGCAGTCTCATTCATAGCTGCATTATTCATTGTGAAAGAGCCCGTCTCTGACTCTGCATTTTCTTCAGCTGCAGCTTTCTGGCTCTGCAGAGAGAGGGAGACTGGGGTGCTCCTGGATACTCAATGATCATCCTTGGCAACAGAAGCCATCTCCCCCAAGTTTCTGCTCTCTCATCTGAAAGACAGTCAATACAAAAGGTGTCACGGCTGAGTCATATGCTGGGCACAAGTTTTACTAATCACCCAAAACTTGCCCTATGACTTAATTAAGCGTGACTGACCTTCACAAATCAGTAATCCCATCAAATCAGGGTTATAATCAGGCTATATTTAGATATAACAGGTGCCTGGCTTTAGCAAACTTTCATCTGATTACTCATTCTTATAGGGCACATTTTTTCACCTGAGTTTGCTGCATCTGGCTCCTACTGCAGCACAAGATCTCTCAAGTCTCTGTGCCTCCAGAGCCAGTCTTTCCATCGGTACATCTCCCCAAATTTTGACCTACATGTGGAGGAATACTGCAGCCAGGAGGAGGGAGGGATGCTACAACTGTCAGGAATGCAGAGAATTCTCAGGAGGCCCCTGGCAAAGGGCCACACCCATTAGACAGAGCACGCACACACAGATTACAGAGTAATCATACTATAATCTCTGTTTTGATATAACACACATATATGGACAACTGCCACAGTCGAAAGTAATGATTGTTTTTGATTCGCTTTTTACTGCCATGAGTATGAGAACAGAGATCAGGTATAAAACGAAACCAAATCCCAGATTATGTCAAGCATTAACAGACAACCCCCCTGCCGACTAATTATAAGCATCTGTTTAGATTATAATGTTCTGTTTAGATTTTTTGTTTATACGGCTACGTAACTTTATCCCTCTCTCCTCTCCCTGATTTAGGACTACTTCTATCCCAAGTATTTAGGTAAGTTATCATTCTGACTTAAACCCTTCATCTCTGCTACATAAAAGCCAGCTTTTCTGATTATATGTTAGTAATCTCTTCATTCTAATTTCACTTCTGTTTCTTTTCTAGCCTGTGTGGACAAGTTTGGAGACTCTGAAAAGAAGAGACAGGATCTGGTCACGTGTGTCCACAGTAGGTTTTATCCCCTCTCGTCTGTCTGTCGACTTCACGTTAGGGCTTGATAGATTCTTTGAAACCCCCTTTTTTTCTTACATTTCCTTTCATCTTCTCTCTGTCTTTTCACTGTGCAAGGATTACTACATCCAGAGACAGTTGCCTAGTTGTAGTGTGGGGCTGGGCTGCACTGCAGTATCACTGCTCTGCATCACCGTCACACTCAGGCATATGCTCTCTCTAAGGGGAAAAAGAAGGAAAGATGATGAAAAGATGCTGAAATTCTATATAACTCCAGGTTAGCTTTTGCAGCGTGACACACCCTCCTGACTGTGACTTTGAAGTAGCCTGAGTGTCCTATAAGTGCGTGAGCCCAGGTATCTATGAGTAACATTGCAGCACAGTGATGCTGCACATTGGTGAATGAGTAACACACCCCTCCAGTCGTCACACACTCACTCACTCTCTCTCTCTGGGTGGCTGCAGCAGCTCCTTCGTGAGCTGGCTCAGCGGAGGAGTGACGTGAAAAAAAAAGTCTGACGCGAGTGGAGCACAGGATTTCTGCTGCATCAGGATACCAGAGACCCGGACCAACCCGGCTTCACTGCTATTGGTTGAGGAACCGCGGGGGTGGTGGGAGGGGAGGGTGGGGGGGTTCCATGACTCAGCTGCAGCATCGTAGCACTTAAAGACACCCCAGTTTTTTTCCTTCTCCTTTTTTATCTGTCAGCACACCATCTCTCTCTCTCTCTCTCTCTCTCTCGCTCTCGCTCTCTCTCTCTCTCTCTCTCTTACCACCTCCCTATCTATCTCCATCTCTCTCTTGCTGAAAATCTCTGCCCATCTGTCCCCTGCCTCAGTGCAGTCTCCTGGTGGGTGGTATACCAGTATCAAAGCAGATCATGGCATCCCACTAATTCCATTTATGTAATATTGCAGATACATTATGGAAAGCTAAAGTTGACTTCATTGTAAGCACAGCAGGCAGAGTTTATTTTCCCACACCTTCCTGCTTCTGTTCCCTTTTTTCCTGCAGTTTGCAGACTCAAGTGTTTTCTGAATTGCTCTGCAGAAAAATTGAATCATTAAAAACATGTTTTCCATTTCTCTAAAATTTACTGTATGTGACATAAATTGTTGCTGCTCTGTAAACTTTAAAGGGTTATCCAAATAGTTGTTTTGGAAGCCCCCAATGTGTGCTTTATTAAATGGAATTAAATTTTGATGTGCTGTTAAGGGACCTCTTAGATTTTAAGTAGAGGAAACAAGTGAGGCTCCTGCAGTTACTCCTGCTCTAGGATGGACCCTAGTATATCACTAACCAGGAGCCTGGGCTGATATGGGTCACATTTATTTAAGGACTCCACTTTTTGGGTAGGGATGCAATATGTATATCAAAGTATGGACTGATACTGGACCTGAAATGATTAATCATTTAGTTTAATCAACATCAATTGACAATTAATTGTTTCATTTTTGAAGCAAAAAGTTTTTGTTTTTAATAAAACATTTCAAACAGTTTTACCCTCATTTTTAAAGCAGCTGAATCCTACTATCTAAACTTTTGTAAACAGAAAAGTCAATTTAATCATCACGTTTTTACAAATGTACAAAAAGTGAGATGACATAGTCAAACTTTACAAGTAATCGACACAGTTCAGTTAACAACAGCCTAAGAGTGCACAAATGCACTAAATAAATAATCCTCAAGTAAGTGTGCCATTCCAGGTTTACCGAAGGTAATTACTGCCTGATATAATACAATGACTCATACATTATGAAAATACAACCCAATGATGCAACTTAAATGTTTTCCAGCGCTGTAGTTTTTCTGAGAATTTACAGTCAGCTCTCTTTCAGATTGCTGGTAATGAATGTGACGAATTACTGGGCTCATCCCTTCACTGGAAGACATGCGTTAATTTGATGTTTTAAATGTCTTCATTCATGTTACTGTTAATGGTCTACGTTCAGTATCTTTTGTGCTTTCTAGATGAAATGGGTAAGTATCCATTTATTTGTTGTGGGTATCCACAGGCACTTAAAATTTAACTAATTCAGCTTTACACATCTGGAGCTTGTTCCTTATCCTAATCTAGCACCCACATGTAGTTTAGATTTATTGTCATGGAGACTCTGCTTTACATAAGCGCAACCTTTGACTTGTAGTACGGCATTGTGCCATTATCACCCAAAGAAAAATGGCTTGATTTTAGAGTTGCACCTTTGTGCTTCATAAGTTAACTTATCTCTTTCTCTTGCTCCCCTCATTTTCCCCAGGCACTGTCCTTTTCTGTCTCTCTGAACTCCAGCTAACATGCCCAGACTTGTCAAGCACTCCAAGTCCTCTGCTAGGAAAAGGAAACTGTAGTGGGAGAGAAAAGATTTACACATGCTCACTTACACTAGTTTGGAGTCAAAGAGAGAGCTCAAGCAAAAATATTTAATAGAAAAACAGGACAAACAGAAATGAACAGATTGTTGAATGTAATCCAAATATCCATTTGATCTCGTTTCTTGAGAGCTAGAGGACAGGTATGCTGGGAAGGACCGAATTAGGGCATCTCCGGCAGGAGAGCTTAGCCAGCATTAGGCTATTTATATTGAACTCCTGATATGCAGAACATAAGAGATGTCCTTCCTGTGTCTGGTATCACTATACAGTTACACTCACTGACTACATCCGACTTGTACAGACTCCATAACACTTTATTCTCTGCTCCTGTCTGTCTCTGTTTTTCTCACACTTGAAGATATTCCAGACCAGTGCTCCCCCTCTCCCTGTAATGCCAGAGGTACGGTGCGCTGTGAGGACAAAAAGGGCGACTTCCTGTGTCACTGTTTTACAGGCTGGACAGGAGCCAGGTGTGAGAAAGGTATTGTCATCATTGTGGAAAGTGAGAGAGAACTGTATATTTGGACACCGTGTGCTAGAGCTCAGCAGAGGTTGAATTTTTGCACCGTCATTTAGTGTCACATCCTGAGTCTCTGGACAGATGTCATCACTGTGACCTTGGTTCTGACAGCCAACCCCTGTCCCATCCAGTGATGGAAAGATCTGGCTCTGCATCACTTTTATTAGTCCCATATTTGTCAGATAATTTTTGTTTGTCAGTGTTTCTCATCACTGTGCATCTTGTCAGCTGGAATTAATTTGACCTTGCAAAATTATTTTTGTTTTACTTTTATCTTACAATTGCGACAGTTATTGTTGACATGCATTTTTAATATCCAACTGCTGCTGCTGCTGCTGTTATTAATGATGTGTGAATGTCAGGTCAATATGAGCAGTATGTACGGGAACTGCAGTCACAGAGTCCACAACAGGAATCCACAAGTCTCTTTAGAGGTCAAAGCTTGTTACTGTGTACAGATATGTGGAGAGACTGCATCTCCAGTGAAAAAAAAGTGAAAGTAAGAGCAAGGATTCCACTTTTAGAGAGGAAGTTTAACAAATATTAAGTGTATAAGCAGAACTGGAATAATTTATACACACACACACTGTGAGGGAGAGAGAAACATGTTTCTCTGATTTATGGCACAGCCATCATTCCACACATTTCCACTGTGACTCATCCTGCCACCTTACTGCGAGAGGAAACCAAAACAGATTCAGTTTGACTTGGTCTGAGCCTTTTCCACTTGACAACCGCACTCCTCCTAAACACTCAGCTGCAACACTCAGCCACAATGACATAGTGTGTCAGTTATTTGTAAGGCGTTTAACAAAGTACAAATTCAAAGTTAAGTTAAGTTAAATTTAAGTGAGCTTTTCAAACTATATCAAACTGACAATCCACGCCATACACTCCTATTCAGAATCTCGCAATTTAACTTTCACAATTGTTACGTTAAATACAACTAATATGAAGCACTATGGGAAGTCTTAACATGGGCCTAACAACCTAATGCTGTACACAGCCCATGATGATGTTTTTCCTGCGCTCATGTTGACTGTACTACCATCCTGTTTGCAGATGTCGATGAGTGCAGCAAGAGAAACGGAGGGTGTGATCATGAGTGCAACAACACTATGGGCAGTTACCGCTGCTCCTGTCACCAAGGCTACATGTTGGTAGGACGCCAGATGTGTAATGGTAAGCTACAAACCATAGATGCACATTGTCCAACAACTGTACTCATGTCAATACTGTGACTGCAAATAACAGTGTTTGACTGTTTCACTCAGTCTGCATTTTGAATCCACTTCAAACTGTGAATAAATTATTTTAGTTGTTCAGCTGTTGAATAAATATTTTTAATGAGTTTACAAGGATTTTTGAATGTGAGAGGTTTTGTGGTTGAGGTCTCTGTAGTAATCCAGTTGGCTGTGTTGTTCTGTCTTGTGATGTAATTATCATTGTAAAGACCATAAAGAATACATTTGTTTGTTAATAAATGAGGCAAAAACATCACAAACACATACTGAGCAAACACCATAGTTTATTTAAAGTTCCTACAAATAAGAAAAATGTGCATAAAATTAGGAGGAAGACATTTTGAAATTTCACAGCTCCTGGTACAGCCTTTAAACATCATGTCTTCGGTGTAAATATTTATTTCAGTCTGAAGCGTGACGTAGGTTCAGCCAAGTGCTGGAGCAAGCAGGTACTGTATGTATTTTATATACTGCAGGATGTGGAAAAACTGTGTGGAACAATCAACCTCTTGATCTGATTTTGAAGCTGTTTTTGGGTAAATTTAGTATTGGTGTAAATGTGATTCAAGTGGTTAATTAACCAGGACCAGAATTTACCAGCATCTGCCTGGTGGCTGGTTTTAATTTCCCACTTCTCAAATGAATCCAGTTCCAAGTGGCTGGTGTCTAATGAGGAAACCTCCTCAGATCATGTCCTTCCAGCTGTGGAGCTGGTCTTCTCTGTATTATTGAATTGCCACCAGTCTTTGATCTGTCCAGCTGACCAAATTTTTTGTCTTTCAGATGTGAATGAGTGCGAGGATGCAGGTGTGTGTGGAACAGCACGATGTGAGAATAAGGACGGCAGCTATGACTGCTTGTGTGATACTGGCTATGTCTATGACAATGAAACCAAGAGCTGTGTTGGTGAGTGTGTACATACACACACACACCGTAAAAGAGACACACACACCGTAAAAGAGACACACACACACACACACACACATAGTTTAATGAGAAGTGACTGGGAGTAGCTTCAACCTCAGCAGGACATATTGCAGCTGTGTTGTGGGGTCAGGAAAGGAATGCAAGGACATTTGGTATAAGTAGGTAACAGGTCACTGTCCTCTGATGTTCAGTCTGTCTCCATGCCTTTAGAAAAGATTATTTCAGCAGTAAAATACACAGACTGACCTTGTTATTCACCGTTGTTTGCTATGTTATGTTATTGCCAAAACAGAAGGGGAGAAGCTAAATTGCTGTTGCCAGAACTTACAAATACAGAAGACATACCATAGGTTTACAGGGCAGAGAGGTGTTTGTCATCTTAAACACACATATCATGCTTTACACATTCAATAACCTGACTGCTATCTGTGCAATCACACAAAATCCTCACATAGCCTACAAGCTCAATGACTGTAATTAAGAGCTCAAAATATAAAAATCTGATTGTATATATGTCAAACAGCTTATATCTTTAATATTCAACAGACACTTAAATACACACAGGTTTTTCAGTGATTAAGCCAATAAAAATGTTGTTTTGTTATTTAATAAGATAAAACACAGTAAGATAAAATCAGATCTATTGGAAATGTGGGAAAAGACTTACATCTAAGTCATTAATCACTGTTTTGTTCTTCCGTGGAAACCAGACTTTTCATAACCTCAGTGTCGCTCCTCAGAGAATTAACATTTATTACCGCCAACCTCCTCATGGCCATGTAAGGTTATATATGGAGCGGGGAAATACAGCTCGGTCAGCGTCAAAGACCACTCGACTCGAGTGTTGTTTGCATTCCCTGATATGTTGACAGGAAAGAAATCAGATGTTTTTTTTTTCATACATTCTTGAGGAACTGATGTTTTTTTGATCTTTCAAAGTTCATGTTTTGACTAATTCCACCACTGATATGACTTTGATAAATTCATGAACTGTCTGCTTCTCTGTAACCCTTTACACCCCTGTCGTCACTTTCATCTCTTCTTCTCTTTAATTCCCTCAACCTGCTCTGTTGCTCTGTCAGATGTGGACGAGTGTCTGGCAGGTGTTTGTGCAGAGGAGTGTCTGAACACTCCAGGGAGTTTCCGTTGCTTCTGTGATGGTCGTCAGGGCATGAAGCTGGGCCAGGACCTCAGGAGCTGTAAGGTGAAATACATCAACTGTCACATGTTAACCAGCTGTTTCAGATTTTGCCGTCTGCTGCTGTTATAAAATGTGAACTAAGAACAACTTTCATAGTCTGTTCATCATTTTGGACAGGATATCTCTGGTTCTTGAAAAATCTTTACAAGCACCACAGTAGCTCAGAAGTGCATCGTCATGATGGGTAAAGGTCTATTTTGGTGAAAACTTGTGTGAATTAATGATTTTTTATCGCTTAATCCATCTATTCATTTTCTGTTGCTAGTCTGGGACCAGGTCCCTTCGATTTAATTGACCATTTGACTAATAATTATTAGAATATATTGCTGAGAAGTACTGAAAAAGGTGACATAATAATGAATCATTCTAGTTCATACCAGTACGTGCATCAAACCGGTATTAAATTGGGTTCTTACATACAACATAGATTAAAAAACCCTGCAGAAACTCTGCAGTATGAGTCGGTCTGCAGTTTGTATACTGTCCTGATTCTCATGAGGTGGCAACATACGTTATCTCCAGGTTGTTGTTTGTCTGTTTTCTCCTCTAGCCAATAACTCCCTGCTTGTCACCGTCTCTGAAGAGGAACTCTCGTTCTCTTTACCTGGGACGCATGTTTAGTGGCGTGCCAGTGGTGAGACTGCGTTTCCGCAGGAGGATTCAAACTGGGTGAGAAGATATATATTGCTGTCTTTGATGCTCAGCTCTTTCAACGGTCATCTCCTGACAAATATGTCGTACCTCCTCTACATTTATACCATAGTTTCACTGAGTAGAAAGACAGTGAACCTTCCTTAATTTAACTTAAAGATCAGCAGAGTTGTGAATAGTGTACAATTTTTTATTTAATTAACAGTGTAACTTGTTTGGAAGGTTGAAGTATACTCTGGCAACAAATCATCCCAGTGGGAGGGAAAACACTGAACTTGAAACACATTCTCGACCCATCTGCACGTTTGTTGACTTTGAAATGTATTGGAAGATAAAATAATTCACTTTTTACAAGCAACAAGCTTCTGCATAACTTTTTTATGGGACTTTTTTTCCCACCTACTTACTGCTACTGCTTCAGGCAAATCCCGTTTCAGGTTCAGTTTCTATTATTGTTTTTCATGAGAGCGTTTTGTAGTACAGTGAGAGCGCGTTGAACAGTTCATCAGTGTAAGTCATACCCTTATAATACATTGGTTAGAGGTCATAAAGGTAAGCTTGTTTTTTTACTGCACATAGTCCTAAAAATAATTTCTGTTATTACCAGCCACTCCATCAGAGTGAGTAGCAGATAAAATTATTTTGATAACTAAAAGGAATTTCTTGTTTCTCATCCTCCATCTCTTTTCCTCTTCCCTTTATTATTTTAACTCACTTGTTCAAACACACATGCTCGTACCCTTCCATACCTGCTCCCCACCTCAGCTTTTCAGCAGAATTTGACTTCCGCACTTTCGATCCCGAGGGGGTGATCTTCTTTGCTGGAGGTCATCTAAACAGCTCTTGGATTGTGCTCGCAATGCATCATGGGAAGCTGGAGCTGCAGCTGAAGTACGGCACAGTCAGCAGGGTCACCAGCAGCGGACCCATTGTCAGCGACGGCCAGTGGAGGAAGGTCAGTGGTTTCTGTCAGAGGTCATCACAGAAAGTAATACACTGTCTGCAGTAGCTTCATTAGCTGATTGAAAGCTTCTCGAATGTCTTATTTTCTTGTTAGATCTCTGTGGAGGAGCAGGGCCGGAGTCTAGTGATTAAGATTGACAGGGAGGCCGTCATGAAGATCGCAGTGAACGGTGATCTGTTTACACTGAAGAAAGGCATGCATGAACTCAACCTCACCGTAGGAGGTGTCCCTTTCAGAGAGGACGGCCTCGTCAATCAGGTGTTGATTTGCTCGTGCTTGTGTATTCTCCTGAACAATGAACCCCGAGGAGATGTTGTTTACACATTTTATTTTGTAGGTGAACCCCCGTCTGGATGGCTGTATGAAGGAGTGGCGGTGGCTGACGGGGGAAGACACCTCCATACAAGAAACCATTCGGTCCAATGACAACATGCAGTGTTTCAGCACAGAGGATCCTGGAGCATATTACCCCGGCACAGGCTTCGCTCTTTTCAACATTAGCTATGGTACAGTGTGTGTGCATGTGTGTGTTACGCATAGCATTTCGGGATCTTGCATAACTGAGCCAAATTGCTTCTTCCTGAAGCAGTTAGCCAATGTTTAATTTGTTTGGATGGCTGTGAGTTGGCTTCCATCATCGACTACACTTTTGTCAACAGTTTGCCTAATTCTTGTTTGTCGATGAAGTTCATGACTCACTGTTCTTTCTCCCTCTTATCCTCACATCAGAATCACAGAACCTGAGCGTCCGGTTGACCCTGCGTCCAGTTTCTGCTATCGGAGTGCTGTTTGCACTGGTTCACCAGGACAGAGTCCCTCTCTCCATCACTCTGGCTGATTATCATCCCGGCATTGATGAATGGCGAGATGTGAGCGCTTTTAAAAGCTGTCTATCTGTGTGTAATCAGTTTGTTACCCTACGTTTGATTTAAAAACTGACCTTTTGTGTGTGTCCTCAGTTTGTTCTGGTATCTGTAGGTGACACCATCATTGCCAGCTCTCCCGCTCCACTGTGTGATGGTGAGAGTCATGAAATCCAGGTGATGATCTCAGGAAACCAAACCCTGCTGCTGGTCGATGGTCAGTCTGGACGAAGTGAAGATGCAGAAGTTCCTACTAACCTCCTGTCTCAGTCCAGCACCTTCATAGGAGGCCTCCCTGGTGAGGACACACATGTTTATATGCACATTTTGCGGGATGTTATTCTGCTCAGTCTCTAAACGCTCTCAGTCACAGCTTCCTCTGCTCTGTGCTTGACTGGTGTGCAGTCATCTAACATCTGACACGTGTCAACAATAAATTACCTCACCCAGTGGATGATGAGAAGGGGATATTATGCAAATTTCCTACCATTTACCATTTATGAGTGGCTGACTTTGTTTACTGACTTGTGGCTGAGTAAATAATTTGGCCATAAACAGCTCCAACATTCCCCAAACTGGAAAGAAAAACACAAGAAGTTTTTTTTCACAAATTGTTAAACAATGCCATGATGAGAATAGTCATGTGAATTTGATTAAAGATCCAAGTGTTGGTTAAAGTGTTTGCTGAGTCTGATAAATTCAGCACTGAGTAATACTGTTTGCATACTCGTGGTTAGGTCACAGTCAGGGCACCTACACAGTCCATCATCTTCTGTTGGTTCACATGCTGTCATTTCTTCCCCCACAGACGATGTTCCTCTGGTGTCCACGCTGGTGTCAGCGCCCTACAGCGGCTGTATGGAGGTCAGTGTGAATGGACAGTCTCTGGACTTGGACCAGGCCATCCATAAACACAATGACATCCGCTCACACTCCTGCCCCCTGCTGGACTCTCACCAGTGACCAGCGTTTCAGTCTGCCAAAACTGATCCATAAGCAGCTGATTGAGGCAATGGGAATGATTTCCAATATATTTATAAAAGCTTTGACCAGTGGGGAAATGTTTTTAGATTGGAATGTGTTTAAAAAAAAAAAAAAAGAAACAGACCAGGTATTGTGGTGCAGGTGGAGCGTTAGCCCAGGATCACCCTGTCCTTTTACTGTGATGACACTGCTGCCTAGAGATGTGTGTAGGGATTTTCACAGTGTTGTATTTCAGTAGGTTAGTTAGTCAGCCAGTGGGCAACATCCCCTGTACTAGGCAGAAGATATGGGAATAAATGCTGCACAACATTGCCTCAAACACTGCCCATGTATCACAGCCTTGTAAGCCCACAAGAACACATAGGGCCTTATCCGGATTTATATTAAATGGCTGGTCCTGGGTCGGCATGCTACGCCTGGCATCCTGTGCTTAAATGCAGATCTGACTGGAACTTTGTAGGCAGAGTGACTCTTCACTGCAGCAACTCAGCTGATAGAGCTGTGGTCATGTTGCTTACATCCAGTTCACCTGAGTCCCACGTTCACAAAGCTTGAAATTATCAAGTGTTAATATAGAATCCAATGAAATGGGAAAAAAAATGGGGACCAGATAAATAGTCCTACATCAGGCAAGAAAATGTGCAAACAGGTGCTCAGATCTTCATGGTGTATAACGATTTAAGGGTTGACGGGGGACTAAATCAATATTATTTGCCCTGAATGAGCTGAATCCCCTCCATCACCGCAGCATGGAGGCGTGGTATTAGGCACAACTTTGTGTTCTGTAGTAAACCTTGCACATTGTTGCAGGTAGAAATGGACTGCGGTGTAAAGCCATTTTCTTGATTTACGCTTGATTGAAGCAGCACTCCATGTCTGCCTGCAACCTTAAAAATCTACCATGTGCCTACAAAGAACAACCAACCCCAACTTCTCAACAGCTTCCCTCTAAACAGGTGAACCATTTTACAAAGGTGCAGTACTGTAACACACAAACAGAGCTAACGCTTTTCTTGCTGAAATATACTTATTGCAGTTAATACACTATGCATTTCCACCTGTGCATTTTGGAGTATTATGGTCTGTTAAAGGACTGCCTAACACCCTGATTCTCAATAATCCTCAATCTAACATCGTCACAAAGGCCCCTTCTTTCCCTCAGAGTCACCCACTAACAGTGAATACCTGCCATATACAATATGAGGATAATCGATTAGTCACAGAAGCACAGGGAGACAGGAAGGGGCCCACTCCATGAAGGAGAGAGAGAGCACTGCATCAATCGCACCACACAAGCTACTGAGAGTAAAAAGAGTGCGCTGTAAAATACTGAATATGTAAATAATGTGACTGTACAATGCTTTATAGAAGACAGAAAACAAACACTACCTTATGCTCACCAATGTTTTCTGCACATTTAAGTTGATCCAAAGTGAAACACTTATCAGAGTCTCTTAATTCATCTGCTTCCTAAAAAAATAAGTCTTGAGTGACAAATCCATTTTCTTGAAATGGGAATTGGGATACTGAGAGCAATAGCCAGGACAGTACTGTAAATCTGTAGGGACTCAGTTTTTCATTTCACTTCATAGGTGCTGAGCAAATCAAAACACACACACACACAAAAGAAAAAAAAAAGAATGTTGGAGGAGCATTGTGATTGAGAATGCCAAAAGGGCTCCAGTGTTATTTTACTTCCCTCTGTAATGTTTCATTTTCTAGTTTTCTGATGAATGAATGCCAGAATATAGAGCTTGATGTGTTATTTTTTTGTTTTGTTTTTTATCATGTGTTGTATATTGAACTTCTCTTTAGTTTTTATTTTTCACTTTAACTGCCAGTATGTGTACAATGCTGAGAGAAGTCTGCCTTTTGAGTTTTAACTTCCCTCAACAGTGAAAATCCTATTTAAAAACAAAAATAAAAGCAGTTGTATGAACATCATAGAGTAAAATTGTATTTTCAAAACATGCATTTGTATGCTGTGTGGTTATGTTAAAGATAAACTTTTCATGTCCTGCTACATGTGTGACACGTTGTTA
This sequence comes from Lates calcarifer, assembly GCF_001640805.2. NCBI lineage: Eukaryota > Metazoa > Chordata > Actinopteri > Centropomidae > Lates > Lates calcarifer. The sequence continues at coordinate 4,742,448 of NC_066834.1, forward strand.
TTATCTACAATATTAACTCATGGTCTACTTACTCTACTGTAATGTTGTAAAACACTATAATGTTAATCTGACAAGTACTGTAGTGGTAGTGCTCCGGCATCTTCAGCACTACAAAGCAGGCGTCTTATCAGTCTGAGATGTTTAATCAGATGGTCATCAGATATACAATATACGTATTTATTGTAGTAACCCCATAGAGTTGAGCAAGACTTGTTTTATTGGTTATGAATTCAGTTTTGCTTCAAGGTGAAACAATACAGCAAAAACACATAATAAACGTATCTGGTGATAATTTTAAATGAATACATTTAAAAGGTTAAGATAAACATTTTTAGGAAATTTGTGTTCTTGCCAAAAGATGTTAAGACTGATACCACTCACAAATCAGTACTAACCCTAACCCTAAAGATTTTTACTAACCCTAAACCTTTTACTAACCCTAACCCTAACCCTAAACCATTTTACTAACCGTAACCCTAAACCATTTTACTAACCCTAACCCTAACCCTAAAGATTTTTACTAACCCTAACCCTAACCCTAAACCATTTTACTAACCCTAACCCTAAAGATTTTTACTAACCCTAACCCTAACCCTAAAGATTTTTACTAACCCTAACCCTTTTTACTAACCCTAACCCTAACCCTAAACCATTTTACTAACCCTAACCCTAAAGATTTTTACTAACCCTAACCCTAACCCTAAACCATTTTACTAACCGTAACCCTAACCCTTTTTACTAACCCTAACCCTAAACCATTTTACTAACTGTAACCCTAAACCTTTTTACTAACCCTAACCCTAAACCATTTTACTAACCCTAACCCTAAACCTTTTTACTAACCCTAACCCTAACCCTTATGACTAACCCTAACCCTAAACCTTTTTACTAACCCTAACCTTTAGCTTTAGAGGTGCTAGTAAGTGGATTTGGTTCGATTTTATGCTAAGCTAAGCTAACTGGTTGCTGGTTTCTTATTATACAAACACGAGAGTGGTGTTGATCTTCTCATCTGAAATTTGGCAGGGAAACAAATAAGTGTATTTTCAAAAATGTCAAACTCTTCCTTGTGAGATTCTGATAATGCCCTTAATCCACATGTATTTGTATGCGTCAGTAAATGTATGGATTTTTCATTGGTGTGTCTTTAGTACATAATGTATTTCATAGCAAAAGCAGCAGCAGCTACAGAATCCCATCCCACAGCAGTTGACATGCATTATTAATAGTATATACTGTACAGTGTATTAACTTTAAAGTGCGCATTAAATGATTCACACAAACATAAGCAACAGCAACACCAGCATCATTTACTCTCCAGTTCACATTTCAAGAAAGCCCTTTTTCTTGTACAGTAGTTAGTATAGTGAGACAATACACAGTACACCTGTAACCCAGTCATAACAGAAAGAGCTGTCAAACTTATAAACGTATTTATATATAATATGTATGCATCTGAATATTTTGGGAAATATGCTTACTTGCATTCTTATGTAACTTCATATTTACCTAAGATGACTGTTCTCAATCTTCTCATTTAACTTTGGGCATGGAGGCAACTAAGCATGTTTCCTTTACAAAATACACATGAAATAACTTAATCATGTCTATATAATCACACTACAGAGCAATAAAACTGTGTTTTGCTCCAGTTCAAATCCATCAGACACATGAAACACAGCATTTAAATCAGCAATTGTGAATCTCACTTTAGTGTTTTCCGTCCACAAGATTACATATGAAATGTCTTGTGCTACATTAAGTCTGACCAGATCAATATGTTCTTTCTCCATCGTGCCCCCATATGTTTGTATGAGGGCTCAGCAGGCATAAGGGGGAGGTTTCTCAAAGGGGCTGTAGGAGGATCCGTAGAGGGCAGGAGCGTTGGGAGTCAGCATGTAGCTTCCTGGTTCCTGGGTGGCCCCCTGAGGCTGTGGCTGGGTGGGAGCCTGAGACGGCTGCTGGTTCTCCTCAGACAGGCAAGAGGTGGAGGAAGGGCCTCCCTCGGGGATCAGCTGGGGCGTAGCAGGTGCCTGGTAGTTGCTGTTATGCTGTGGGAGAGGAGAAAGGGAGCGGGAGGTTAGTTGTGGTATGTGGATGTAGAGCCAAAAGATACCTGAAATTATTGCTGACATTTTTATGTGAGGTGTGGTTTGGTTTTCTGGTAGCAGCCACTGAATTATCAACAAAGATTAGACATCAACAATAAATCTGTGAGACCTTTCAAACAAAAGTTATAAATCTTGGTTTAGTTTATGGCACCTGTTCATAAAACATCAAGCACACATTCCAGCTTTCAGCAGGTTCCTGGACGATCACCATCACAAAAAAAGATTTCTATTTAACGTGAAATAAGACCAGTAGAAGAGTCTACAGCTGTGTAAGTGGCTCTGTGAGGCTGATGGGAATGCCTTTAATTTTGTATGTGTTTGGTCATAAAATAAAGTATTGGATAAATTACAATTTGGTCCTGATGATGGTGCAAGAGGAAAACTTAAAAATGTTTTTAAGTCCAGTAATGTAACTCAAAACCACAAACGTCAACCTCATGGTGGAGCTAGGGGGAAAGTTTGGGATTCATCAAAGCTAGCAGGATTCATTCTCTGGGCACTGTGTGAATATCTGCACCAAATTTATGAAAGTATGAAAAAACAGAAATAAGTAGAAATGTAATATTAAGATTGATGGTGCACAGTTTTAGTCAAGTATTTCAGATATCCACCTCAGTAGTTTTGCGTGGCAGCAATGCAGGCGAATAGTTTTCTTTTCTGGTCAAGTGCTGTAATATTAAAGTGAAACAGCTGTGCTAGAGCAGCAAAAATGAATCTGATCCAGTGCTGCTTATCTGGTTGCCAAACTAATACACTGGAATGAAAAGCAGGCCTTTGTCACAGCTGACATTTTGGCCTTTTAGGTTAAGCAGAGTGTAATTAATAACATTAGCAATATCTCTGTTCTGTTTAAGTGGCCCAATAAGTCATTCCAGTGAAACCACACATATAAATTATAGCAGCTAAATGGAACATCTGTGAGTTTCTTACATTTTTCACTGAATTGTTCTTTTTTTGTTTTGTTCCTGGCTCCTACCTGCATGGGTATTGGATAGTTGGGGTAGGCAGGCAGAGTCTGTCCTGAGGGACAGAAGCCAGCATAGGTGAGCATGTGCTGGGTCGGGTTGTACAGGATATGGGGCGGCGGCGCCGGGCTGGGAACCGTCGGAGGAGTCGGCTTCTGCTGCAGGAAACAGCAAAAAACAAAACAAAACAAAAAAAGGGATAAGATGGTAAATCATCAAAGAACAAGAATTAACACAATAAGATCGGAGATTTTCACATCTTTGAAAGTGATTTTCAGACTGCTGTTCATGCCAGAGAAACTGCATTTTATTGAGTTTTTAGTTCTTTCATGTGCGAGCAGTAAAATTTTGAAAATGCAGTAAGGCAGTGAAACATATTTGCACACACATAAATCAGTGTTATAAAAAGTATAATTCTATAAAGTAAAGACGTAATCCAGTTCTCTCTTTTTGGGCTGGTAACTCACCATGTCCTTGTACGCTCCGAGGATGGCGGCAGTGATGATGCCCAGGAACAAGCCGATGACGTTGAGCACCACTGAGGCCCACAGCAGACGGTACAGGTGGATCGCATCCCAGCAGCTGCTGACACCAGTGAACTCATAGTACTGAGTGTGGTACTCTGTGCTGGAGGAGGAACAGAGCGCTTCATTTTTACTCAGAAACTTGGAGGTCACTTGATAAACGTGTCTCAATGCTCGTACTCAGTAAAGAACTTTTTTGCTCTTAAGTTGGTGCTTTAGACCATGAACACTCGTAGCTCACCTCTCACAGTTGTACAGGTAGCAGCAGTAGCAGGTGTTGCTCCTCAGTTTCAGCTTGCACGCTTTGTCGAATGAACGACACGTCACCTGCAGTATCAGTAAGGTTTGATGAGTTGAGAATTCTCGGAGCTTCGATCATTTGTAATTAAAGTCGATATCGGTCAAATGAGCAGAAGCTGGACGAACAGTTTGGGTGTTTGCATGTTAGCATGTCATATCCAGAACTTTTATTTGCTTGTAAATTGGTTTGGTGACATGCAGTTGTTGCTTTCAGTAAATTTGTGCAGTAACATTATCTGACCACTAGATGGCAGTACACACCTCTGTGTATGTACTGTATGTTGCTCTACTGCTTCCACTTTAAAATACTCCTGTTGGATTCAAGTCAGGGACACACTTGACCAGGTCATAGCTTTCACTTTTTTGCTCTTGTTATCTCCTCATTCAGTTAATTTCATTCATTTGGGTACACAAACATTTACAGTGCCATCTACAAACGTCATTTCTCCTACACCTTTTGCAGCTGTCTGATCAGTCACTGAAACACCTTTTCCTGCAGATGATCTATCTTTGTGCTGAGCCAGAAGCACCTACCCATCTGTTTTTCAATAGAAGGTTGCGTAAAATAAACATATATGTTGTGTGTGGTGTCATTTTTCGAGGACAGCCACTGCACCTTCTGTTATTGGTAGTGTGTCTCTTCTTAAACCTCCAAATCACTGCTGCAATGGTGTCAGCTCATGTTCAGTAGCCTACTGATGTTCTTGTACCCTCTCCCATCTTTATGGAGTCTCACAGTGTGTCTAATGTTGAATTAGACATACTCTCCACTTCCACTTAAAGATAATACAATTATTGTAAGATAACATAATCATTGAAACATATTGCGCAGCAGTGTAACTCAGTTTTGTTGTGTATTTTTGTGTATTCACCTCTGTGTAGTAGCTGTCGTAGGCGTAGCCTGCTCCACTGGCGTAGAAGTCACACATGTCTTCCTGCAGGGGTCTTGTGTCCTGTGTGTGTGTTAGGAAATCAGAAAGACAGATGTATTTTTTAGAATAAATCTCTATGATCTAAAGGTTTCGATTTCACACTTAATACGTTTCTTATTGTGTAATGTTAATGTGGATTTGAACCCTGTGTTCATCCTCCTCCTGTTTCTCTGTCACTGCAGCCGTGAAGGTTTTTACAACACGAGCCTGCTGCTCTGAAAACTGCCTCCACTGCACCGGACCGCAAAAACCTCCAGCACTAAACCTCGCTGGACTTCATATAATGTGAAAGGTAATAAAATCGTTTTCATTGTCCTAAGCTTGAAGGTGCAATAAATATGACTTTTACTGTCCCGTGAGCACAAAAGAAATATATCTGCAGGGGTTTGATAGCACCCATTGATCGATATCAGTGACTCGGTGCCAGGTGCTGAGAGGTCCAGCTTTTTAACTCTCGCCTGATCCACACTCATTAAGATGCTCATTAAAATTCATTGGGCAGAGGTGACAAACTGAGGTGTTCACCTTCATGTATCCAAACATCTAAGATATCCAGTGAGGAAATACAATGACCTTTTTAACCTCTCTGCATATCAGTTCATTCCCATATAAACAAAAGCACAAAACTTATTTAGTCTGGGAGTTTTACTTTGGGAGAGACAAACGACGTGTTGATTGACTGACTTCTTCCTATGAAACAAAACAATCAAATGCAAACATTATGTACCAGTGAAGATATTTGTAGTGGAAAAGGAGAGAGAATTTTTTTTTTTGTGGAGTTGCAATTTATGCGCCACAATAAGTTCTATGTTAATTTAAAAAAATGTGTCACTCCATAAAATAGCCTGAGATTTACAGTGTAATTTTGTTGTATGAATAAGGTAGTAATACAGTAGTTCAGAGTGGTACTTAAATGTAGGACCAGTGGAAGGAAAATACATAGAGGGAGAAACAACTGGTCATTTTAAAGGAAAGGAGAAATCAGTTATTTTGTAAATACTCATACTTACTACATTACAAAAAAAAAAAAAAAAAAAACATTTTTGAACATTAAAGATTCTTCATGTTTGATCCACCGAAATCTACGTGTTATATAACTACATTACTTAAAACCAGAGAACAGTCAATAGATGAAACTACGCTGTGCTTTACACATTTACAATACACATTAAAAATAAGGTATGAGGGCTGTAATATAACATGTGGCTGTTTTATTCTTAACAAAAAAAACGCATTATTTCCCAAACTTCAATTCTGTTTCCCAGTGTAACTAAATTAAACTTTATACAGGTGTTACCAGATACTGTAAATGTACTCATCAAATTCCAACAGACAACTGCAAGGATGTCTCCTGGAAAATTAATACTTAGATCAATTTCTTAGATTTTTTTTTTTTAAGTATATCCCATCTTTGCTTGTTGCATACTTTCTGTATATTTGATGGTGTCATAATATTAGAGTTTACAGTGACTTAGATAAAGGTGGGTAACTTTTGGGCGCAATTAATCAGCCCTGTAGTGCTGAACGTTTCCTCAGCTCCTCAGGTGACCCTGCAGCTCTCTGCGGGTCAGACACTGAGATGAGCTGGCCTGGTTTACCTGAGCAGTGTCCATTCTGTCTGATTGCATCTACAAAGTTCCTGATCCTGCTACGGTATCTGTGCCAGTCTCTGCCAACCTCAGCATGTGTGGTTAAATTAGAAAGGTGTGTGAATGTGTGTCAGGGTTTGACCAGACAAAAAACAAAATGGTGGTCTTAGTGGAGGCATATAATGGGATACTCACAATGAACTCTGAAGCGATGATCCCATCCACAATGGCACAGAAGAAAGACGCGATGACTCCGATACTGATGAAGATGATGGCTGCCATGAGCTTCAGAGAGAGGAGGAAGAGGGAAAAAAAGAGGACAACTATCATCAGAATAAGTAAGACATTTATGAGATGAAGTTGAAAAATAAATCATAGAAAAATTAATCAGGGAATAAATTCACAAATAAATTGGGAATCTGATGTAGAAGTCCTTGCAGCCAACATTAATATCCACAAAATCAAAATTCAAGTCAACTTTAATGTAAGCTCAGTGTCTGTGCTGGTGTGTGTCCTCGTCTGGAGGACGATAAAGGAAATGTACGGCCTCTCGTTCTGCCAACACAGAGGTGCTTTGTGGGTAATTTATGGGCAAAGAGGCAATGTACAGGACAGAGGGGTGGCCTTTTGTACCAACAAGGTCAATCTAATTCTCCCAATCTGATACATACACACACACAGACACACACACAAGAAGACCTTGACAGAACAATCTCACACATTCAAACAGTTCTGTAAATTAAGCCAAAGAATTTGATCACTGATTAATAAACCAAAATCTAAACGACACTGCTTCTTCTATAAAGTGCCTACTGTAAGACATGATGCACGCACACACACACACACACACACACACACGCTGCAGGAGACCCAGCTGGCTGATCACAGATGTCTGATCATAAACTTTTATCACTGAGCATCGTTTCCTGTCTGTTCAATTGCTCCTCCAGGACCAGAAACCTCCTGCACTGAAACAACAGAGAATTAAACACACACGTTCTTTCATCAAATTAATGACAGCTGAATTCCATCTTTTTCCACTGTTAATTTTCCTACTGTTACAAGTCAAAATAATACTAAAAAAATCATTATTTTCTGAATAAGTATTGATTTGACCGATGTGATCTGAGCAGGATGAATTGTTAAAAGCCCTGCACACCTGCAGGAGCACACTAATAATAAGGATTAAGTTGTGTTCAAGTAAATGTCAGTCACAGTCCTGAGAAAAGGATAAAACTTAAATAATAAGCTTTTTGATGCTAGGTTGTGGCTAATCATAGATAAACGTGCCTGTTCAATATAGTGGTGTAAACATTCAAAACAGGTTTATTCACAAGTCCAGTCCATTCTCAAGTCCATTTTTTGTTAACCTGGTGACAAAGTATTATTTCTGAAATGTTTATCTGTACATGTGAGAGTAACACGAGGCGTGGTGAAAGGGATATTAAACCAAGGGAATTTTAAAATGAATTTCCCTCAGTAAAGTGAAATAAGAGCCAAACTGAGATTTTTTTTCTCTCTGACTGGGTTTTATCTGCCACTGGTCCAGACTCTCCACTTCATTAGCGGTTTAAATGACTCCGCTTTTATGGGCTGTGAGCGGGAGATGAGGCCAGCAGCAGAGACAATAGAGCCTGACAACTGCATTACTTCACATTACCTTAGCACCAGCTGCCGGCACATAAAACACCTCGACACACACTCTGTCCCACCCGCCCAGCCCCCCAAAACCTCCCCTGATACAGCCGAAGCAGAGAGAAATCAAATACAGCAAAAGATTAAAGGCACATGGACTCACTGTGGATACTGTTCTGCTCTCAGGAGTCGAGTCAGTTTCTGGAAGAAATGTTGCACTTTTTTAACATGTAAAAATACAAAAACAGTCTGTGATGATCCTGTATCTCTGTTTGTTCTGCAGGTAGCTGATTAGCCTGATCTGAAACACCTGTGGCACCCACTGTGTTCAAGGTTACAGAAGCTCTGGCTACAGTCTGACCCCCCCCCCCCCCCCCCCCCCCTCTCTCTCTGCTCGTCTCCACAAACACCTGGTTTAATCATGTTGTCTTAGTTTATCTCTACATTTTGTCTTGCACCTCACCTCACATCCAAATCCCTCACTCATACACGCCAAACACTACTGACTTTCCTGACACCCTGTGTTCTTAATATTTGGCACTTTACTTAGTTTCAGTTTAGTTTTACTTAGTTTAGTTTCATTTGGTTTATTAAATTATTGTCTCCCTTGTTGTGGCCACTTGAACCAGGTCGTAACAAATGTTCATTTTTGGCCTGTGACTTCTCACAAAAAAGGCGTCAAATGAAATTTTCCTTCTAAACTTCTCAGATCTTTCGTTTCAATAGCTGGCAGAACTTTGTTTTTCCTTTTTCTCCCATTAAGCACCACCCCAGGGTTAGGAGCCACTGGACTAAAGTACCTAACTTAGCTCCACCTCATGTTTTACCAGCTACGACAGTAAAACATTTCTTGAATGTTGCTGCTGCATCTGCATCATCTCGAGTCATGAAAACGAGGCCACGAGAGCGGGCTGAACAGCTGAACAATCAGCTGCAGGTCCAGAACCAGGCGGTAAAGTCTCTGTGAGTTCAACAGTAAGAGCAAACCCTTTCACATTGTTTTCACACTGTGAGGAGACGTTACTAGATCAGCTTCAAGTGGAGGATCTTAATAAAGCTTTCGGCACTAAAATACAAGATTAAAAAGAAGAAAACACGAGTGACAAAGGGATAAAGACACAAAAAGGAATTTTACAGCCTCGGTAAAGAGACCTATCAGGTTATGTAACTGAAGTCGCTGACCACTGCAAGGTCTTCTCCTGCTCAGCGGTCTAGTGAACAATCATGACCACAGCCGAACCATCCCATGACCTGCTGGGTAAAATACGGCCTTTTACAAGTTGACTGTTCTGCTCTCCGGGCTGCAAGGTGACCAAGAGGACGGCGGCCTGTGAGATACAGGCGGTAACTACAGAGGAGGCTGCCAGAGCAAAGAACATGAGCCACATGAAGCATTTAGTCATAAAGAAATCTTTACAGTTCATCAGGGCACTGAAGCCTGTTATAGGAGTGGCAGGGAGGGAGTTTTTCTTTTCTTTTACAGACAGAGTTTCATGCTCCATGATCCTTTTAAACCTTTTGGAGGACAAGATAAGACAAAATGAAGAGCGCTTGGATAAAGCTTTATCTAAGAAATGTCAGTGGAGCATGAATGTGCGCTTTACCTGCAACAAGCCTCTGATTCGTAAAGATCTCACTGCAAGATTAGTAATTGGAGTAGAAAACATTAAAAAGAGACTATAGAAGCTCATTTTGATCCTGCTGCTCTCCCAGTGCTCTCCACGGTGGTGTAGTGGTTAGCACTGTCTGACTGACCGGGTCTGAGCCCCGGTTCATCCGGAGCTTTTCAGTGTGGAGTTTGCATGTTCTCCCTGTGCCTGCGTGAGTTCTCTCCGAGTACACCGGCTTCCTCCCACAGTCCAAAGACATGCTTAGGTTAACTGGTAATTCTAAATTGCCCGTAGGTGTGAATGTGAGCATAAATGGTTGTTTGTCTCTATGTGTTGGCCCTGTGATGGACTGGCAATGTGTACAGGGTGTACCCCGCCTCTCGCCCAGTGTCAGCTGGGACTGGTTCCAGCCCCCAGTGACCCTTAACGGATGAGCAGTATAGATAATGAATGAATGCTCTCCCAATGTCTGCGTTTATGACAAATTTCAGACTGACAACCGGCCTGTTTTTCAAGGTGAGTGAAACCACAAACAGAACCTCACAGCAAAATCTAAAAAGCCAAACTTTTAATCTAAAACAAACAAAAAAAAAAAAATACCCAAATAGATGAAACACAGGTATTTTGTATATTTTGTATTTGGTGATTAAACCAGATTGAAGTGATTCATTAAAATGTATGTAGGACTAAATATGAATTACTGGGCTTTTCACAGGATGAACAGTAAGCGATCCCACATCTCTCTAACCATGTGTTTTTGTTGTTGTAAAGCGCTCACTTAAATTATCAAGTAATCTTCACATATTTACTGAAGAAAACCCAGTTCAAATCTTTTTGATCAGTGTGAGTTTATCTTTATTTTCTGTCTTGTTAATATGTCTGCGTCGTCCACCTCAACAGAGGGGAGGGATTTAAGTTCATTTGTTTCCAGTCAGGAGTCAAACAGGAAACTTCTCTGTCTGGCAGCAGATGAACTTGTCACTCTGACCGTAAACAGTTCAAACAACAACAAACCCTCCATCAGCTGCTTTATGAGGTCAGAGGAGGAAAAGGCTGCGAGATCCAGGAAGTAAGAGAAGCGCCGGAGCTCTCAGATGTCTGTGGCATTGAGGTACGGTTAGTTGTTCTTTAATGAGCGGCCTCGCTCTGCCAGGCCAGCGCTCATGTTACAGCACAAAGCCTCAGACACATGGGAGGAAGACGACACCTGTGTGAGAACGAACGTCGTGCCACATGTGCCTCATAAGAGACACTGTAGACCAGCTGTAGTGTGGCAACAATCACGCCATTAAAGTTTAACACACGGAGCTGGGAGCGATGCCAGAGAGGCAGACAGATGCAGTCAGGGGTGGTTTACCAACCCGGGTAAAGTGGGCAGCTGCCCAGGAGCCCTGAGAGGAGCCATCCAGGTTTGTTCTACTCTTCTTCTGTCTACATGGTTTGATTAATCGCAAATATGACAGAAATTTGCACCACAGAAGCACAACATCAACTGTCAGGTCCTCCATCCTCCTTCTTGTTACACCCTTGGATGCTAGAGGGCAAAAGATCCAGTCATGGATTCAGCAGGTAGTAAATATCTACAGCGAGGACTGCAAAAAATAAAGTTTTTAAACTTACAATCTGTCTCTACCTTGTTTGAATCATGCTTTATACTGAACAATACATACACACACATATACACACACTGTGTCTTTCCACATGTGTGAACAGGTATCTGTGTAGGCCGGATTAGATACAGTACACTGTAGCGTAACGTAAGACAAAGTGATCTGACCAGGCACACGACACCCTGGACGACACATGAAAAATTAACACACACACTGATATACCACAGTCATGGAGACAGGCACAGGGCTACTTTTTCATTAGCTGGGCAGGTAGAAATTCATTAAGGTGGGTTGTTATAAGGTTTTATATTATCAGGTGAGTTCATTATGTCATTATGTCAGACGTCCACTGCACATAAATGACCATAAATCCACTTGTGAAGGAAAAAAAAACCTTATACCTGCAGACATTTTTAAGTTTTCTTCATTATTGTTAATACTTAGGCATACACCAACAAAACACATAATCCTGTAAACAGAATTATTTGTCTACAGGACTTTTCTGACAATAAACTGAGAGGAACAAATAAAAAGTGAGATGCTTGTAGGATAAAACCCAACAAAATTAGAGGTGTACACCAAAATAATCAGGACAAATTCAGAGGTGAAAAACAAGGACTCACACTCTGCTGAAGTTTCTGTGTCACTGGTGTCCTCTTCAAGGCACTTAACACAGTTAGCTTCATGTTGGGTTTGATAGACTGTGAATGTGATACTGACAATACTACTTGAATTACCCAGAAGACTCAGAGTTTCATCTTCTGGTTGCCACTGTCGTCCCACACTGGTAAGGTTTGGCTTTAAGCGCTGACTGGAGGTCAGCTCAGCAGCCCCGGCCTACCTCTGAGTGTCTCTACTCTGGAGTCATTGACGTGATTATTTTTTGAACCCTGTGAGGTATTTTCATATTATACCTGTGTCCCTGTCTGAAGTAAAGGAGCCCTGTCAGCGACTGACCAATACTAATGAAATTTCCCCTCTTGTCATTGAAATCCAGAGCCAATCACGTTCCCTCCTCCTGACCACAAATCCAGTCACGTACACTGACCCGGGCACAAGGACCAAGAACACATTACGCCGCCATCGTGTAATCGGATTTGCTTCTTGCTCATAATAGAGCAATTTCCTGTAAAACTGTTTAGTGAATTTGCAAAGTCTGTAACATAATCCTCTAATTTATGGTGTATATATGTCCTGTTTTCCAGGAACAATGCCTCATTTTTAGAAGATGAATATTACAAAGCTCGAAAAGCTGACAGAAGTCACCTTGAGAGAGAATAAACAAAAGGCTAAAATAGTGTGAATGTGACATTGCACCGTTTGAACTGTCACTGTAAACAAAGACCAACAGGCATGATGAATGCATTTCCTGACTCCTTAAACATTTGCTAATCTGTTTTTGGCCACTTGTGTGCAGTAGTACAAGCTGGGAACACAACACTTACAAATGATCACCTTAAAAAACTTGCTATGCTGAACTTGTGTGTACACACATTTTACGCTTGGCTGAGGTGGAAAAGTTGGTGTATCGGTAAAAACAAAATGCCACAGTACAGATCGCATTATGAACATAACTCATGAAGCACGTGACTTAAACTTCTACTGAAGAGATGAAAATAGCAGCGGATGAAAGCGTCAGATCTGCATGCATTAGCACCACAGATGTGCAGGCCCAGCTGGTAACCGACAAGATATTTGGAGTCCAAGTAAGAAAACCCTCAGGAAATTAGAAATACTGACCTGCAGATATCACACTGTACTTGGGAAACATTAATTTCAAGAAATCTTCACCTCTTTACCCACAGGAATTGACTTATACATCTACATTAACCAGAGTGCCTGCAGTGATTCAGGCAGGTCTACACATCTGTCATCTATGCTGTGCTATCCTGTGAAAGCTACAGGGTTTCAGTGAAGGTGAGACATGAGAGGCAGAGGAGCAGACTCACCATGGGTCTGCGGTTCTCCACCAGGTATATGCCAACAATGCCCAGAAACGCTCCGAAACTCATCTGGTGCAAAGAGATCAAAGAGAGAAACGAGGAGAAACATTAGGCTTCAGGGTTCGAGTGTTTCAGGGGTTACTGGCTTTTTCAGTGTCAGGAGAAACAGGTTTAAGGGATCGTGGAGGTGAGACGTGCCACTCACAGTGATGCCGGGGTAATATCCAGCGACAGGCACATTGTCGGTGCGAGTGGCAGAGATGAGACCCACTGCCAGCACCACCAGAGCCAGAGCCAGCAGAGACACGGTCACCCACAGAGCCGTTTTCCTCCGACGCAGGTACTGATCTGAGGGAGGAGGACATGCAGTGAGAGGAGGACGTCTTTACCCTTATTACCACGACTTCCCCTTTTTCTAAACCCTGAATTACCTGAGTCTAATCTGACAAAAATATCCAAATCTAAATCTCTAACCTGCTTTTAACTGAAAACAGAAATATTCAAATCATTTACTTAAGTAAAAATATCAATAACAACAAGACAGAAATAAATCAGATTTACTGTAATAACCAGGCACCAAAAAGTACAAGTAGCCTTTAAGTATTTGAGTAAATCTACTCTCCAGGAGATGAGCTGTGGGAGAAGATTTTAGTATTAGCGCTTAAACACAATTTGTTTTTTTCTCTCATTGAAAAGAAGAAGCCTGTCTTACAGACTTTTTCCAACCATTTGCTCACAGATGTGTACATAAATAAATGTTTCTCATGCACTGAATTTAACATTAAATTAAGTCTAACTGGAGGTTTATAAGCTGAAATTAATAAAGGATCCTGGGTCTCTCAATTCAGCAAAAAATTAGTCACTCACCTGTAATTCTAAATGTTAATAAATCATTGATAAAATATTATACAGTAACCCACCAAGTCTGCAGCTGTAAAAACTAACTGGATATTTAGTTCACATCCTACAGTTTGTTGGAGGAGTCTCCCTGAATAAAAAGACAAAGTGTCCTGTTGGAGGAGGATGTTGTTCTTATTAACGGATTATAAAGACAGAAATCGTTTTTTAACCATTAATAAATCAATTAATTACAGCATATAAACGCTTTATGAATGGTACCTTATGGAAAAGCGCAGCTTTTTAAAGAATCCTTGTTGCTGGTATTAAAGTAGCTGCTGTCACTTTGATCCCTCTGCAGAGTCTGGTTTAAAGACCTCAGCATGAAACTAAATGTTACCTGCTGGATCCAGTATTTCTGTCGCTGCTTGCTGAGTTGTCTGCTGGGATTCAGGCTGCTGCATTTCGACCGAATATGGATGAATCCGATTCAGTTCTTAAATGAGGGAGGAAAAAATTCAACCAGGCAGATGGTTCAGCGTTTCTTCAGCGTTTCTGATCGAGGTGGAGTTTTTTAGTTTTGGTCGCCGTTGATTCAAAACTGTGTCCTCATCCTCCACGGAGCGCGACCACAGGCGACAAAGCTGCAAGTAAGATTAAGTAAGATTTTTGTTTCTTATGATGCGAACATTTTTTGGATGAATAACAGAGCACAGCTGACTCTGAGCTCCGACAGGTTCAACTTTACCTGAAACCTGAGAGAGAGAGAGAGAGAGAGAGAGAGACAGAGAGGGAGAGACCTCAGTGATAAATTATTAAAATATTTGTCTTACATAAGTTTAAAGTCGCTTAGATTTTGGCCTGAAGTTCTTACACTATGCGGCTAATCTCTTTCCTACTGTACACATTAAACACTGGTTTACACTGAGCGGGTTTTTGATGTCTGTATCTCTGGTCATGATGTTGCAGCGCTGATGTGGAAGATAACAGCAGCAACATGAGTTGACAGCGCCCTCCATCGGCCAACGCTTGATAAACGAGTTCAACCTGTTTCTCACTCTGTTAAGAATTGACTGTTCACAGTGTGTAGATGTGAACTGATGGTTAGATGGGGCTGCAAATAACGTTTTTTTTTTCCATTATCAATCCAATCTGCTGATCAATTTCTTGATTTATAGATTATTTTGTTTATAAAATATCAGAAAAATGCCTTTTGAAATTACCACAGCTCATGGAGATGTGTTCAGGTGTTTTGTTTTATTTGACCTGCTCTCCAAAATCCAAAGATGTTCAGTTTATTCAGTAAAGAAATGGAGATAATCCTCGTGATTTCCAGGCTGGAACCAGGAAATGTTTTGTAATTTTGCTTCAAAATGTGACTAAAATCAATAAAGTTACTGATTAAATTTTCTGTTAATCAGCCAGTTGATTAACTAATCTTGGCTGTAGGTGGAGGGACTGGATTTGTTGATGTGTCAGTCACACACAGAGCATGGTGAGTTTAATGACGAATATTTATTCAAATTCAGAAATATCTCTGCGGCAGGTGGATACGAGCTTATTCACACTTCTGACACTGGACACACTGGAGGAGCATAAAGTGGAGATGCAGACAAAAACGTGTAGCACATGTGTTCACAGGTACGAGTGTGTCATGTCATCTAAATGTATCTGTCATGTAAAATGAGTTTGAAAGAGTTTCTAAACACATGAGACTCAGGGCCAGTGAAGGATGGCAGCCAAACACAACCAGAGATCTTCACTATCTGGGCTTCTTGTCATGTTAGGAAATAGAAATGATCGTTTTTACTTACAGTTCATTCACACTGACACACACACAATTATTGATCATTCATACCTGGAAAAACCAACAAAAAATCAGTAGTAGTACAGTGTAAGAAACAGATATAATGTTAGACAAAAATGTGCCACACAGTATCAGCACATGTAAACTCAACATTTTACAGTAAAAAAAGGA